>NC_143013.1:163406343-163766896 GCF_055824585.1 Amblyomma mixtum
GGTGTAAACCTTTTAAATATCACTGTACACTGCGACCAGTAATGTAGTGTGCTTGTTAGAGGGGTATCGACACCTAATATTTGGGTGCGTTTTCTTCCTTGTAATGATGCATAAAGAATTGCTACACAGATTACAGCGTGGTATTCTCCTATATCTCTAAATGCTCTATAATCAGATTTCTTGTTCGTGTTTCAGTTGCAGCAGCTGAACTGTTGTTTCAATGCACTGTATAGGGAGTTTGTACGAACGCTCGCGACGCTATGCATTCTGGGAAGTCCGCCAGCTTGCCGTCCTAGGCAGCAGTCGACGCAGCCACCGCACGTGCAACGCAGCGAAGTTTATACGGTCGTGTAGTGCGTGCAAACGGTGCTGGCATGATGGTGTGCTGTTGTGTCATGAGTTTTAACAGCCGAACCCAAAGCAAAGCGCAGAAACTAAAGACAGGACGGGCGGACTGCGAGTTCTTCGGGATACCGAAGATACTGCTACGCGAGTGCGAGAAGGCAAACCAGCTCTCAAGGCGTCGCTTACTCGAATGGCTCGCACGGATTAACAGACGCGAGATCGACGCCAGCCTAGACAAGTACAAAGTCTGTTCATGCCACTTCGTGTCGCGTGCATAAACGATCTACGGCATGCGGAGAGTCTGATAGCCGATTTGTTTACTGCAGTCTCTACGTTCTACGCTTCACAAGGCAGGTACCTGACGATGCGTCTACGTAAGTTTATCGCCATTTGCACCTCGAATGTACTTAAAAGTTGTGAATTGCTGCCCACATTGAACATCTTTGGTTACGCCCATACATTTCCTAGAGCAACCATCGAAGCTTTTCGACTATTGCACCCCCGACCGGGCCCCATCGCTGCACCTGCGCTCTGCTTCGAAATCCCAAAATCAGACGCGCTATCATTGTTGCAAAGCGCGATCCCATCGGTGGCCGGCAGCCAGTGTTAGTGCTGTCTATGAAGGATTGTTTTTCACGTGCACGTAAGCCATACTCTACATAAAACAGCAAGATAGAAACATGTAAGCAGGCTTCGCCGTTGCCGTCCATGCAGATACAGTGTGCTGAGGAAATGTCGCCGTCGCTTTCAACGAGAACCCACAGGCAAACGAGTTGCTTGTTCAGACTTTGCGAGTGGTTTACCTGGGCTTAAATCACAACGGCAACAATCCTTGCCTGTGTTTTGAGGATCACGGTCTCGGCTGTGACCGTTTTCATGTATGGCTTGCGTACGCATCCACTGGTGAGAATCCTACGGCCTTCTAAAGCTTTCTTGTCATGCTGCTGAGTGACGAAACTAGTTCTCCGAACTAGAAATTCATGACTGCGGACGATGTCGACGGGTGGCCACGTGTCCAAATCCATAGTGATCCATAGTGCAGTCGTCGGCTCGTAGTGTGAATGGGTCCACGCTGCACTGCTTTGCCTTTTCCTCGTAGCGTGCCCGATCTTTTGGGCACAGCTGCACACAACAATCGCGGACAGAAACTGCCGACATCTTCTATGCATGTCGAGGTGGTACACGAGCAACTCCGTGTTTGTTTGGTTGACTGTCGAAGACGACGCGGCTCTCAGTCAGTTCACTGAAGCCTGCCTGTGGGGCGTCGACTGCTGCCTAGGACGGCAAGATGGCGGATTACCCAGAATGCATAGCGCCGCTGGCGTTCGTGCAAGCTCCCTATTGCGAAATCATGCTGACCTGAAAAAGTGTAGTGAAAATGAATGTGGAATGAGCGATTATATTGTAGTTTTTAATGCCTCACGTAACCTCTAAAGTGCACTTTGGAGTCACAGTCATCGGTCGGTTGTTGACACTGAAACCGCATGAGAAAGGAATTCGACTATAAATCATTTAGCGGTCGTAAGGTGGTGATTCACGTGGTGATTCATGTATAGTTGTCTTCTGCATCACTGCAGAGAAGAAAACATTCCACTAAAATTAGCTGTCCATACTCCTTTAACTACCTTTTTTCTTTGTATCTGTATTGTGTTTAATTATCATATTTATGTATTGTATTCATTTATTTATTTCTCTTGTTTTATGGGGCTTGACAATCACTGTCACTCCTTTTGTAATGGGACGAGCGCAATAAATTATCATGTTGATGCAATCCAGCATGTAAACACCTTGCCTCTGTTCCACCATCTGACAGCTGTCTGCACACCATGCAAGTGTTCCACCATATTGGTGGTACCACCATAACCACTACAGTAATTCACCATGATGGTAGTTACACCATCTGGCCACCATGCCTCTGTTCCACCATCTGGCCAAGATACCTATGTTCCACCAGCTGGCCACCATGCTGCTGGAATTACCATAACCACTACAGTAATCCACCATTATGGTGGTTTCACTATAACCACCATCAGACCGATTTCTGACAGGGTATATAAGCTATAATCACAAGAAGAATGGTTCCGACACATAGCGATTGGAATTTCTAATTGGGAAAAACAAGTGGTCAGGGGAGCAATCGTCCCAAGCAAAAACTGTTCAGAATTAAGCAAAAGTGGATGGTTTTACCCAGTGGGACGCCCCTTTGATGTCAGGATATTTACACGTACCAGGCAGAGGTCTATTAAATTAGCTTTACGCAGGGCATGCGGAGTTTACATTCCATCAAGCCTGCCTTTTTCACAATGACTGCACCTCAAATGAGCAAATAACAGATGAATAGATGAAGATAACGTGCTACCTGTGGTGGCACAGAAAATCCCTATCGTATCGGTGACCCTCCAAGCCGCTTACAAATGCCTCATGGTAGGTGGCAGTTACTCTTAGCAGCTAAAACTTTGAAGGTATAGGCCATAAGTGCATTAGGTAGGGCAAGGACATAATTAGTTGCATGGGTTGCAGCACTGTATTATGATACTTGTACATGCCACATTCGCAAGCCGCAATCAATGGTTTTGAGAGCTAGCATAGATAGCTAGTATCTAAGGGTCAATCAAAAAACACACTAACACACTGCATTTTATTTTCATTTCATTACCCTACCTAACCCTGCCTAAAACAACTTAGTCATGCAAACTTCACTGTAATGGAGTGTTCTTGAATCCTTCAAAAATTTTGTCGTAAGTTTTGAAATGGGGTTAAAGCCACAAGGCAACCAAACAAGTTCTTCCTATTAAGAGCCCACACCTCCGAACTGAAAACTGATAGGAAACTAACTGCTTGAGGTGCTTAAAAAATGATGTTGGATGCAAGAACAATGACTACAAATGCACGCATATTGCAACCTCCCAATGGTGAAACTTCGAGTAGTGATGAAGAGAACTGGAGGTGTTGAAACGCCTCATTCCTGCTTGTCTGCTCTTTCACTTCAAGGCGTGCTTGTCATTAGTTGAGTCAAGCCAAGGAATTCATTAAATCTTTGGGAATAATGCTCCAGTTAAATACACTGTAAGCACTGGCTCCAAAAATTCAGCCTGGGAGATCTGCCTTTGTTATGCACACCACAGTCATCGGGCATTTATGTGTTGGATAATAAGGCATTAATGGCAGCCATAGACAAGGACAGCAGGCAATTATATGGTGAGCTGGCCATACACTTTTAGGCTTCCAGTGAAACCATCACAAGCATTCTAGCTAAGCAAGAGGGTACCCCGCCCAGAGTAGCATGCCAACAGGCAACAATGAGTGACACCTGTTAGCTGTAATTGATACCTGTAAATGATACCTGTTAGCTGTTAGCTGTACCTGTTAACTATACCTTAACAATACTGCAGATTGGGCGAGTTGGTTAACATACATCTTGCAAAATTTTTGCGCGAAAAACACGGACAGAAAGAGTAGACGACACGAGCGCTTACTCGTGTCGTCTACTCTTTCTCTCCGTGTTTTTCGCGCAAACATTTTGCATGATGTAACTATAACTGTTGGCTGTAATTTTTCTTGCACTGCAGTTCATTGATTGTGGGCTCAATAGTGATGAAAAGTGCTTCCTGTATGAAAGTCCAAAGCATGCCTGATAATGACTGTCACCATGAGATCTCCTTGCTGTGCACCTAGAGAATTCTACACTGCCTCAAAAGCTCCGTTTCTCTTTGTCATTGCTTTATCTATGACTGCTGTTAAGGTGCAACATATATTAGGCATGCCCAACGTTCCTGCACACACTAAAAATGCTTATCCAGCTCAGGAGGCAGTTATTTTCATATCAGTGTTAATTTTTCTAATGTGACAACAAAAACAACACTTCTGTTTGCTTACCCTCTATATTTCGTGACATTTACGGGAGCACCATGACTGCATAGAAGCGCAGTAAGAAGTGCACAAAGCACCAAATTACAAAGGTGCCTTCAGGACCTTCCCAACTACGCATTAGTCTTCGAGGCTTACCTTCCAGTGTTAGCCATACTTTACGGCACTGGGTAAGGCATCTAAGACTGAAAGTGTATAGTAAGAAAGCCATTACATGTTCATATCAGCAAACCTTATTAATAAAGCCGGCCGAAGACACAATACGGCCACTATTATTGCTGTGAAGCATACAAGAGACCATAACAAGTAACATAAAATATCTATACCCATAACTCACAGCACTTCACCATACATTATAGCAGTTCGAGGTAGCAGATGCTAGCAGTTACTTGCATGCCTTGCACATTGCGCTTGAGAACATGTAACATATTACTTAGTTTATTGCAACACATTACATGTACTATCAACATACATACATAACATTAAAAGTTTGAGTTGAAAGATAATGCAGTGCTGGCAAAAGCAAGTAACCAAGACCTCACCAGTCTTTCTGCCTTCAATACCTTCTTTGTAGCCTCATCTTTTTTTCCTTGAAACATGTGCTCATGAAGCAGCACATGTAGCAAGGAATAGCACAACCCCAAATCTCAACATTAATTAGCAAATAAGCCTATTTGCACATTGCTCATCACTAGGACACTTCCATTCTGCACAGTCATTTTTTCACTTCATCTGCTCATTCGTAAATTACTCATCAAGAGGGTTCCATTTTGCAGTCATTTTTTCACTACATTGGTTCATTTGTACTTCATTTTTTTTACCAGAATGCCAAAGTACCCAACAAGCACTGTGGGCGTGTGCGACTGGAGGACTTCAGATTTTGTTGCAGTCACTTGGTTGTATGTATGTTTCTACAATGCTTGATGTCTACTTTGGGAGCCTGAAGAAAGCGGCGGCTGAGGGAGAGCTGAAAAAGGAGCTTTTAGTATTGGTCTTTCAAAATCCTTGTTGACAAAACACAAAATGATAACAGCTGTTTCCCCCTTTCTTAACGGCTGCTGTAAGTAGATAACGTATAGATTATACCTTGCTGCATACTTTCCTGACCATGATTTCAAAGAGAAATGTCTGTCTCTGGTATGGGTAGCCTGGTTCATACCATCGAGATTACGAGAAGAGGGCTGCCAAACTGTATAACTCAGATTATGTTGCGACATGTAGGTCATGAGAAGAAAGGAAAGTAAAGAAAGAAAATAGTAATTTCTGGGGTTATGACCCAAAGCAACACAAGGGCTGTGAGGGACGCGGCAGTGGAAAGCTCCAGATCAATTTAGGCCATTTCAGGTTTCTTTAACGTGTCACATTCGGACTTAAACCCCGCAATTTACAATTTATTTCCTTTTTTTGCCTTTCTTGTTGTCATGGTCTCCATACCATAGCATACATTAAAAGAAAAGGCCACGTAAAGGTTGGAAAAAAAAGACTTTGTTACTAATGGTTGAGACAAGACGTTGAACTGCTGGATGCAATAAAAGTAACGCATAATTCCACTCATTGAGCTAGACAGCACTGAAAAATGAGATTTTGCATTAAAAATCAAATCATGGGGGCGAGCACAACAAATGATGGCTGGCGACTGCTCGCAAACCATTGCTTACAACCATCTTTTTTACTGAATGTATACATCTAAGCAAAAACCCATGAAGCAAACGAATGTAGCAAGTGTGTGGGCTAGGTTATATGATCACTTTTCATGTTGTGCATACTTTTCTTTATTTCATTCATTCTTTTAAACGCATATTACACAACAGGCGACTACAACTGGTACAAATCCGTATTTAATATAAGCAGGAACAGTCAGCACAGACACTACAGATAAAGATCTATAAAAAAATGAACACACAAAAAGGCGTCAAGGAACAAAGCAAAAACACAGGAAAAAGTATATTGTCACGGAACCAAGGCAGGAGACACCGTTCGCCAGCAGCGCTAACAGAATCAGCCCTCAGGGCGCGTGAGCCAACTCTTATCTCTTTTTCTTCTGATGCCACCAGGGGCCACCAGGTGGCATTACTCCCCCTACCGGAAAAAAAAGAAAGGGGATACGGAAAACCACTACGACGCCACAAGCTAACTGAGGGAAGTAGGGGAACAGCAATCGAAGGGGCAAAAGGACAGGGGGAAAACGGGCCTGTGTGAAAAAAACAAAAACCGAAACAACTGTGCAAGTGCTGTCAGTGCATGAAAAAGGGCTTCATACGCAGAACGTGCACTACTTCTGGCTGGGGTCGACGGCGCGCACTGTGCACATAACCGTTGGGCAGAACTTCATAAGTCACATCTGTTATGCGACGCAGCACTCTGTATGGGCCGAAGTAGCGGCATAGGAGTTTTTCCGGCATGCCTGGGCGACGGACAGGGGTCCACACCCACACTTGGTCGTCCGGTTGGTACTCGACGTGGCGGTGTCGCTGGTTGTAGCGGCGTGCATCTGAGCCCTGTTGCCTCCTGATGTGCATGCGGGCGAGTTGGCGGGCTTCCTCCGCGTTTTGGAGAAGTTCTTCGGCGTGTGGCGTAAGCGCCCGGTCGTCAGTAGAGCATGGAAACATGGCATCCAACATGGTGTGCACATCGCGCCCATAAACAAGGCGAAATGGCGTAAAGTGAGTGGTTTCTTGTACTGCCGTATTGTACGCGAAAGTGACGCATGGAAGGATCTCGTCCCAAGTCTTATGCTGGACGTCTACGTACATAGCGAGCATGTCTGCTATAGTTTTGTTGAGTCTCTCGGTGAGCCCATTGGACTGCGGGTGGTAGGCAGTAGTTTTGCGATGGCTGGTATGGCTCAACTTGAATACCTCGTGCATGAGCTGCGCTGTGAAAGCCGTTCCCCGATCGGTGATTACGCTGGACGGGGCGCCGTGTCGCAGAACAATGCGATGCATAAAGAACTGCGCAATTTCAGACGATGTGCCACGCGGCACCGCTTTGGTTTCGGCATAGCGTGTCAGGTAGTCTGTGGCGACAATTATCCATTTATTGCCGGCCAACGATAGGGGGAATGGGCCGAGAAGATCCATGCCGACTTGGTCAAAGGGCGTACGAGGAGGTGCAACTGGTTGGAGTAAACCCGCGGGCTTGAGGGGAGGCGACTTGCGGCGCTGGCACTGACGGCAACCTCGGACGTAGCGGCGGATGGTGGCAGCAAGTTTAGGCCAATAATAGGCCTTGCGTACTCGAGCGAGAGTGCGTGTAAACCCCAAGTGACCAGAGGTGGGCTCGTCGTGAGAGGCAAAAAGGATGTCGGCACGGAGGTCTGCCGGCACGACGAGGAGATAGGCGCGGTCGCCGTGGCTCGAGTTTTTCTTGAACAGTATGCCATTGCGCATGCAAAAAGAGGAGAGGTTCCGGGAAAACTCCCAGGGTATGGTAGCAGTGCGGCCCTCCAAATGGTCAATGACGGGTCGTAAGGTGATGTCATCTCGCTGCCTCGCCATTACGTCGGAATCGCTGACCACTCCAAGGAATGACTGTCGTCCTCTATGCTGTCATCGGCTAGGTCGAATGGTGCGCGGGAGAGCGTGTCGGCATCTTCGTACTTGCGTCCAGATTTATAGGCTATGGTGTAGTCAAATTCCTGAAGGCGGAGGCTCCACCTTGCTAAGCGGCCCGATGGGTCCCGTAGATTGGTTAGGCAGCACAAGGAATGGTGGTCTGTGACGACTTTGAAATGGCGGCCGTAGAGGTAGGGTCGAAACTTCATCGTGGCCCACACAACCGTGATGCACTCCTTCTCCGAGGTAGAGTAGTTAATTTCAGCGCGAGACAAAACGCGACTGGCATATGCAATCACGCGTTCCACGCCATCTTGGTGTTTGACTAAGACAGCCCCCAGGCCGATGCTGCTGGCGTCTGTGTGGATTTCGGTGGCAGCCTCCTCATCAAAGTGAGCAAGAACAGGGCTGCTGTGCAGGCGTCGGCGTAGCTCTATGAAAGCCTCCTGTTGTTCGGTAGTCCACACGAACGGGGTATCGTCCCGCGTCAAGCGGGTCAGGGGTTCGGCAAGCTGGGAGAAGGCGGCGATAAAGCGACGGTAGTAGGCGCAGAGACCAAGGAAGCGTTTCAGTGCTTTCTTCATGGTAGGAACCGCAAATTCGGCCACGGCGGCAGTTTTGTCGGGATCGGGTTGGACACCGGCGGCGCTCACAACGTGGCCTAGAAACTTCAGTTGTTCGTAGCCGAAGTGGCATTTTTCTGGCTTGAGAGTTAAATTGGCCGACCGAAGGGCATCTAATACAGTCCGCAAGCGTTTAAGATGTTCGTGAAAGGTTTCGGAGAATACGACCACGTCATCCAGGTAAACTAAACAAGTTTGCCATTTGAGACCAGCGAGAACTGTGTCCATCATTCTCTGAAACGTTGCCGGCGCTGAACAGAGGCCGAAGGGCAACACCTTGAATTCGTATATACCGTCGGGAGTAATGAAAGCTGTTTTTTCATAGTCCCGTTCATCAACTTCAATCTGCCAGTACCCGCTCTTTAAATCAATCGAGGAAAAATATTTGGCGCGGCGAAGGCGGTCGAGCGAGTCGTCTATGCGGGGCAGTGGGTATACGTCCTTTTTAGTTATGGTGTTCAATTTCCTGTAATCGACGCAAAAGCGCAGCGTTCCATCCTTCTTCTTAACTGAAACAACAGGCGATGACCACGGACTCTGAGATGGTTGAATAATACCGTCAGTGAGCATCTCCTTCACTTGTGTTTGGATGGCCTCGCGTTATTTAGGTGAAATACGGTACGGCTGTTGGCGTATGGGACGGGCGTCTTCACTCGTGATGATACGGTGTTTCGTAATGGCTGTCTGTTGAACTTTCGAAGAAGACGCAAAGCAGGCTTTGTATTGGTGTAGTAAGGTACGGAGAGCGCGGCGTTGAACCTGTGACAACCCTGAGTTGATGTCAATGTGATCGAGAGACATCTTCGGAGATTCCACGGCTGTGCACGCAAAACATTCCGAAACATCAGCTAATTGGTCGGCGAACACGATCGCTGTGGCGCGGAAGAGGTGCCGAAGTTCGTGACTGAAATTAGTAACCAGTAATTGGGTCCTACCATTGCGTATGTGGACGAGGCTTCGGGCCGTACAAATGCCGTGTGTCAGCAACATTGAAATATTGCCTTCGGCGACTGCTGTTCCGTCACGGAGCCCATCGCAGTCGACAGTAACAAAAACACTGGAGCTTGGCGGGATGAAAACACTCTCGGAGGAAATGCGAAGGGCGGAGCGACATGGGCGAGTGTGGGAAGTATCATCGGCGTTGTCTGTCGAAAAAGTAACTGTGCGCTGACGGAGATCGATGATGGCCCCATTTTCAAGGAAACGCCCAGGATCAGGTCACGAGAACAATCACGGAGAACCAGGCAGCTGACAACGAACGTGGAGTTGCGGGTCTGGACGCGAGCTGTACACTGGCCAAGCGGAGTGAGATGTGGCCGCCAGCCGTGCGGATCTGCGTGCCAGACCATGGTGTCGTGACTTTTTTGAGGAGAGCTGCCAATTTGCCGCTTAAAATGGAAAAATCAGCTCCCGTGTCCAGCAGCGCGATAATGTTGTGACCGTCAATAAGTACAGGTATGTCGAGTGAGAACCGGTCCTCATGTTCTGAAGCTGTGGGCGTCGATGTCGTCACGTTCCTGCCAGCCGATATTCGCGTTGTGGGGGGACTGTAGAGCGTCGAGTTCCAGCGACCCCGCCCCCGGAGGTCGCTGCCGTCAGTTTTCCCGGCGAGGGCTCGGCGACCGGCCTTGCGCTGGTCGTGAGAAGTGATGGCTTGCCGATGATGGTGACGGTCGGCGAGGTGACGGCGATCTTGACTGCCGTCGCTCGGAGGGTGGCAGACGCTGCAGAGACAAGTATTCTTCATTATCGCGGGGTCGTTGACCAAATGGAGGTCTGGCCGCGTCGGCGGGGAAGCCCTGCAGGCCGAGCTCATGATATGGGCACTGGCGGAATAAATGACCGGGCTCTCCACAGTGGAAGCACAAACGCCTGCGGTCGGGGCCACGCCAGACGTCCGCCTTGCGCAGAGGTGGCCGATCATTCGGCAAGTACTGCGCTGGTTGCACGGAAGGTAGCGGGACGTGATGGTCAGGAACAAATGACGCAGATTCTGGGGCAGGGCGTCGCAGGGCCTCAGCATATGTCGGGTGGTGGCCAGGAACACATGACGCAGATGCTGGGGCAGGACGTCGCAGGGCCTCAGCGTATGTCGGGTGGTGGAAGTCATTCCGGTAGGGCTGAGGTTTGTCACCCAGCAACGGAGGTCTGATCACTTGCTGCACCTCCTCGCGGATGACACTAGCAAGAGAGCCGACCGCTGGCTGCGACGCACCGCAAATTTTCTGGAGCTCTTCACGTACAATAGAGGGGATCATGTCCCGTAGGAGATCAGGGTTTTGTCCGAATGCCGGGAAGGACTCTGTCACGGAAGCAGCAAGTACTGGCCTGTCGTATACGGTGGACCGCCGCTGAAGGACCTGCTCCATTGTAACCCCCTCCTTCAAAAACTCAGCGACAGTACCGGGGGGGTTGCGTACGAGGCCAGCGAAGAGTTGCTCTTTGACTCCACGCATTAAGTGGCGGAGCTTTTTGTCTTCCGACATAGCAAGGTCAGCTCTCCGGAAAAGCCGCGTCATGTCTTCAACATACATGCTGACAGTCTCATTGGGCATCTGTATACGGGACTGCAGAGCCCGCTGAGCTCGTTCCTGAGGATCCATGCTGGTATATGTCTCGAGCAGACGACGGCGGAGCTCATGCCATGATGTTAGAACTTCTTCACGATTCTCGTACCACGTACGAGCGCCGTCTTCCAGACTGAAGAAGACATTCCGAAGTTTTGCGGCGTCGTCCCACTGATTGAAAGTTGCGACGCATTCAAACTGCATGAGCCAGTCTTCCACGTCCGCAAGCTGACGTCCTCAAGCTGCAGCAGTATACGCAGTTAAAAATCAATGAATGATTCATGGTAAGGCCATTGAAAAATCCATGTCTCACATGAAATGACTTGCGATTGCTTCAAAAAACTATGTCATCTTGTAGAGTTTTTCAGAGGGTTATCACGTCTGGGAAAAAAGAAAAGGGTGGCACTTGATGCCGGCTATGGGGTGGCTGCGGCTAAGGTGACCGGATATTTTTATCAGTGTTTCTAGCAGTGGATCTCTCGTAGCTGGCAGTAGAGGAGGTTGTGCAGCAGGCAGAGCCAAGAGATGATCTGACACAACTCTAGTGTGGGGATATTGATGAAGCGCTCAAGTGCAGAGACGCTGATTTCTCCCTAGTGTTCTGAAGTGATAAAACAAGCTGCGTGATGTTGGATGGCCTCAAGTTCCGAAATGCAGAATTTGCTTGAAACGAAGACTACATAGAAGATGCGAAATCAAGTATGGTAAATATGAACATTTCATAAGCCAGTTTTGTACTTTGGGAGGCACCGATTTGAGGCATTACTGGAGATAGCCTAAGACTTTAGAGGCTTTTGAACATATTGCTCGTTATGTGAGTTATCAAAGACAGAGATGTCTGATGTAATCCAATGTACTGGTACAATGATGTGGGAGCAACCGGGTCCGAATTAATGTTGTATAAATGCTGAATTACAGTGCGCTTGCGGGGAAACACCAACATTGTGACCAGTTCCTCGGTGAATCTGTGAGTGAATGCGTAACTGCACTATGCAGGCTGGCTTTGAGTTGTACACTTGGGACATTGCAAGCAGCAGATGCAAAACTAAAGGATGGTCTGCGTCAACAACTATGGCTGCTACAACCATGATGTGGAACCATATGCTCCAACTACATGTGATGCTGCACGACAGGTTCATGTCTGGCCTACGTTGAGATAACTACCCGCAGTGCCTCTTCATTGAGTGTAAGCTTATGCTCTCGAAGGCTTAGGGTGTCATTGCTCATGCAGAAAAGGCTGCATAGCAGCAGCAAGTGTTGAGTACTGAGCATGTAGACAGTAAAAAAGCAATCATTGACCAACACAGGCATTGGACATGACTGCAACGCTCAGACAAAGCAAAGACAACACTGTTGGTTGGCACTGTGGCGATGCCCATAGCCTTAAGACGGAACATACCATGCCTGCAAGAAGGTCACATTGAGAGTGCCTGTATTTGAGAAAATTGGTAGGGTTTCAACATAGTTAAACAGAATAGACTTGCGAAAACATATGTTTAGCCGGTTGGCTGATGGTTTTGCTTAGCTGGATTGCTGGCAGATCTGGCGACAACATTAGACTCAAGTTAACCTCTGATTGAGGTCAAGCTTATCTGATCAGTTGCCGCCGCGAATGGAAGTTGGTGAAGACAAGGTTTTGCAATGCACAGCACAAGAGTACACTGCAGTTTAACACGAGGCGTCCTCGGTTGCAGTTGGTGAAGACAATGTTTTGCAATGCACAGCACAAGATGCACTGCACTTTAATACGAGGCGTGCTCGGCCGCAGTGATAGCCTAGATGATCTGTTCACACCGCCACGTGTTCGGCTCTCAGTCGTGGATACAGATCCATTTTTTTTTAAACCTAACATGGCATCGCTGTAACTAGGCAACGGCACAAGATCCAAAGATGACAAGATCCTCCATCAGTGTAGGTGAACATACAAGTGCTTTCGCACTAATAAGAAAGTGGTCAAAAACAGCTACCCGTGCAACACGAACATGGATGCCTCTCGGTCAGTGACTACACTTAGTCCCTGCACCAACGAGCATGCCTTACAGCCACTTCTTGGCATGTTCGCCTTTTATGATAACAAGGTGGAGAGAATGTACACAAAAGCAGCTGTGCTGCCAGAAACTGCAGCAAAGTGACACGAAGTAGAGGTGGTAGGTGAACAGGCAAACGTTTTTCATGGGTTAAAACAGTTCCTTTTGAAGCGTAGTGCTCGCAACACTACAACGAGACCAAATGACTCCTGATTGCACCTAACACATCATTTTACAGTGTGAGTGCAGTGCTCCTGCAAGAGGACAACTCTGGGCAATAAACATCTGTTGTTTATGCAATATACCTTACGCACAGCAGAGTGCAATTAAGCTCAACTTGACCATTAAGGCGTGGCTATCATATTTGCAGCAGAGTACTTCACAATTACATTGAAAGATGCATACTTGGACACAAAAATCAGTGCCAAAGATGTTCTCCCCAATTCTAGCCTAATTGTGTTCCAGTCTTTCAGCATATGATGATGATCTGATGCACCGAGTTGGAAAGAACCACCAGAAAACAGATGCGTGCAATTGGTTGCTCCTGTCAGATAGCAGCGAGGAACCTCACATTCACAGAGAGATACTAATGTTTGAATTACTTCCACAACCACTTGTGACCGCAGAGATTTTGGCTAGGCTTGTGCAAGAAAATGCAGCACCTTCAAGGCCATATCTGACAGCATAAGAAGGCAAACAGAGTGTTGTGTCCCCATATTGCTTTTGTGTGTGTGCGCCCCCGCGTCCTCCTCCTAACGACACTTGCCCCTCGTCGCACGCTGTCACCAGATGCCCCCCCACGGTGCGCCCCGCACCCTCCTCCTGTTCTGGGAAGCCACTCCCTTCCGTGGACGCTTCTCAGCTCCCTCCTTTCTTCGGGCGGCCAGTTCGGCTCCTGCCTCGGTCGACGCTGGTCGCACCCTCATCAGCTTTAAATAAACGAAGTCTAAAAGTACCGTGTGCGTCTTTCGCTGCATTCAACACAGCGACCGGACACGACAGTGGCGACGAGAAAGTGGATTCGACCCGCGCTACGCAACGCTATTGACAAGCCATGGCTACGCGAGGGTTTCCCAATCAGATACCAGAATTCAACGGCTCATCGTGGTCATCGTGGGTTGGACGCCTTCAGTTCTACTTTGAAGCTAACAACATCACAGACCCAGCCTTGAAGAGGGCCAACCTGCTGACGCTGTGCGGGGAGCAGACCTACGATACTGTCTGCGCCCTTATTCAGCCAAGCACACCAGCGGCAGTGTCTTACGACGACATCGTAAAAGCGCTGCAAAAGCACTACGACCCAAGGCCATCCGAGGTCTACAGCCGGGCTCGCTTCCAACGACGAGATCAACTGGGAGGAGAAACAGTGAGCGCCTACGTAGCAGCGCTCAAGAAGCTCGCTGCCGACTGCAATTTTGGAACGCTGTCGACAACAGCTACCGGGCAGGAGGGAGACGCAGCTTCTTCTGCTAACACCACCATGCTTCCCTTGGACGTGATGTTACGCGACAGATTTGTGTGCGGACTGAGTGACGAGTCACTGCAGCAGCGCCTGTTCGCTGAGAAGGACCTCACATTCAGCAAAGCTTACGACATCGCCGTTCGAGCGGAGAGCGCCGGTCACCAGCAGAGCGGGATTCGCCGGAACACCGAGCCGGTACACCAGACAAGCAACCAGGTGCGCAAGCCTTCTGTTGTTGTAAAATCGGTCAAAAAGGCACAACGCTGCTGGCGGTGTGACGACCAACACAACCCCCAGGGATGTCGATTCCAGTCAGCCACGTGTAATTTTTGCCACAAGCGAGGGCATATCGAAAGAGCATGCATTACGAAACGGAGACTTGCCAAGATAAAGTCACCTTCCCAGCCTAATCACAGCGTCAACGCCTCAGAGAATACGCCGCTATCTGATCTCCATGGAACAACATCAGCAACACCATCTGTGTTGTACGACCTGAACACCATGAATCTCGGCACGCGACCGAAGATTTTTACAGAAGTAAGCGTACATCACCAGCTGATTAAGTTCGAGGTGGACTCCGGCGCAGCCTGTACTCTGATCAGTGAGGACACGTTCCGAACTTCATGGCCATCTGACGCACCCGCCCTGCAACAAGACGACACGCACCTGCGAACGTGGTCAGGACAGAATCTGCCACTATTGGGCTCTGCCAACGTGCAGGTTAACTACAACGGCCAGACCCATACGCTACCTCTGCTTGTTGTGAAGGGCACAGGATCAAGCCTTCTAGGGAGAAACTGGTTTTCTCCACTAGGCGTGATGATATGCGGCATACACCAGACGCCGAGCCAGAACATGGTTGGTAAACATCAAAACGCCGATGCGCTAAGCCGTCTGCCACTAGACGCAACTGTTGACGAACCATTTCCACCAGGAGACGTTCTGATGTTCGAAGCACTGCCAGAACCTCCGCTTACAGCAGGCACAGTTGCAGCATCTACGCAGAAGTGCGCAGCTCTCCGGCTAGTTTACACAGCTGTTCAACAAGGCAACGTGCATAAACTCAAAGGGGACAACTTCGACGCTTACCGCAGGCGAGCTACAGAGTTGAGCACCCATCGCGGCTGCATCATATTTGGGTCCCGAGTTGTGATGCCGAGAGAACTACGCGCACAAGCTATGTCTCTCATCCACGCCGGACATCGGGGCATCGTTGCAATGAAAAAGTGTGCCAGAAGCTACATGTGGTGGCCTGGCATTGACAACGACATCGAAACAGTGGTGCGAGAATGCAAGCCTTGCCAGAGCAGCCGGAGCGCCCCGCCGAAAGCTCCTGTCCCAGAATGGGAAAAGCCAGACACACCATGGCACACACTGCACATTGATTTTGCAGGACCAATTGAGGGCTGCACTTTCCTTGTGGTCGTAGATGCCTACACAAAGTGGCTTGAGATAAGGCAAATGGGACAGACGACTTCGGCAGCAGTCATTGACAACCTCCGATCACTATTTGCAACGTTCGGCCTGCCGCGCAAGGTAGTGTCGGACAACGGAACACCGTTTGTGTCTGCGGAGATCCTCAAGTTTTATCGCGACAACGGGATCTCATCAGTTACATCGGCCCCCTACCACCCAGCGACAAACGGACAAGCCGAGCGCTACGTAGCCGAGCTAAAACGCGCCTTTGAAAGAGATCAGACAGGCTCGCTGCAGCGCCGCCTTGCGCGCTTTCTCTTCAAGCAGCACACGACGGTTCAGAGCACAACAGGCGAGACCCCCTCGAAAATGATGTTCGAGCGTGAAATGCGAACCCAGCTCACAGCCATCCTCCCCGAGCCAAAGGCAGAGACGTTCCGGGAAGAAAAAGCAATTCCGCGCTGCGGCACGCTTAATGAGGGGCAGCGCGTCCTCGCCCGACAGTTTCTGAAAAAGCCACGCTGGGAGGAAGCTACAATTGTCAGACGCATAGGCCTGCGCTCTTGGCTCGTCAACATACATGGCACAGTAGCACGCCGACATCTCAACCAGCTGCGTAGATTTACGACGCCGTCTGAGAGCTGTCCGCCAGCGGAGAGAACACGTGCACCATTTTCCCACATAGCCTGGCACCTCTTCTCGGAAAAAGAGACTTCGCCCAGGACAGACCTAGGAGACACAGCGAACAACAGCCAGCCTACAAGTGTTTCTCCCCCGAGCGCACAAAGCCAGCGCGCCTCCACGCGTGAACGCCGACCCCCTGCACGATACCAGGCAACTTTCTAAGGGGGAAGGAAGTGTTGTGTCCCCATATTGCTTTTGTGTGTGTGCGCCCCCGCGTCCTCCTCCTAACGACACTTGCCCCTCGTCGCACGCTGTCACCAGATGCCCCCCACGGTGCGCCCCGCACCCTCCTCCTGTTCTGGGAAGCCACTCCCTTCCGTGGACGCTTCTCAGCTCCCTCCTTTCTTCGGGCGGCCAGTTCGGGTCCTGCCTCGGTCGACGCTGGTCGCACCCTCATCAGCTTTAAATAAACGAAGTCTAAAAGTACCGTGTGCGTCTTTCGCTGCATTCAACACAGCGACCGGACACGACACAGAGCAACTAAACGCAACAGCTTTAGTTCCTGCTACTGGAGAGTGACAGAACTTGCTATTTATTGAGGACACATCACTTGGAACTCTGGAGTAGAAATACTGAAAGCTGCACGAGATCTGGCAGCTTCACTGGTTCATGCAAGCCACCGTTGATGCTCTGGCACTTAATACCTGTGCGCGAAGCTATTTGGGGTAGCCAGATTCACTTAGGTGCCAAAACGTTTTGTAAATTATGCCAGAGCAAACAGAATAACGCGGAAAAGGTTCAAATTTCATTTTAGACTCAGCCATGAGTCCGTCATGGAGCCATGGTTTGCTAGGCCTGTGGAAAGGCATACAGTTGGCGCCAATGGATGCATTTACCAAGTGGCTGCTGGTTCAAAGAGTACTTCATCCAACGTGAGCAGCAGTCATTGATGTACTGCGCTCACTATTCACAACCATTTGGAATTCTACACAAGGTGGCGTCGTACAAAAGGGTAGCATTTGTGTCAAACTGAGGTAGAGACATCATTCCCGTAGCTTTGCTCCCAAGCCGCCCTCCTGCCAACAGACGAGCTGAACAGAATATAGGCGAGTTGAAGAAAGTTCTAGCATGAGATTAACATGAACCAATGAATACCACAGCCCATGATTCTTGTACTGGCAGCACAGAACAGTCTACCAAACAACAGGAAAAGGTGTCAGCCTTGAAAAGGCTACTTTCTTCCACGAAATTCCTTAACACTCCGACCACACATTGCCTGCAATGGCATCACCTCTCACAGAAGAAAATCTATCAAAGAACCACCAGCTAGGTACAAGTGGGAAGGCCAAGGCCCAATAGTTTCTTCCAAGGGCAAAGCACACGTCAGCAACCGTTTGTAGCAAGGCCAGTGGGCCAACATTCAGGTTGGTTCAATGTGCTGGGAAGCTCATGCGGCATTACTTGCATCAGATAAGTGCCATCACAGCCAAGCAGCAAGACAAAGGGCATCGTCAACCCTTGCATGTGATACTGAGCAAGGAAAGCTAATTGATGTGCAAACATGTTGCTGGCACATCACAGGAGCAAGGGATACCAGGGCTGCATGTACTGAAACCAATGATATACCAAGGCCCTGTTTAAGAAAGAAGGGGAATCATTTCCAAGATTTAGAGAACGTTTTGCAACATTTTGTCTCTACTATCATCACAGTAGGTCGTCAGGAAGGTGCACGCAAGTAGCCATCGTTTAAGAGCGTACGTTGTTGGGCTAGTCGGTCAATCATGGTGAATAGAGGGGGGGTACTGCGCACAAAAAGACAAGGACAAGAAGATAACACAACAAGCGCAGATAACACACCTGCGCTTGTTGTGTTATCTTCTTATCCTTGTCTTTTTGTGCGCAGTACCCCCCTTCTACAGTAGCCATATTCTTTGAACAGAACCATAAACGTGGGGTTTGCTGCCTCTACCGTTAATGATGGAGAGTAAATACAACATCTAAAAATATACAACCATCATAGAGAGGAAATAAGATACTAAAAATTACACTTTTACTAATCACAATGAAGGAGGAAAATACAACACTCGAAATACATTCCTACTAACTACATTTCTGCTCGCTATGAAGAAGAGGATATTCATGCACATTTACCATGATACGCTTGTAGTTATCACTGAAAGGGAATACAGTGCTCAAAAATAAGCTTTTACTAAGCATGGCAAGGTAACTCAAAATGATTACAGTGATCCACTTCTACTCATTGTGATGAAGGAGGGGCAATACAACGCACCCAGACTTCCACAGAATTTTCACACATTTAAAACACTCCACAGGCCACATCCTCATACCAGGTCAACCATTGTCTGTGCAGAAAATTTGTAACTTTTCTGACAAAAGTTGAAGAAAGAAGAAGCTCCTGAAATGAAGGTGCTCATGGCCAAAAATAAATTGTGGAGTCAGCTGTTACACTGATAATGTGGCCACTGCTTAATAAACAGCATCAGTCTTTCTCCACATCAGCTTTCAAAGATAGAGAGAGAGAGAGAAAACTTTTATTTAAAAAGAAGAAGGTTGCTCGAGCAACTTGGGTGGCACCCCTAGTCCAAGGCGCCACTGGCTTTTGCTGACTGACGGGCTTTCAAAGAAGATATATCTGTTTGCAGCACTCTCAATGGCGATTCTCTGGGTGAATTGCCCAACACTGCTAGCCTCCGGCTCACCTGTTCGGGAGGCTTGCTGTTGCTGCGCAGCAATCTCTTAATTTGCCCCAAGCAGTTTTCAAATGGAAAGGCACTGACATTGTCCAGCGGACCATAAATTAGACAATCATCAGCAATGTGACACATGATGTGTATGTTGTATACCAGAAACTCTGGTTCATATAGCTTTCCAGATTGTTGTGCAAAATATTGCAGCAAGTCTGAAGCAAACCTGCTCATTTCTGTGCAAAGGTTGGCACTGAGGAGAATTCGAACACCCACATGCAGACATAGAAAGTGCTTGTCGCGGTCATCTTTTAGCAAATCCCTTAACACCACAGGACCAGTGCAAAGGAGAAAGGACCGAAATTCTACTGCCTTCTATAGATCCAGTTCATCTAAGGTTCTAGGCTGGCGAGCAAATTCTGATGGCAGGATAGTTTCCTCAAGTCTTGCACTGAGAACGCTACGCTGCTGTGCACTGATGCGATAAGGTAGCGGTCCGGTCACCCAAGTCTTCAGCAACTTTCGGACGACTCCCAAGCACACCGTGTGCATGTAGTCCAACGGAAAGTTTTTTATCATGTTCACACGTAGCTCAAGCAGCGGACTTGTGGCGTGGTGATGACCTGCTTCAGCCATACTGCGGAAAGAGTCATCCGTGCGGCATACAAAAGCAGCACACACTGGAAATGTTTGTCTCCGCTTAATCCTTTCAGCTTTCTGAGTGCACCGATCACATCCATAAGAGCCAGTATGTATGTCCCTTTACGCACTTCACATAAGAGCATGCCGGGGCATCGCATATTACAGCAGCGAGAGAAACACTGTAACGCGCGCCTTTGATGACCATGCCAGAGGCCTCCAGGCTTTTCATTTCATCCAGAAATGGCCTAACAAATTGTTCAAAATTTGATGGCTCCTTTTTCCCACAGTGAATGGAGGCAACGAAGGGCCTACTGTCAACTGCATTAGCCACGGCACAGAGCAGGACCCAGAAGCTCAATGAAGAACTTTCTAATATGGGTAGTCCATCGATGTTGATGCGGAGGTCCACCTTGGTGCCCGCAGGGTCAGGAAGACCTTTCCTAACTCTTTCTGCCACTTGACATCCGAGGCCAAAATGCACACTGTTGTTCTGCACATTCACTTTCCGCTCGGTCTTCAGTAAAGTGCGAGCGTCACGAGGCACTGAATGACCTAATCGGCGCAAAAGCAAGCACAGGTCGTTAATGGCCACATGTGAAAGACAGCGCTTGCGTACTATGTCCGCTAGCTCTCGAGCCACATCTATCACCGAGGAGAATGCTTCTCTACTGGTGGTCATCGACTGCCCCTCAAACGCTTGGTGGTCGCGGTCATCTGAATGATCCTCGGATAACGACGAACCCTCAGCAGCGTCTAAGCATTCCTCAGAAGTAGTGGATTCTTAGTCCTCATTAAGAATGGGTGGCATATGTTTAGAGCTGAGCCGTCCTGTCGATGCTTCCATGCATTCCCGAGGCCTCTTGCCTCTCTCTGCGCTTTCAGCACTCATATCGCGGCCTTCGCGTGTCGTCGTTGGAGACCCATGACGTTCGTCCTCAACGGCGAAAGAAACTGCCCGGAAAAGTTCGTCAACTTCACGGTTGAGCCGTCAATACTTTTGCCACTTACTGGCCATGGCGGACAACTGAAGAGCGCATTAATTCCCTTATTTGTTAAGAAGGGCTATCGCTGACGGTTTTCAGGTTCCAAGCACCTTGATGAAAGGTGGCATTGCCTTTCACCTCGACGAAACGCGCGAGGGGTCCAACACCATTACCTGGACTTTAATTCAAGCGATAAAAACAAAAAAACAAAAATTTGATTGAAAAAAAAAATAGAACGATAGCTGAAGAGGCGAGAGGCAGCTGAGGCGCCACGGGTCAGCAAGCTCGTGGCAGCAAGCTTGAATCATGAACCACTTGAACTAGTTTTTAGCCCTGAAAAATGATTTTTAAAAGCGAAACCTTTTGATTGTTTTCATTCATCATCTGGGAATGCTGCTGTCAGTGCAACACAGAACAAGCACAGAGGCGCAAAAATGCTTCTTTGCGTCCGTCTGTTTTGTTGTGCGCATTTTTTCATCGAGTGGGGCGCAAATTTTAAGCCAGCTGTCGAATAAATACACAGCACTATATATATATATATATATATATATATATATATATATATATATATACTTTGAAGAGTGGATTTGGGGTTATTAACACGAATACACATTTTTGGTCCCGGAAAAAAAACAGGGAGAAATGAAACACGTGAAGACGCCATGCAGACGCACACAGTACCACGGCACCAATCTAGCTACCGCCGCCCATATATATAGTAAAGTTCTAGATGTGTTTTTGTTCTTATTGGCACAAAACTCGAGTTTGCTCCACTCTTGTGCAATGCGCTCGGGCTTTTAAGGGAATAATAAATGAAATGAAAAGAAATTCGTTGTTTACTTCGTGGCAGGGTAGAACGACCGCTTGGCCACGCCTCTCTTCTGTGTATGTGCACACCAAGCTATTCGTAGTCGCAAACTTCCTTTCCCGCGGCCAGGCGAGTCCAGATCGCAGTCTCGAGTCATTGTATCAATAAACAGTTGTCACTAATTTTCGCATCTGCCTTTCTCGGTGCTCTGCCCTGCCCCACGCCCGCCTCACAGAGTACAGCTAACTACCTCGCGAGCAACATCACCTCGCAAACGACACGGCAGACAATGCACTATGCACGGTGGATACTTAGGTATTATGTCAATGCGGTCTCAACATAGCAGCAATTAACAGCACAGTGGTGCCACTTTGGTTTTTCCTTGCTTGGCTTCTGCGCAAATTCCAGCCATTGTTTCTCGCACGAGTGCATGCATATAGGAGTTCGACATCATTTTTCAGTAACGCGAGTCGGTGTGTTTATTTTTTGTGTTCTTCCGAGCGCGGGACCATATGTTTCGCTGTTCAGTTTAAAGTCAGTCCTATGAAACAGTTTTGCTCCAGCAGGCGAGCAAACAATAATGCCGCTGGCATAACTGAGATATCATGAATGAAAAGGATTAAGCGATGCTTTCAGCGAAGCAAACACTGTGGGAAACACTGTGACACTGCTTCAAGCAGCTGTGCTTTCTACCGGCCTATCATTGCTTGTTCGGTTTAATAGCTAATAATAGCTAGCGGATGCCAGGAGAACTTGGGTCGACAAAGTTTTCAGTGGTTGCGGCTATATCGAGTGTGAGGTGGCACAAATATTCTAAACATATATATCCCTCCCATGCGGAATCGCGCAGGGGCGCCCCGTCCTGCGACGGCAGAGTTCTTCGATCGCCTCAATCGCATATGTTGGCGGCTAAATGGAAACTGCACCCTCTTGTGTGTAAATCATGTTTGAATGGGGACAAAAAAACCTGAAAGGCAAGGACTATTAACATTTTATGGCTTAATGTTTCTATTGTCGTTAGCAGCCTCATCAACTTTGAACACTATAAACACTATATCGACCTACGAAGCAATATGACAAGCATAACGGAGCTCAAGTCAATTTGCAGCAATACGGTGCTACGCAGGGGATCATTAAACCTCAACCAAAATTTCAGGGAAAGCGTAAGCATTGCATAGACACACGCTTGCTCACGAGCATGGCCACCATATGCCCCATTGCTTATAAGTTATAATTAGTTTCCCAATGTTCCGTTCTTGAGTATAGGGTACTGCAGACAAACACGTATTTATTTAGATATATGTCCTTACTGAGACCAGTGTGCGAGTCTTCATGATTGCATCATTAAGTCGGAGAGATAATTGTCTTAATTACAATTTCCTAAGTTATCGTAATTACCCCAAAATTTATCCGATAGCCTATCTTGTTTACGTACGTAATTCATTTCCCTGCTTGAGTCGCGGCAGTGACTGGCCATTCTTCCACATGCCTTTGCTCACGGATGGAAAAGAAATGATTATGAGACAAGGATAAGCTTGGGAGTAGACCGGACGCACGTCCATCATGATGAAACGATCTCCGACGCAATCCCTGATATGCAAAGAAAACCGAAGAAATCCGAAAACAGACATCTGAATTGGGATGAATGTTGAACTTACGAGGAATATATCAAGCTTCTTCAGATCAATTTTGAAATGCAGCCAGAATATAGCAGCACAGTATGTTACTGCAACGTTGCAACATTGCCAATGTACTATGTTGCGCTAACATTCTTCAACATTAGATAATGTTGCTGCAATGTTACCAAGCAACATGCTGATAACGTTGCTCTAAAGTTGTCTTTTCGCATTGCAGTAATATTGTCAAATGATAAATAAATGTTGAACCACATACGATGGCATTGCTATAACATTCATGCTATATGTTAATTGTCTGTCCTCTCGGGCTATTTCTGAAGCCCAGATAGAAAAGCCGGTACCAGATCACTTCTCACCATGACAGTATTAATTAATTAATTAATTAATTTATTCATTTATTTTTACTTCGAGTTCAAGCTTGCATGTGGTGTGTATGCAAATGGTGAGCAGAGCAAGTGTACTTGCACTCTTTGCCACTGAGGTAGAAAGATATATTTCTATCTACAATATTGTAAACAGCTGGAATTATTTTTGTTTTTCAATTAAAGACGCAGAAAAAACTAAAACTGCCAAAGAAGCGTGGTTCTGGTTTTACTGACGCCCAGCAGTCTAATGGCTATGAACATCACTATCACAAATCCAAACCGCGTCCGCCGCGGCCCCGCGGCTATTCGCGGCCGCGCCGAGAGCCAATCCTGCGACGCGCGCTCATCCGAGAACCCGCGTGTCAGCGGCACTCGTGGCAAGATCGTCACGTTTTTAAAGCGAAAGCTCTACTACTTCCACTTTCAGCCTTTGCCGTGGCGCGGCGGTGCCACCATTGACCTTTAGTTGATCTCTGTGTGACGTCATGTGTGACATCACGCCGAAGAGAAGGGCGACCGACTCGCGCCGTCGCAAGCCGCGGCGGTGCCACCACCGGCGTCTAAGACCTGCGATCTCCGCTAGGAGCGCGATTGATGCGTTACGCTGAAGAGATTAGGCTCGACTCACGTCTTTAGAAAGCAGTAGTTGTGCCAACCACCAGCGGCTAACATTGCTTCGCGATCTCGCGCCGTCTGTGTGCGACGGCGGTGCACATGAACGGTGGCCTCACTGGACTGGATTGTACTGGACTGCATTGGATTGGATTAGAATACATGAAATTAGATTAGATTACATTGGATTGGATTGTATAACAGATGCATTGCCACAAGCCTAACCACAAGCACCACCACCACCTACACTACCAGCTGAACCATGGCGTGGGTACGAACATTGCTTTCGCAATTACCGGACTTAGCCAAGCTAAGCCACAGCGAATTTTTTGTCCTTCTAATACTTTTTTTTTTGCGGTCGCCGTGCCCGTCCTGCTGTGTTTCATTGTGGTTTCACTGGAATTCAGCTGAAACAAGAAAGGCTTGCCCAGAGGATGACCTCAATGGTGAGTGATTTGTAGACTTCCATTGTTGTGCTGTGACCTGAGTTGGTTGGCATGCCCTTCGTGATAGTATGATAAAGTGCTACATTCGTTGTATCATGAAAAGAGTGAAGCGTTCGCTAAGCGAACTGTCCCTTCGGCAACCACGCAGAAGAACAGCAGAGGCTGTTCACGACGAACTAGAAAACTGTTTGGCAGTTGTCAGTCTTGATAATGGCCGGGACAGCAGGTTGCGCGCAACAGGAGCAGAATAGTATCGAGATGCCTTTTTATCGCGTAATGTTATTTTATCCCCTTTATCAGCGCCAGTCGAGGACGCAGATGAAAGCCGCAGTTCTCACTTGTCGGATTTTAGCGTCGCTAGCCGCATCTCTGACATAGGAAGTGCAACGTAAAAATTGCCACGGATTTCTTAAAACGAGGAGTTGCTGGTTTATGAAGATAGGATGACACTTGAGTCTAGTGCTGCTCCTCAACGTCTAGAGCCTGACTTGCGCGTGTGGGCAATTAATAGCCAATTGCCTGCTTCTCACCTCCATTCCCAGCTTAAAGTGCTGAATCCATACCATCCAGAGTTACCCACGGATGCTAGAAAATTACTAAAGGCGCAGAGGCATACTGATCCAGCAGTGATGACCGATGGTCATTACCACTACTTTAGAATTTTTCGTTCTCTGGAAGAACATGTTGTGCATGTTCCTTAACGTCTGCACTTGGTGTGAGGGCATTACACAAGTTCTCATGCATCCTACTGGAAGATAACATAAATCGAGCGGCATTCTAAAAAAAGGAACCAGAATGAACTCTTTCACTCGAAACTGACGTCGCTGCATCATGCCTAGTAGTTTAGCCTTTGTCCTCTCATTCCCAATCAGATGCATACTCTTATAACCAACATTTATGGGACTATGCAGTGAATTGCGCCAAGGGTAAGAAAAGTAAAATATTCATTGGTATTCAATCATCCTTCATCATCATCAGCCGCACTATACTGACAGCAGGGCGACAGCCTCTCCTATATTCCCCAAATTAGCCCTTTCCTGTGCTAGCTGCATTCACTTGACCCCTGCACCCAACATCATCCCACAAAACTTTCTGATCTAGCTTTTGTAGCCCAGGAAGAGTCGGCCGTTACAAATTTTGCCTTTCAAATTGTGCACATCAGTGAGGCAGAAAAAGACTATAGGTTGGGCCTGCCCTTTTCGAACGGTTTACTTTGTCGGCCACCCTCCATGGCACAATTCAGGGAAGGCAAAGGGAGTGATCTGCCACCACCTCCAGACAGCTACGCCTACATTTACAAACGCTCTTGTGGTTTTAAGAAAGTGAATGGCCATCCCCATGGCTGACACCAGTAAGTCCGCTTCTACGGCAGGATTCAAGCGAGACAGCAGCACTGGCCATCGCTGTCAGGTGCGGGAATGGGAATTTTCGCTTCTAAATTATTTGCTTGCTCTTGGGGCTGACTTTTTTTTAATACTTTATTTTGTGGTGTTGATCAATTTATAATATTACTGAATATGTTATCGCTTAAAGGTAATTGATTAGAAAAGGAGAAGAAACAACCACATGCCGCCGGTGGGATCCGAACCCACGACCTCCGAATTACGCGTCCGGTGCTCTACCGCTGAGCTCCGTCGATGGCTGTCTGATCTTCTGCTTTCGGGGGTATTTATGTTTCCAAATAACCTAAACTTGGGAGTGTTCACAAGCGCCACCCACGTTCTGAAGCGGCGGACGTGGCACCTCCTGAGTTACCGCTGATATGACGTAGAACGTCATCGAACGGCGAGGGTGGAATCTGTGTGAGAACCCTCTTATGCTTCCTAGGCGTCAAGGCTGCCAGAGCCGAGGCCCTCGCTAAGCAATTAAGCAAACAAGGGAAGGGGCATGAGGGGCTCGTTATAAATATGAGAGAAGCCAACAGCCACAGAAACCAAAGGGCACAGGTGACTTTTCTTGAAATGCTTTATTTTATTTTGTGGTGTTGATCAATTTATAATATTATTGAATATGTTATCGCTTAAAGGTAATTGATTAGAAAAGGAGAAGAAAAAACAACCACATGCCGCCGGTGGGATCCGAACGCACGACCTCCGAATTACGCGTCCGGTGCTCTACCTGTGAGCTACGGCGACGGCTGTCTGATGTTCTGCTTACGGGGGTATTTATGTTTACAAATAACTTAAACTTTGGAGTGTTCACCAGCGCCACCCACGTTCTGAAGCGGCGGACGTGGCACGTCCTGAGTTACCGCTAATGTAACGTAGAACGCCATCGAACGGAGGGGTGGGAGCTGTGTGAGAACCCTCTTATGCTTCCTAAAAAAAGTCACCTGTGCCCCTTGGTTTCTGTCAGAATTGTCAGAATAACCATGCCATGGAAGCTTGTTGCATCAAAACGATAGGCGCACTGGTAGAGATCTGATGAATGTTACATTTAAGGATTTATTTAGAGTAAGCGGTCTGCAAGGTACGGAAAAAGAATTTGTTCTCCAGTGCAGTCTTGTGAGTATTTGTATTCTATAGCAAGCACCGCATTAGTGTGTAGAAGTAATGCTCAATTGCTCATTCTTGTGATCTTAAGCTGCTGTAACCATATTGGTATGACGATGCCATTGTGCACTGTCTAGCCTTTCACTGTTTAAGGCATTTGGAGCCGGCACGCTTGCCGACATGCAACTTACGCCTGCTCTGTCACTGCAGGTTGCTGTTACCTTTGTAGCTGCACTCAAGTTCGATGTCGACCGAGGGACACCAACTGCAGCGCGCACTTTTGGATCGCCTTCATCGACAGCATTGACATGGGTGGCACCGGCAGCCAGTGGAACTTTGAAGCATCCGTCCACTATCAGCGTTATGCTGTTACCGAACGTGACAAGCGACAAGAATCGTCATCCAAGCAGCAAGATCCATCGAGGGCCGCGTGACCATGACCGACCCTATTTAATCGAACAGCACATGGGCTACATGGGATTTGGAGCCGGCACGCTTGCCGACATGCAACTTACGCCTCTTCTGTTGCTGCAGGTTGCTGTTACCTTTGTAGCTGCACTCAAGTTCGATGTCAACCGAGGGACACCAACTGCAGCGCGCACTTTTGGATCACCTTCATCGACAGCATTGACATGGGTGGCACCGGCAGCCAGTGGAACTTTGAAGCATCCGTCAACTATCAGAGTTATGCTGTTACCGAACGTGACAAGCGACAAGAATCGTCATCCAATCAGCAAGATCCATCGAGGGCCGCGTGACCATGACCGACCCTATTTAATCGAACAGCACATGGGCTACATGGGATTTGGAGCCGGCACGCTTGCCGACATGCAACTTACGCCTCTTCTGATGCTGCAGGTTGCTGTTACCTTTGTAGCTGCACTCAAGTTCGATGTCAACCGAGGGACACCAACTGCAGCGGGCACTTTTGGACACCTTCATCGACAGCATTGACATGGGTGGCACCGGCAGCCAGTGGAACTTTGAAGCATCCGTCCACTATCAGCGTTATGCTGTTACCGAACGTGACAAGCGACAAGAATTGTCTTCCAATCAGCAAGATCCATCGAGGGACGCGTGACCATGACCGACCCTATTTAATCGAACAGCACATGGACTACATGGGATTTGGAGCCGGCACGCTTGCCGACATGCAACTTACGCCTCTTCTGTCACTGCAGGTTGCTGTTACCTTTGTAGCTGCACTCAAGTTCGATGTCGACCGAGGGACACCAACTGCAGCGCGCACTTTTGGATCACCTTCATCGACAGCATTGACATGGGAGGCACCGGCAGCGAGTGGAACTTTGAAGCATCCGTCCACTATCAGCGTTATGCTGTTAGCGAACGTGACAAGCGACAAGAATAGTCATCCAATCAGCAAGATCCATCGAGGGCTGCGTGACCATGACCGACCATATTTAATCGAACAGCACAAGGGCTACATGAGATTTGGAGCCGGCACGCTTGCCGACAGGCAACTTACGCCTCTTCTGTTGCTGCAGGTTAGTCATAATTATCCAATTCTGGTTTGTAGATTGCTGTGTGCCCTGCCGGCTTCATATCCCACAAGTGCTGTGCCTTTCTGTCGAAGACAGATGTCGAGTGACCTGTGTAACAAACGTTTCCGTTTTTTGCACATAGGGATTTCTACCTTGATCTCTTATTACTGCTTTCGGGCGACGTTGAATTGAACCCCGGTTCCTTGAATACCGTTGAGTGCGAATTACTTCAAAGCTTACAAGAAGGCCAAACTGCAATTTTGAGCAAATTAGAGGCCATTGACAACAGACTAGTAAGGCATGAAGCAATGACGGCTGAAATTATTTCCAAGATACGCGAGACAGGACAGATTGCAGTGCTCAGGTATTCAGTAAATGAGCAAGACAGCAGCATTAGGAACATAACCAGCACGGTTAAGGATCTGCACGACAGGTGTGTTGACTCGGAAAACAGGAGCCGCAGATATATCCTTGTTTTTTATGGCGTCGAGGTTAGCGAATCAGAAACGTGGGAGCAGACTGAACAATTGCTCAAAAGCATTGGTAAACATAATTTAGGCATTGACTTGCAGGCAGTGGAAAGAGCGCACCGTATAGGTCTCTATGACGACATGAAGAAACGGCCGATCGTCGTCAACATTGCCTCCTACAAAGAAAAATCTCACGTTCTCTGTAGTGCTAAGAAGTTGAAGGGGCATCATACAGCATCGACCAAGATTACTCACCTGAAACAAGAAATATTCGCAAACGGCTTTGGGAGTACGTGAAGGTTATTAAAGTGGATGAAAAACTCGAGCCAAACTAAGCATTGATAAAGTGGTTGTTAACGGCAAGACGTTTAGGTGGGACAAAGAAAGAGAAGTTGTTGAAATCGTGAAAAATAAATGACACAAACATAAAAAAAGCTTGCGAGAGTTTCGACCTGGCTACAGTAACAGTGAATTGCAGAAGCGTCGTTAATAAAGTTGACGACCTTGCTACTCTTATCGACTCAGTGAAGGCAGATATAGTCTTTGGGACTGAATCGTGGCTGAACCCTTCCATTAGAGATAGCGAAGTGTTTCCCGATGACTTCATTGCGTATCGGAAAGACAGATCCCGTGTGGGTGGCGGTGTCTTTCTTTTAGTTCGCCGTTCCTTAAACTCATGTTAACTAGATATAGCTCATGACGCTGTGGAATCAGTATGGTGCAAAATTACCTTGCCAGACAGTCCTTCATTTGCAGCCGGTGCCTTTTATTGGGCACCAAACTCGAACGTTGACACGCAGCAGATTTTACACGATACCGTTTCCGAGACCTCTTTCCATACTTTTTTACTGGCAGGTGACTTTAACTTGCCTGACCTAAAGTGGCAAGATGGCGCTTGTGAGCACACAGCTGGCGGAAGCTTAAACTTGGAGATGAAAAGTATTACTGATCCTTTTGGGCTAACGCAGTATGTCGTTGAACCAACTCGTGAAACTAACATATTAGATTTGATTTTTTCTAACTCACCAAATTTGGTGAATTTCGTACGTGTCATTCCGGGAATAAGCGACCATCATGCGGTCGTCGCAAGTATTAAAGCAAGACGTAGCAGACAAAGGAAAAAAGAAACCACAAAAGCGAGGGGATTATGCCAGCATATCAACCAAGCTTCTTGACCATCTGCTAGTTTTGGAATGCCTTTCAGATGATTGTGGCGTTCAGGAATTGTGGAATAATTTTAAGGAAAAACTAAAGGAGCTTACAAATGTCTACATTCTTAGTATCGAGCACAGCAAACTTAAAAATGTAACAAACCGTGGATGACAGCACGTATCTTAAGAATAGTTCGGAAAAGAAGCGATATATTTTTGAAATACCAGAGAACTAAGAGTAATTGTCATTTTGATAACCTGCGTGCTATTACCCGCGAATACAAGAAAAATAAAGGAAGCTAAGAGGTGCTACTTCGAAAAACTCGGCAGTAAAATAAAACGAATGCTAAGGCGTTCTGGCAGTATATGAAAGGCTGCGGAGCCGAGGCAGCTGGCACCACTGAAATCATCTTCAACAACCAGTCATTATTAGACGACACATAGAAGGCTACTTGTATAAATAACTACTTTCGTTCATTATATGTACCAAAACAAAGCTTTAGTTCATTATCATACATAAGTTCAGTCCCGGCTATGATTTCAGTAGAGCTAAACGTAAATGGAATCAGAGTATTACTAAACAAAATTAGTTATGGTAAGCCAGTTGTACCTGACGGAATTTCTCGTAGAATCCTAAAGAGATGCGCTGAACCCATTTCCCTTTATATCTATGTAATTTACACCAAGTCTCTCTCTCTCTCTACCGGTACCCTTCCAGACGACTGGAAATGTGCACATGTTGTTCCCATTCATAAAAGTGGGTCAAGAAAGGATGTAGTTAACTACAGACCAATTTTTCTTACGTCGATACCGTGTAAAGTTTTGGAGCACATTCTATACACAGAGATAATGGCACACATATTAACAAACAACTTACTGGCTTCACAACAACATGGTTACCATAAGGGTTTATCTTGCACAACACAACTGATTGAATTTTATCATGACCTCCCATCAGATATGGACAACGGTGGACAAATAGATTGCCTTTTCCGGGACTTTCACAAAGGGTTTGATAAGGTTTCCGACTCTTTACTTTTAAGTAAACTTGTCGCACTGAATATTGATAGTACAGTTCTTACCTGGATCGAAAACTATCTATCGACTCGCCGTCAATGCGTGTTATTGAAAGGTAAGCAATCTAGTTTTGTCGACGTTACATCGGGTGTCCCACAGGGCTCAGTTCTCGGGTCACTTCACTTCACTTCACTTTATTACCTTAAAGGCCCCATATTGGGGGTATTACATAAGGGGTGGGAGTACAAATATAGATTGAATATGATTGCTTACATGATATTTATGAAATGCATATTTAAATTGGTAACAAAACTTGATTGCAGGCGATGGCATCAACGTCGTGGGGAAGGCCATTCCAGTCTTTAGCAGTGCGAAGAAAAAAAGGATGCGGAAAAAGTGACGGTGCGGGCGCGTTGGCATGAAACTTACAGTGGATGGCCAGTGCGATGAGATATGCGAACTGGCGGTGTGATGTAGGGTGGTTGTCCCAGGGAACTGTAAAAAAACTTATGGAACAGACTAAGAGAGGCAATGCAACGACGATGGGCAAGAGTTGATAAACCTGATTGTCGTTCAAGTGACGATACACTGATGTCGCATGAATAGGCAGAATGAATGAACCTCGTGGCGCGATTTTGGACAGATTCAATGGACTGATGAGATATGCTTGTTGCGGGCTCCAGATATAAGATGCATATTCTAGTTTTGGTCGAATGAGTGATTGGTAGGCGAGAAGTTTTATACTTTGAGGGGCGTGCCGTAGATGTTTCAAAAAACCCAATGGCCGGTTAGCTGATGCGACGATGTTCGTTACATGAGAGCGCCAGGAGAGATCCTGGCACAAGGTGACACCTAGGTACTTGTATAAGGATTCTAGTGGTACGTTAGTAACGGAGTAAGTGAAAATATGGGGGTTACGCCGGCGGTGAAAAGATACGAGTTTGCATTTATTAGGATTAAGCGAGATTAGCCAGTCATCGCACCAGGCATGCACTATGTCAATGTCGTTTTGGAGCTGTCATTAGTCAAAGGTGTTGGAAATTGTGCGGTAAATAACGCAGTCGTCTGCAAACAGACGAACATTGCGAACCAGGTTTGAGGGTAAGTCGTTTATACAGATTAAGAATAGGAGGGGAGCAAGTACAGAACCTTGGGGTACGCCTGGTGTTACTGGAAGAGGGTTGGGACTCTGGCTATTAACGAGAAGAAGCTGGGAGCGGTTAGAAAGGAATTCTTCGATCCACAATAAGACGTTAGGATGCAGTTTTAGCATGGTTAGTTTTAGCAGTAAACGGCTGTGAGGAACTTTATCAAATGCTTTAGCAAAGTCTAGAAAAATAGCGTCAGTTTGTAAATTTAGGTCGAGGTTGGAGTGAACGTCATGAAGAAAGACGGTCACTTGAGTTCCACATGACAAACCCTTGCGAAACCCGTGTTGTGAGGGATGAAAGAAGTTGTTAGCGTCAATAAAGTCCATGATTTGCCAATAGAGGACGTGTTCCATGATTTTGCAAGGTGTGCTGGTTAATGATATCGGACGGTAATTATATCGGACGGAGAATCTTTGTTACCGGACTTAAAGACGGGAATGACCTTTCCACTTTCCAGTCATCCGGAATGGAACCTGTAGAAAGCGACTGTGAAAACAGTAACAATAAGTACATTGCAGAAATATTCTTAGTGTTGTGCAGTATTATGGAGTTAATTTCGTCCGATGATGAAGTTTTAAGGTGTTCAATGAGCGAGGAAATGTCGGCTTCAGAAAACGCGATAGCAGGCATGCTGGACTCTATATTGAGGGCGAAAGCTGCAGTTGGTGGGTGAATTTCATTAGTGAACACAGTTGAAAAGGCGTTATTAAAAATGTCAGCGCAATAATTGTCATCAGCCTCTTCTCCAGACTCTTTAGTTAGAGTGATGGCATGTGCGGGGTGCTCACTGATTACCTGCCAAAACTTTCTTGGATGAGAAGTCAACAATTAGGGGAGGTCGTTGTGAAGGAAAGAGTATTTTGCGTTGCGAATTGCTGATAGGTAGGTGTGTTCGGCTGCATAGTATTTTTCCCACGCACACTCGTAGTATTGCTTTAATTTTGCCGCACGGAAAAGGCGTTTCTTTTTATTGTCGAGCCTTTTTATCGTTTTGGTATACCATCGTTTCTGGCGGTCCGAGTTGAAGCTTATTTTGGGGATGTATATATCGGTTAGATCGCGAATCTTGTTCTTAAAACGGGACCAATTATCATTTATTGAATGATTGTGCAAAGATGCTTCAAATGTTGTGCCATGTTGGTTTAATTCAAGACTAAAGGCTTCTTAGTTTCCTTTGTCGTATAGGCGAATAGTTTTGTTTTGATTCTGGCGTCGTGACGGGTGCAACTGAAATGTGGCGTGGATTACTTTATGGTCGCTGATTTCGCGTAGATAAGTGATAGATGAGAGGGCTTCCGGGTGGGTAGTCAGGATTAAATCTAGGATGTCTGCAACGCGGGTCGGTTCAGATACCACTCGAGTTAAGTTGAAGTTTAGGCAGACCTCGATAAAATCATTCGCTGCCCTGTTGCCGACTGCTGTCTGTGTCTGCCAGTTGATTTCTGGAAAACTGAAGTCTCCAAAAAGAATGATATGCGCTTTTGAGTATTTCCTCGTTTATTGGCTGATCACGTCGTCAAGTATTCGAGAAAAATCGGAGTTGGTATTTGGCGCTCTATAAAAAACGCCCAGCAGTACGGTTTGGGGCGCAGCCTGACAATGTAGCCATACTATCTCAAGATCTGATGAAATATTAATAACTGTGCACGAGAACTGATTGTTAACTGAGATGAAGACGTCTCTGCCTCGAGCGGATGTGCGATCTTTGCGAAAAAGATTAAAATTCGGTAAGTCAGCAAGAACTTCAGTATCGGTGACGCCGTTAGTGAGCCATGTTTCGGTAAGTATCAGCAAGTTACTAGCAGATGAACACACAAGATTGGAGATGATTTCGCGTTTCGGAAGAAAACTACATATGTTCGTGAAAATCGCCGAAAAGGAAAGATTAGGCTGCGGGGTGGCAGGTACATGAGCGGCTGGGAGCTGGCGGCGCAGCAACCGCTATGGTATCTCTTTTACAGATTGTGATGGTTCGTCGAAGATATATCGTCGGGAACCGATGAACAGGGTTTTGTATCGCAAAGAAAAACGGTTAGTCTTGCTTTTGGCAAACGTAACTAGGTGTTTGGGCACATTGCGAACGCGGCGTGAAAAATCTTCACCGACGGAGTAGTCAGTGTCCTTGAATTTGCGGCCATTAGCTAGAATTTCGTCCTTCGTTTTGAAAAGTGAGAATTTGGCAATTAACGGACGGCAGCGATCAAGTTCGTGGCGCCCAAGACGGTGAGTGTGATCTATTGTTTTGGTGTCGAGGGTGATGTCCAAAAATCGGAGCAATGGCGAATTAGTAGCTTTTCAGAGTCGGCCCTTGTTTCAGATGGGTCAGGGTCCGGAATGTTGTAGAATAGGAGGTTGTTTCTTTGTGATTGGTTTTGGTTTACATAAACGATATCTGTTCAGGGATCGGGTGTAATATTCAATTCAATTCAACTCAATTCTTTTATTTTTCAGAGCTGTACAATTACAAACTCTGAATGGCCCCCTGGACTAAAAGTTGCACAGAGCAACTTGACGAAGGTCCAAGTTACAGTTACATATATATCGTTGTTTGCCGATAATTGTATTTTATACAGAATAATTAGCAACGAATGTGATGTTGCGCAGTTACAAAGTGATTTATCATGCGTTCTTGAATGGTGCTCGAGATGGCAAATGCAGTTGCACAGCAAAAAGTGTGTTCATGTTACCTTCACACGTAAAAAGACGAAGTTAGCGTCTCATTACACCATCAACAACAATGCAGTGATGCAAAAATCGCAGTATAAATATTTGGGTGTGACGTTCTCGGCCGATTGTTCTTTGGAATGCTCATATTGACACGGTGGTCGCGAAGGCTGGAAAGACCCTAAACTTTTTAGAAAAAATCTGGGTCACGCGCCGCCTCACTTAAAATCAAATGCTTTTGTTACATACGTTGGACCCATGCTCGAATACGCATGTGCGGTGTGGGACCCATGGCAAATAACATTGTGCAATAAGCTGGAAAAAATCCACAACATAGCTGCAAGGTTCGTCCTACGTCGATACTGCAGAGGTGATAGCTGCACCGACATGAAAAACTAATTATTGTGGGAAAGTATTTCTTCTCGAAGAAGCAAATTGCGCCTTAAACTGCTGTATCAAATATTTCATCATAAAACCGGCATTAAAAAGGAAAAATTTTTACACAGGCCTCATTATGTCTCTTCTCGTGTTGATCATTGCTTTAAGATTTTGGAATACCGTAGCAGAACTAAGATGTATGCAAATTCATTTTTGTGCGTTCTATAAGTGAATGGAATCGCCTTTCATGTCAAAAAGTGTGCTGTATGAATGAAGATGTGTTTTTTTCAGCACTGTAACCCCCTGCTGTAGCGCCTTCGGGCTAAGCGGAGTATAAACGGAATAAAGAATAAACTAGATCGCTTTATTGAGCAGCAGCCATTGATAGCTGAAATATTTCATTAATTTAGAATGCTGTCTGAAAGTTTCGGAAACATTATGAGAGCATTCCATCATTATTGCAGTAACATTGTCGTGGTAATGATGCATGTGTGCAAATAAAAAGTTGTATCAACATTAAGAAAATGTAGCAATGTTACATTAATATTGTCTCCAGAAGTTGCTTTAAGATTCACTGAAAGTTGATGTAATATTGGAGCAATATTGCCTCAACGTTGTCTTATGTATCTTGCGTTAACGTGGCAAAAAGAGGACGCTAGCCACGTTGAGGCAGTGTTAGAAGCTAATGTTGTGGCCTCACTAAGGCAACAAAGCGTGCTACTTTGCCAGATGGCAGTAAGCAGGCACATTTCGCATTTTCATAGTCGCTGGAGGAGGCAGGGATAGGGATATGAGGACTAGAGATAACTGCTGAGAGAGGAGTTCTATTAGGAGCTCGAATTAGCTCGACGACCTCCAAAGTCTATTTTTCGCACTGTACAGCACACAAGTTCACATCTGAAAAATCCACCCATATCGCAAGTTGTCAGGGCTGTTGCTATCATAACAGTGTGTACAGTCGTGCACACACTTTCCGGAGCTCTCGAACGGCAGGCTCTCTTTTGCATTTATTACAGTGGCCGGTGCCTGGTGTACTTGGTACAGATTTTACAGACACGAGGAGTCAAACACAATCCATGGCAATGTGAATGCATGACAAGCAAGTTTAGATCTCTAGGCCACTCGTAAATGACACAAATGTACTCGCTGGTGCACCGCTGAAGCGCTTTAGACATGTAACTGGACGACCGTATATAGTGTGATGTCTTCATTGTATTGTTTTGCACATCTGCTTAGCCTTCTCTTCGTATTCGGCACGTACGCAATGCCCTGCCTGTTGAGAAGAAGCCTTCGGCCTTCTGTTCGCGTAAGCGGGCCTCGTTGAAGCTTTCCGCAGGGGACGGAGCCCTTCTGCAAAAAATTTCTGTGGCGCCCCATGCAACCTTCACCGTGGTAAGGACAACTCGCCCTGGAATAACTTAAGGCCGTGAGAGTCTGAGATACGGCCAAACCACTTGCCAGACACACGCATACATTAGTGAAAAAGTGAAACCAGCATGTAGCTTTTCCTTTATATATAAAAGCGAGCGGTGAAGAGCGCGAAAGGAATTACTGCGTTATTTCCTTTCCTCAACGCCCTCCCCCCTCCGAAAAAAAATTGCATTTATTGCATTCTGAGGAAAAACAAGAATGCCTTCGAGTGTCTAAGAGTGGTGAAGAATAATTTTATTCAGTTTACACTCATACACCTGTGTTTTGTGCGTATTGTTGCTCCTACTTGACAAAAAAAAGCACTGCGTAAAAAAAAGGCAATGGGGGGTATGCTAGCCACTGTTTCTGTAGCAGTGCGTTGACCCGGTTGGGAAGCGCGCGCGCTCTTGACTGCAGCACTTCATTCCCATGTAGGCCACTGCACGTGCATCTCTACACGACTATAGAGTGTCTTGGAAGAAATGGGTAAGTGTTCATTAAGAGCAGACTATTGTATTCATCTTGTCCGCCAGCTGCTTTTGTCTTGTTTCCCCTTGTGATTGGTTACCAGAAAGATGACAAAATACTACTAGCACCTGGTCTTGTAACATGTTTGTGTACAGTACATAGCACGTGCACTACGGAGAATAAATTTCCCTGTTTACAGTTTATGGGGGTTTAAAGTGTCAAAGATACTCAGGCTTTTAAGGATGCCTTAGTGGAGGGCTCCGGAAATTTCGACCACCTGGGGTTTTCTAACGTGCACTGACATCGCAGGGTGCACGGGGTTAGAGAATTTCGCCTTCATCAAAATGTGATCGCCGCGGCCGGGATCGAACCCATATATTTCGGGTCAGCAGCTGCAAAAACATCGCTACGTCACATGTCCGCCGCGTTCTTGTTGATGCAGGTGGTACCGTAGCAGTCGAGGTGCACATCAGTTTTTGCGTTGTGACTGGCATTGTAGCGAACGGTTTCCTTGGCCTCATATGAGCCTACTTCAAGTCTGGCTGCGCCCTTTTTGACAGTCTCTCCCCGGCCCTACAAGTAGCAGCTCTTCGGGTCACCTGCGGGGCGGCAGCCACGTGTCAAAACGCACTGTGGGCCAGTTTCGAGTGTAGAAAGTGCTTTGTCAGGCGGCGCCCCTATGCAGAGGGGGAGGGGGGTCTGTTACTTTGTTACTTTTGCCCTGATGGTAGCCCCTGGTTACTTCCAGCACCTTATGCCTATCTTAGACTTCCTCTTTCATTGCCGTGGGAATCTCCATTTTTTCTATAAAACTGTTCATACTGTTAATGATGAATATTTTAGGTACCGTATGAATTAGAACAAAATGTCTGTGTAACTTATGCTATATTTAATTGCTAATGACATTGACCCTCTTAACCTGTTAATGTACTTTTGATTTCTGCCCATGCCTGACTTCTTCCTTACTGCCTATGCACTTTATTGCTAGCGCATTCCTCATGTTATCTGTATATATGTCGTATGCCTCATGCTTATTAATTTGGCAGTTCTGCTACTTCTGTCACAAATTTGGGACTCAGGACTCAGTGCTGTGGTGTATCATAATCACAGCCTTTGTTTTCTTGAAGGGATTGTCACCATCCTGCCTGGGTACTTTGCCTCTACTTATCTTGCACACTGTAATTTTACATCAGTAAAGTGTTACATATCATCTGTATGGTAAAGTCATTTTACTGGTTCAAAGTGATGTATCTTTTCTCGGGCAAAATTCTTCAAGGTTCAGTGAAGAGGAATATGAACTCGTCTTTTTGCCACGGGAACTCGATCTGCACGTTCCGAGTATTCTTAGAAACTTCGACTTATTGCCCTGTGTAGGCGATTTCCCTAATTAAATCGGATTAACGTCCGGCTCCTGCCTTTTTTTTAATTCTCCCCGTACCATGAGTGGAGTCGACCAACGCGTTGAGTACCTTTTAGCCAGCTCCGTGGAGGCTTTGCTTTCGCTTTATTTTGTTTTTTAATATTCCGTGAATAAATAGTTTCATTCACAGATAACATAGCCGCAAAACAAGCCAACAAGCCCGCAGAAATAAAGATACGCGCGGACTATTTGATTTCACGTATTACTACATATTACTCCGCCGATGGCAGAGCAGCAAACCGGCACGGAGTTGGCTGAAAGGCACTCCACGCGTTAGTCGACTCCGCCCACCGTACGGGGAGAATTAAAAAAAAGGCGAGAGCTGGACCTTAATCCGAATTAATTAGGAAAATCGGCCACACAGGGCAATAAGTCGAAGTTTCTAAGAATGCTCGGGACGTGTAGATTGAGTTCCCGTGGCAGAAAAACAGGTTCAGATTCCTCTTCACTGCGCCTTTAACTCCTGTATTCTACGCTGTGCCACTGACTCATATATTTGCGTATTTGTTCTCGACTACCTTTTCCGGCTCCTTTTTCAAATCCAGTGAAATTATTCGTTACCTACCTAGACAGTGTTTATTAATTACATATTTTAGGGTCTGCATGCTTTTAAATTTGTCTGCATTTTTCTTTTCAGAAAATGGGGTAAGGAAAAATTGCCCTTGTGTGTAGTCGCTTCTAGAGAAGAGGAGGATTCAGTGGCTGCGGTGCCCTCTAAATGGCTGTCAAAGTCAAAAGGTGCCTGCATATGGCCACCGAAGGGCTTCGGCTCCTCCACAGTGAAGCAGCAGGCACGCAGGCTTGCTAAGCCAACCCCCGAGTGGAGGGTCTGCCCTTGCAGAGTATTGGTGCATGAAGTAAGGAAGTCACTGATACTCACTACTTGTTATTGTTTTTTTAATTATTGTGATGGTTGTATACTTCGCAATCAATTTCAAAAGAGCTACCTACCAGTTATGAATTCACTCTCTCTACTTGAGATTAAAATTGTAAGCATGGGGTGAATGCATAATGAGGCATGTTGATTTGCCCAATGTAAACTTCATTGACAGGTTTTGCCATTTGATAAGGCCTCATGACTTGAGTTGTTTTGAATAAAGAAGCAACGTGAACTTTGAATTAAGTGAAGATATGAATCTAATAACACTTAGAATGTATTTAGCGTCTTTGTTTGTCTGCCTAACTCTTTCATTTCGATCCTCCTTATTAGAACATATGCGGATGCCCGCCGAAAAGCGGCGATTGCCGAACTTCATACCTCCAATCGTCCGAGGAAAATGAAGACGAGGCAATAGAAGGGCAAGGTGAGAGAACGGATTTGTTTGAATGCAGACCCTTCTATACAAGCCAGATAAGACATCTTGGTCATATTTCAGAACCATGCAATGCTTAACAGGCACTCCATTGTTGACACTGCATGAATTATGAGAAATGACAGTCAAAAATTAGTCAATGAGCAGTGGGTATTCACAGGTGACATACGGCACAATGCCTTGCTCTTATTGGGGAACCCTGTTTCTTGGGGTACTGGAACAGCAAATTTAGATGTGGCAGCGTCAAAAGGGGAAGCACTGGCATGAAGCCACAAATGTTGACTGCCGATGGGCAGTTGCATAGAGGAATGGTGCTGTTGTAGAGCGGTGTGAAGCGTGGCATGTAATGCTGAAATTGCTGTGTATTCTTCTTTCTCAGAACGTTCACTGAAGACCTTCATACGAAACCAAGTTGTGCAGTTGGCTTTTTTGCATTGAGAAACCGTTCTTCATGACCACGACTTGCCTGTTTGCAAGCTGCAGACAACCTGAAAGATTATCTACGTCTCAGTCATATCTGTAGTGGCAGCAGCGGTGCGGCGCCATCTGCTTGTCTGCTCAGGCATAGCACACCAGCACCATTAATTCTATCACAGTGCCCCTTCCAACAGTCAGCTCTCGTGGCAGCATGCTGCCTACGCCCAGCAGCTCCCGCTTTTTCTCACTGCCCTTGCTTCTAGCTAACTATATTTCCTCACCAGAAATTATACGGTTTGCTGCCCTTTTAAACTTTAAAACGTCAGAGACATCAAGTTTTTTGTATGTGTTTTCACTTTGAAATGATGCCAAAGCCATCGGTAAACAATTCACTACTTAAAAATTTCTTGTGCTTGACAATTCAATTATAACGAAAGTTTTTTCTGCATACAATTCAGGTTTTGATTTCAGCAGTTTAATGGCGATTCTGATGTCAGACAAGGATGAGATTTTGTAATGCAAACAAAGACTGCAGAATCATAGCTCTTCGTTCACTTGCGGTCATTCTAGCTTCTGGTGCTAGCATAAGAGTTGGCGCAAAGTGGAAAAGCAGTGATTTTATTGTGGTTTTTGTATGCTTTGTGTGACACCTACTCGTTATGGGACAACCACTGTTTGGCTACTAAGGCCACAACCCAAACTATTTAGAACAATCTGAACCATAATTTCTGCTGACCACAGAAGAATTTAGCTGGGTGTTCCGTGTTTACGATGCGTTATATGTCATTCGAAAGCAAAGGTACATTATGAAACATTTTGTCAGCACGCAAGAGGTTGCTAAACTCGGTAAGTTCAAGGCATTGCGCACTCACGGGTGATTCCTCGGTGTGATATCCTAATAGAAACTGAATTCTTACTTTGATAGCTGTTTGCTAAATTCCTTCCATCTCATCAAAATAGTGAAGCTTTGGCATTTTTGAAACTGAGCACGCGCCTTCGTTGCTTCAGTGTTTCAGAACTTGTCAGTTGTAGGAGGAAGTTAATTTTAGAGCCACGCATCCAAGGCGAGCAGTGGTCTTTCAGTGCAGTAGCTTTTAACCGGACATTAAGGACAAATTTATGTTTGCCTGCATCGATAGATTACTGTGTTGTAATGACAGAAAGAACATCCTATGAAATGAAGCTTTTATAAGTTAAATAAAGGGTAAAAGTAATGAATGAAATACAGCTGATGCCACATTGGGGCACCTCTGTAAAACTACTGTGTGTTAAAACTGTTGTTCATGCACTGAACGCTGAGGCTAGATCAAACTACTGTTCACTCCCAGACGATGATCACTAAGTTCTCTTTGTGATTGGTGTTATGAGTAGCTTGACAACTTATAAATATAGTTTTCTTGCCTACAAATGCTTTGTGGTCAGATAAACAGCATAACAGGAATGAGCTACGTAATCGATGTTTATTTAGCACAAATTTTGAATAGGGTTGGCCTCGATGCTTCAGCAACTACAGAATTTTTCCAGGCAGAACAGCCATCATTATTCAAAAGACAGTTTACGTCCGCTCATGCCATAGTAATGTCAATGATGTCGAACTCAAGTGCTGAATTCTGAATTTTTTGCATGAATTTGAGCTACGCTGGTGCTGTAGATTCGTTTAGTACTTCTGTTATCAGGAAGAAGGGAAGTCAGGGAGACATTATAAGAGTAATAAGAAAACTGCGCAAAAAGGACGGGACAAGAGAGAAGCATATGGGACAAACGCAGACCCCCCGCCATGTACCCGTGTGCTTCTTCTCTCTCGTCCCGTCCTCTTTGCGCGGTTTTTTTGTTGCTCTTATAACGTCGTTCCAACTAGCCCCTCACCGCACCCTTCTAGATGTCAGGGAGCTAGAATATGGACAGGTGCAATCACTTCACCTGGATGTTTTGTAAAAGGGAACAGAAACCGGGTCATGTACACAGGGAAGAACCAAGCCATCAGAACAGGCACTCTGTGTCTCGGCTTGGAAAAACTAAAAATGCTTTTGAGCATTAACTAGTGTTATATTCTGCGCGTGCAGAAATTGCATTACAAACATGAAGGGTGCAAGTCCAAAGCAAAAGGGTTCCCAGCTGTTGCATGTCACATGGGTGTGGCATAGTAAGATAATTACTCTGAATTACTTTTTCAGTAATCAAACAAGAACTCAATTCGCGGACTCTGACATATAAATTTCGGCGTGCATGGCAAACGTGTAATAGGTTTGCCAGAGGTTTTTTGCACATAAGGTCTGTATGTTGTGGTGTCAAGAGGCCTTAGTCAGTGAACAACTGAGACTTTAAGTCGACTGCAAGTGCTGTTACTGAGCACTGCAATGCCCTTCCACTTATCTTCTGTTGCAGGTGTGGTGCTTGCAATGCCCACACATCCTACTGGTAAGCATACGGACTACCACCATCTCGACTCGGGTGAAAGTGCCAGATTCAACTCATGCCCAAATAACACAGTGCTGCAAATATTCACTGCAAGACCAAAGTACCGTTTACAAATTTGCCTTGACATCCACTATAAGTGTGAAGATACAACAAATCCAATATGAGGTAATCAGACACACTCTGGCTGTGATATGGCACTGAATGAGCTCTGGCAAAATTTTTGCAAGGGCTCAAGATAGCACCCGTTCTCGCATTGCAACATTTTCTCTGCAGTTTTTGCTCCCCAGGACAGTTTATGTTGCATGCGAAGTGGCTGAATGGTGTTCTATGCTGCAACAGAACATTCGCTTACTTGGGCCCCAGGTTCCCTATTTCGTGCACTTTTTCCCGTGCAACAGTTTGTAAATCCTCTGGGCATTTCCTGCATTACTTTCTAATTTGTTCATTAACCCTTACTCTTTATCGGATTTAATGAAGGGCAGGAATTTGCTGTGTACCACTTTTTCTACATTTCGTTTTTTGTTTCGCGCTCCTCACCTTGCATTCTACTTTGAGAGGTGACCCTTGAGAAAAGTTCGTCAAAGATGGATGCAGTGTTGGTTCAGTGCATACCGGCAGTGCGCGACGGTTGCATTTCGATGGAGACCAAATGCAAGATCCACATGTACGAGTACTGTGCGATGTCTGTGCATTACATAACTCCAGGTGGTCGAAATTACCCGCAGCCCTCCACTAAAATGTTCCTTACAGCCCGAGTCACTTTTGGATGTTGAAGCCCTTATACCAACCAACCAGGGTCGAATAGATTTTATTTTATTTTTCTGCAGGCAGCCAGGTGGCTGTATTGAGGTGGGCGGTAATCAGAAAAAAACTCATCGATTGATGTATAGGCTGAACGAAATTTTTGGGGAACTGATTTTAGGCTCTTTGATCAGATTCTATTTCTTAAAGGCAGCAATGGAAACAAGCATGTGAGGGGCTCCTGTGCAGTCGTTTGACTTAAGTACCCTTATCTGTGCACTTTACATATTGTATTTATAATGTAACGAATCAATTTTGATTTCTAAAAAAAAGTGACTAGCACAAACTTTTACCTTACATGCATATATTGGGCTATTGTCAGTTCAGTGTAACTACCATATATTTATGCTGCTAAATTCATCAATGGTCGGACAGTTTTGTTTTGTGGTCGCCGCGGTGGCTCAGTGGTTACGGCGCTCGACTGCTGACCCGAAAGACGCGGGTTCAATTCCGGCTGCGGCGGCCAAATTTGGATGGAGGCGAAACTCTAGAGACCCGTGTACTCTGCGATGTCAGTGCACGTTAAAGAACCCCAGGTGGTCGAAATTTCTGGAGTCTTTCACTACGGCGTCCCTCATAGCCTGAGTCGCTTTGGGGCGTTAAACCCCATAAACCATAAACCAAACCAGTTTTGTTTTGTGTTTTTGAGACAAGGAAATGGCGCATTGACTCTCTCACATATCTCGGTGGATACCTGAACTGCACCGTAAGGGAAGGTATAAAGGAGGGGCTGAAAGAGGTGCCGTAGTGGAGGTCTCCGGAATAATTTCGACCACCCGCACATCTTCAACGCGCACTGACATTGCACAGCACATGAGTGCATTTTGCGTTTAGCCTCCACCGAAACGTGGCTGCCACTACCAGTTTCGAATTTGGGCAGTCCAGCTCAGTACAGGTCAACACACAAACTTCAGTGACTAAAAAAAAATAAAGACAACACATGGAAAGCAGTCGATCGTACGAAATTGATAGCTTATGAGGTGGCCCCGAAAGGGCCGAGTGACGGCAAAACGTTGCTATGCGTTAGCATTTGCCAGGTATGCAAAATGGTAGTAAAGCTTTCTCATGATGTTAGTGTGGTAGCATACAGTATCATTTCATAATAAACCGAGACGTCTGCAACCAACACCACTTTAATCTAATTTAAACCTATTGTTTCGAAGCCAGCTCTGCGCCTTCTTCATGAGTGACTGGGGGCGGTGGCTAGCGTCTCTAAGTACGCATGGAGGGGAGCAGAAGGCTGGAAGAACAAAAGCGTTAATGCGAAAGGTGCGTAGGTTGGCGGGCAGCGGAGGTGTGGCGATGGGGTAGGGATAGAAGGGAGGACACTGACACTAAGGGTTAAGGCTGACCACACTATCAGCTTCAACAAAACCAGTGTTCTCGGAACTGTAACAAATTGTCCAAAAAGGTTCTTTGCTCGAATACTGGTAGTTTCAAAAACCCTGAACAACGTCAAGGGCACAAAGGGAAACCTCCCCCCATTATACGTGCAGGGACTTCGCTCTGAAGCCGTAAGAAGAAAAGTCGTCACTGCACAGCCTGGCAATGTGACTAACGGCCTTAACCCCTGCGGCAGACGTCTCCCCCTAGCCACCCCATCCACCTCCCCCCCCAGCATCTTTCGCATCACCGCTTTTCTTTTTTGGCCTTCTGCTCCCTTCCATGCATACCTAACGACGCTAGCCATCGCCCCCAGTCACTCCTAAAGAACGAGCCGAGTCGGCTTCGAAACGTTTGATTTTAAATTAAATGGAAAATTTTCTGGTTGGAGATGCGTCATTTATTATTATAAGTTGTGTCAGAACCAACCAGGCAAGCAAATCTGCTTTCAGTATCAGTTCAACTGTTTGTCACTCTGGCACTCATGTCGCATTTCTTTGAGAGAGCGAGACAGAGAGAGACTCTTTAATGAAATACAGAGAATTTAGCCGGCGTTTAAAAATCGCTGGCATGCTACTCTGCGTAGGGAGGGGAATTTGGGAGATAAAGACAGAAGGAGAGCAGCGTGGAAGAGGTAAAAAAAAACGAAGTTAAAATGCGGCCATGAAATGGCGAGTATTGATGTAACCTATCCCTTTGTGAGTTCATATAAGGTTTCCTAGTTAAAAAGAGAAACGCATTGGTTTTTTCAGCTCCTGAAGGCTTTAAAAACAATACTGAACAAATTTGAGGATTATAACATGGATGGTTTATTAGAAAAAAGTGGGACGTATATGTCCCATTGGCACATTCCGAGGCTCTAGGAAGTGGGACAACACTGTCCCGTTGTCTCATGAAGGCACCAACCTGAGTTCACTTATGTACCTATTTAGAGTAAAAAGCACCAAAACAAGTGGCACACAGGGGCACCTTGCACACAGAACACACAAACTTTGTGCGGACCTCATTTCCTGTGGTGGAGCACCATCTGCACCTTCGCCTTGTGGGCACTTTTTCTGGATTGTGGCCGCTCCCTGCGAATCGGATTTCCTCCGAGACTCCAACCATTTTCTGGCTGTTCTTTCGACCCTCCTTGTTCTTCCGGAATGGTCCAGTGCTAGTGTAGTGCCTGAACGTTTGTCCATTTATGAGTTGCCGTCCTAGAACAAGCCGGAACCACAAGTATGCTATGTCATTGCTGGCGCTGTGCTGTATAAACGCGTTGACGACAGAAGCATCAAAGAGAAAATAAAACAACCTATACCAGGACTTCTTGGAGCGCCTATCAGAAGTGTAGGCATTTCTCTTCTGATCAAATTTGTCCACGACCCCATTGATATGTTGTAGTCTGCCAGTGCTTTTGGGCAGATGACAGCCGCAGAAGAGCCATTGGCAAGCTTCCGTGATACTTCCACAGTTTCATTTGGGTTGTGGAAATTCGGAAAAAAGTGGACATCTTTGGTGTCGTGCCACTGATAGGCTGTGACCGGGCCTTTGGAGCGCCACAGGTATTCTCCCTTCTTTAGCTTGTTGTTTCGTTTGAATTCCTCGGGCAAGTCCTTTCTGTTGGTGCGAACAGTGCCTGCGGCTATGATGCCCCTCTCCGCGAGAGTTTCCATGAGTCCAGTGCACGTAAAATAGTTATCAAAAAATAGCCGCGTTCCAGGCTGTATGTTCTCTGACAGAGAAAGCACGACATGTTCTCCAAGGCTTTGGTTGGCGGGTCTTTGTGCATTCTTGCCTTCATACACCTGAAATTGGAGCAAATATCCTGTCTTTGAGTCTGCCCGGCACCAGATTTTATAACCTCTCCTTATGGGCTTCATTGGAAGGTACTGTTTCATACTTGATCTTCCTTTGAAAGCCACCATGCTCTCGTCAATTGCCTGGCAAGATGACGGCGAGTATTCTTCGTGAAATTTCTTGTTAAGTTTATCAATGAGGGGACGCAGTTTTGCAAGCCTGTCATAGCCATCTTCTCCTCTCTTCTTTTCTGTGCTTGGATCGTTTACACGAAGGGAGTTCATGATGTACTGGAAGCGCTTGAAAGACATCACTTTGGCGATTTCTTCGGAATTGAAGAGGGAATCGCGGCTCCAGTAATGATAAAAGTGATGACGTTGTGACACGCTCATGAGAAGCAGCAATCCGAAGTAAGCGCGCAGCTCATCTCTTGTGAGCACCGCCCACTTCTTTGGGTATTTTTGTGCCCCGGCACAGTTTGTGCGCTCTAAAATCATTTCGAACACGTCATCATCGAAGTACAGGTCAAAACAGTCAACTGCGCGCCCCAATGGCTTTGTTGAGAAATGAGGGTCCCATGATTTTGGAGTCCCAACGTGGATCTGGGGTTCATTTGTACTCCAGTTTTGAACAACTTCGTCTTCTACTACATCACCTACATTGTGATCTGGCTGGACTATTTCCCGCCGGCTTTTTTTCTTTTTCTTTGAAACTGTTTGTCGACGTTTCTTTCGTTTGACTGTTGATCGACCAGCTTCATTGTCATCTTCGTCCGGACTCGAATCTGGTGGTGCAAGCTCTGGCACGAACTCATCTTCGCTACTCAGTGCCTCGTCCTCACTAGTTTCTGACTCATCTGGAAGGCTGAAGAAGAGTTCCAATGCCTCTTCGCGTGTGAGCGAGTCCGCTGAAAATGCATAAAAGGAGAGATATTGAGTATGTATCAGCATTTGTAGTTGGAGTCAGTTAGGCCTAGCAAATTAAGCATACGCTTTCAGGGTATCCTGGCACTGACCGCACTATCGCGCGCACCATTGCTCCGATTTTCAAAATGCTCGCACCAATACATGCACTAAGCATTCCTCTGAATGGGCAGAAAAGGAAAATTTTACCATTCATGCCGCACTCTCGTAGATCGAATCCTTCGGGAGCGCAAATTCGGAGTGTCACGATAAAACAAACACAATTTTCACTTTGACGGATCTGAAGCGCCACCTATGGAAGAACTTCAAAACATCAGCAGAAAACATCTTCAGACACTCGCAGTAGATGGCAGCACAATACTGTTGCTCTGCTGTAAACTGGCGTCGGCTGCTATTGCGGTTTTCTCAGAGTAAAAAGTGGGACCTATCTGTCCCGTTATCCCTCAAAGGGCTATAGAATCATGGAGTGTATAGATCGACAAATGGGCTGACGAAGTTCACTGCATGAAGAATGCATGAAGGTAACGTGTAATTGAATTAAAGCTTATCCAGATGTCCAATATGTAACTACAAAGTTCATTGCAAGTCTCCGCTGCCTGAAGCAGCATAAGGGACATAAAACTTGGTCCATTGTTAAGGGCACTGGGCAGAGCTTATGCATGCATTGTTCATAGTACGCACGCTCGTTAATATTCGCAGGGCACTCAAGCAGGATATGTTCCACAGTTTCTATCTAGGCACAGTTGTCACAATGCGGACTGTTCATTTGTCCAAAACGGTATCGCAAGCCGTTTGTATATGCAGCATTCAGACGCAGTCGGTGATAAAGTGTTTTCAGATGTCGAGGATTTCTGGGTGAAAGTCTTGATCTAAGATTTGTGTCGATTGAGTGAATAAATTGGTACTGATGTGTCGGCAAACTCCAAAGCCGATGCGTTTCTTCGGAAGCAAAACTTTTAGCCATTTGGGACGCATCAGATTTTCTGAAAAAATTTCGAATGTATCTCCGATGTTGATGGCCTTTACGGGCCGCTTCATCTGATTTTTCATTAGCCAGAATGCCACAGTGAGCAGGTACCCACTGAAATGTTATGCTGTGGCCTGCGGCAATTGCTAAATGATGTAGACACCCGATGTCCAGGAAAACTGGCAGGTGATTCACTTTCTTCAGCAGGTTGGCCAGGATCTGCAAAGATGCTTTTGAATCGGTGAAGATGACCCAACGGCCGGCGGTTCGGCGCAGGATGTAAGAAACAGCTTCCTTAATGCCGTGAAGCTCAGCTATCGTAGAGGATGTCCTCCGCTGCAGCCGGTAAGAAAGGGCATGGCCTGTTGAGGGCACATAAAGGCCACAAGAAGAGGTTTCTTTAGTAGTTGAACCATCAGTGAAGATATGGATGTGCTGCGTATATTCCTCGATTAAGCAGGCGAGAGTAGCTTGCAGAATCGCTGCCTGTGGCATGCGGCTCTTTGCCTTCACACCTGGAATAAACTTCTTCACCTTTAGAGGAGAGAGTGTCCATGGAGGAAAGGCCAGAGGTAGTAGTTTCTGTGGCTGATTAATAGGAGGGAGGGCCAGGAGCTACACTGCCTGGCCAAAGCTAGAGTTGCTGTGAGTTAGGTGGACACGGTGTAGGAAGTGCTTCTTCCCTTGCAGAACATGGCGGAGATGGGTACGCATAGTTTCCTGGGTGGCAATCACCTCTAGTGGGAGGCATCCTGCTTCCGACACTATTCCTGATGCAGAGGAACCCTTTGTGAGGCCAAGGCATATTCGCAGGCAGTTGTTCCGTGCAGCAATGAGAGTCTTACTGCTTGATGTAGATAATCTTTGAAGCACTGGTAGACAGTAGCGCAAGGTTCCTTCAACGTAGCCTTTTCAAGCAGAAGCATTGATCGGCAGTTGCTACCCCACCTTGTTCCCGCCATGAACCTCAGCACTTGCGACGCTGCAGTAATCCTCTCGCGGAGTTATACAATTATTTTAAGAAATAATTGTAAATTGAGATATTACGCTAAAAAAACTGACTACGTTGAATATAATGGTGTGTGTGTGGCTGCAACAACAGAGTGGCTGCGTTTCTTCGGCGCGCAAGAGACAGGGATGGCGGCCGAAAGGCTTGAATGAAGGAGGGCCATCTTTCATCCACCCTATTGGAAAAAAAGGCAATGATGTAAATATTGGAAACCAACACTGGAACCCTTAGTGGATTATGGTAATGGAAAATATGTTGGAATGACTGGGCATGTTGGAATGACTGGGCACGTTGGAATGACTGGGCACGTTGGAATGCCTGGGCATGTTGGAATGACTGGGCAGGTTGGAATCACTGGGCATGTTGGAATGACTGGGCATGTTGGAATTACTGGGCACGTTGGAATGATTGGGCATGTTGGAATGATGGGTAGGTTGGAATGACTGGGAGATGTTGGGGCAGGGGCCATGGGGCATTGTTATGTCTGTGGCAATGAGACAGCAAATTTCAAAATAGATGAAGCTCCTACAGCCAGTTTTATTTTGTGTTCATGCTCCTCTTGCTCTTCTTTAGCCACTTGTCAATGCAGCTGGGCCCCATGAAACAGCCTTGTTGATGTACCACCGGTGCATGAGGGCTTGGGAAAACTGGGCGATGCACTCTGCAGAAAAGATTGAAATGAAAGAATTAGGATCCACAAGTTTTTATTCTTGCCAGTATTAGAGTGCTAAAAAAGTAAACTCCGTATTGTGGCCACAGGAATAAAGTGAGCCTAAATCAAGAACCACTGAAGCTATTCGCACTCAAAAAGAAAAATAATTTGAGGTTCTTATTCAATATATCATATGCTCGTCATTAAGTACCATCATCAGCAGCATAACTAGCACCACTGCAAGACAAAGGCCTCTCCTATATCCCTAAACATAAGCCTGACGTGTGCCATAATGAGCAAAATAAAAAATCCATCGTTTTTTGTCCTCTGAAGGCTTTTAGTAGGGCATTAATAAGAGGGACAATATAAAGGTAACATCAGAAGGGTGACTGCAGTAGCACAGCTGAGATGTCGCAGACGATACACTACGAAAAGAGGCATACAATCCATTGATACATCAGTTGCAAAAAATAAAAACAGCAGCAAAGAAAAGGTAAAACAAACCAGTGTCAATGCTCCAAGCGATATCACTTATTTCCATAATTTTGAGGGACCACATGCAATGAAAATGTGGTGAGGTAGAGTCACAAGCGAAGGCCATTCTGTTCTCGATTTAATTATTACTAACTCTATGCAGCTGAATGCTTTTTCTGGTGTTTTATCTTGTTGTGTTAGTGACCATCTTCCTGTGTTTGCTTGCATTGAGAACGCTAGTACAATAGGAAGTAAGTCCACATCAATCACATACCAAGCTATTACAGAATCATCATTGAAATCCTTTAGGGATGCGCTCATGAAAGTATATTGGAGTAAGATAGCTGAACTTCATGATGCAAATGTTGCCTATAATACGTTTGTCGATTGCTTTAAACAGATATACCACGACTGCTTTCCTCTTGTAACACGTGTGAAAAGTCGCAGAATCCGCAAGCCATGGGTAACGCCAGAGCTTCGCGGAGAAATACAAATGAAAGACAAGCTGTACAGAAAATTTTTGAGCAGCCGGAAGGTTGAGGACCTTGCGGTATTTAAGAAATATAGGAACAAATTGACTAAAAAACTGTGGTCTGCACGAACAGCCTATCACGTGTCACTTCTAGATGTTAAGAATGCTCGAAATGGTGTACTATGGTCGAGATTAAATACACTTCTGCAGCGGGACAGTTCACGCACTGCATTAACAAAATTAAATATTGATGGAAAGGAAGTTTCTGGCGTCGAACTGGCTAATGTATTCAATACTTTTTTAACGAGCTTGGCTACCCGTGCTATAACACGTGCTGCCGGATCTGACGCTTGCAAATATGTTTGAATTCAGAATGATGAAACAATTTTTCTGCACCCAGTCACGGTAGACAAAGTAGTGTCGGTGATAACAAATCTTAACAATAGCAGTAGTGTGACATTGATGATATCCAAATACGGCCAGTCAAGCATGTAGTTGACATAATTGCTCCCATACTTGCTCACATCTTTAACATCTGTTTAGAAACTGCAGTTTTTACGGAAAAAATGCAATTAGCAAAAGTTGTTGTTCTTTACAAAAAAGGAGATCGCAACGCCCTCGCCAACTACAGACCAATCTCTATTTTGCCAGTGTTTTCGAAAGCATTTGAGAAAATGCTTCATCTAAGAATGTCAAATTTCATCCATAAATTTAACTTGCTAACATCATTTCAGTTTGGCTTCTGCAAAAGAAAATCCACTGAACTTGCACTACTCCAACAAAAGGAATATATAATAAAGCAACTTGAAAACAAATCTATTGTCATTGGTGTATTTGTGGACTTCTCAAAGGCTTTTGACCTGGTAAATCATAAAATCTTACTAAATAAATTACACTACTATGGTATCCGAGGAAAACGCTCTCATTGTTAAGTTCTTATTTGTCGTTTAGACAGCAAGTGGTGTACATAAATGGTATACAGTCTGAACCGAAGCCGCTCTTCTGCGGTGTCCCCCAAGGCAGTACGCTAGGGCCTCTACTCTTCAATATTTACCTAAACGATATTGTCAACATTAGCGATAATACAAAGTTTTCCATCTATGCAGACGATACGAGCGTATTTTTTTCGGGTGAAAATGTTCATGAACTTATCAAACAATGTAATGCCACAATGAAAGCTCTTGAGGTCTGGTCTGCAGTTAACCTGATGCAAATAAATGAGAGTAAGACCAAAGCTGTCATATTTAGGCCGAAAAATAAAGTTATCCCACTGCACGATAATATTATATTAAACTCGCGGGCTGTAGAAATTGTTGAGCAGTTTAAATGCCTTGGGGTCATATTTTCTGCCAGTATGTCATGGGATTATCATGTCAATTATATCTTGAAAAAAATACCTCAAATCACTGGTGTTATAGGCCGTCTAAAATACATACTTCCCACAAAAACTAAGATGCTGGTATACAATTCAATATTCAACTCGCATTTAAACTATTGCCAGTTGGTGTGGGGCACTACAACATTCACTAACCTTGAACGTATTCATTTAATGCAAAAAAGATATCTCCGAAATGCATATAATTTACCGTTCCGACATCCCAGTGCAGCTTTCTTTTGTCATTCCAGAGTTATTAAAGCACATAATCTTTATAAATATCGCCTCAGTGTTACTTTTAAAACAGAAATCAAGAAGAATGTAACAAATCTTAAAAATTTTGCAGAACTAAGGAAAAAAGAATCAGTCTATCCAACAAGACGTGGCGAAGAATGGACAGTGCCAACACCTCGACTAAATCTTGGTAGGGAATACCTTCAGTACACACTTCCATCTCTTCTAAATATGTATATCCACATTAACCTCGATTTGTTTTCTTTTTCACGTCATGAACTACATAATTTGTTTTTGCATAACATTGTTTAAGTTTCATTATGTATACATATTGCTGTTTCGTGTATTCTCCGGTGCTTCCTTGATGTGCTTGTTTTTTAAAATTGTATAAACTCTTGTGTTGCCTCCCTGTCAATAATTAGGATTGTAGACTCGTCAAGCTGCCCAAGGGCAGCTTTTTTCTACGATTCCTCCATCTGTAGTGCTAGATGGGAAATAAACTTTGATTTGATTTATTCTTCAATGGGAACAGGAAAAATTTCTTGATTTAGTTGTGATGGCATCCTGGTCTGAAGCGGGGCAGCAACATTTAACATTAAGTTGTGGAAAAGTATTGTAGAGTATATGGAACACACCTAAACGAGCGATTTCCCCTTTTATGCAGTGATGTCTGGTGGTCAAATGAGATGACTGATTACACATATGCTGTACCAAGTGTCGCTGTTGGATTAAAGGGAGTTGGTGGCGTAACATCAAACAGTTTGGTGCAAAATTGAAAGAGCTAGGGAATACTTCAGTTTGGAATCAATAAAATTTTTGTGCATAAACTGCGCAGCATGGCAAGAGCACACAGATCATGACATCTCCTGATAAACCCGAGTGCCCTTGTGGTGCCAGCAGCATGTATCGTGACATGCTCCAAGTATGTGGGGTTGCATCTGGTTAAGGTTTCTCCATACCATTAACCCTAGAGGTGGGAAAGGAGGTCAATACGTTGTGACAAAACAATGCAGACAAGACAAAGACAATGAAGGAATAAATATGATGGCATGAGTGCTGACTATCGCCAATGTGTATTGGAAACCACGTCAAAATATATACACTGTGGCCTAAAAAAACAACGAACAAAGGGCACCTTGTGTCAACCACATTGCATGAGTGTAAAACAAAACAAAAACTGACAAAGAAGCATTTAAGAGCATGAACTCTTCCTTAGGAAGCGATAAAGAAGGTGTGCTAACACAGTGATTGCGGTTTTTTTTAAATTTCAGTGGCCTCGATTATCTCACGCACAAACTTTTCTGTGTCTGCCAGGCAAAATGCAGAACATGAATTCCGGTTCACAGCGTTTAGGATCTGGCAAACAATTGCAATTGCGACAGTGAATCATCAAAGTTCTCCCGCAAGATTTTTTCACATCGTCGTGGTGGTCTTTTAAACCTCTCAGCGACACACTTGCCTGTTTTCCCAATGTAAACATAGCCGCATTTCAAGGCGTTCGAACACACTATGTCTTCTGTGCAGTGCACGAAGAGACTCTGATGGATAATCTCGGTTGACTACAGGTACTGAAACTTCATAGGGTTAGAAAAACAATATCGACGCCAACTCGACTGCCTATTTAACCGGTGCGACCAATTGTGGATGTAGGGAACAGGTACGTACAAACTTCCTTTTGGGAGTTACAGTCTCGACGGGGGCACAAAAGGAATGTTTCAACTTCTGCTTAAAGCAATCGGCTAAAGACACTGACAAAGGTTCTGAATATCCAGTAAAGGACAAACGGCATATGAGCTGGGCAAAACTGGATGCCATGGCAATCAAACAGGATTTCAATAAGGAATTTTTGAAGCAAAGGTTAGTGACACCTCTTGACCAGCTTAGACTGAACCGAAGAAAATGGTAAAAGTAGCTTGTTTTCCCTTGGCTCGTAAGCCCAACAAGTGTAGCCACCCAAGATTGAGATCCAATAAATGGGATGACATATTATCCTCTATAATTTCAGTGGTGATTCAAAGTGGACTGAGGCTTTGACTGAACTCCTCTCTCACCTTAGACAATGCTTCGTCAGGATTGGAGATCCTGCAATAAGCCACGTAACAGCGGCGCTAATAGTTTTTTTTTTGCAAAAACAAGCTATTCTGAAATGTAATAAAGGTGGACTGAAGGTATGAGCTTAAAAGTGCGACAAAATTATTCACCAAAACGCCTGAGACGTTTGGAATGCCACTGCTCCATTTAGGTTAATGAATTCTTCAACACATTATTGATCCTGATTGAGGGATGGCGTAATATAAATCCTTGATGTCAACATAGCACCCCATGAAACTGGTGCGAGAGTTATTGTGTAGAAACTGCGTTACTTTCTCTGCAGATCTTACACGAGAGGAGTCATCAATGCTCAGCAACTTAATTTTATGTCGCAAAGAGAAGGCGATTTGTTTCTGACAGGTTCCATTCTCTTAAACTACAACCCTCAAGGAGCAGTCACCTTTATGGGTCTTTGCGGTAAAGAAGATAGCTGGACAATTTTTCTTACTGAAGTTGATGGCATTAGCCTGATGGTTAAACTCTAGATTGTTAATGTTTCTTGGCACTGGACTTTGCTTTTAACAAATCAGATAGTAAGTGGCACTCAAATTCAGAATACACTGCATCTGTGGCCTTGGACTGAAAGGCGCCTTTCGATACGACCACAAAACCACCGTTTATCAGCAGTTGAAAGCAATAGGGCCCACCCTCTTAAATACGACACAGTTCGGCCTGTGGGCAAGTTCCTAAAGAGGGTTCAAACCGTGACACTGCATCAAAACATCCCGAAACACACTTGTCACACTCAGGTCTGTGCGTGGAAAAGGCAACTCGTCAAACCATGGCAAGCATCTCCACAATAGTTCTCTTCGGAGGAACAGAAAATTTTGGTCCATAAGCACTTCAAGGACCAGACGAGGCAGCGACTCCAAGCTGAAGGTGTGCACCTTGTTGTCAAACTCTTGTGCCTGAAAACAAGCCAGGGAGTGGCTGGTTGACGGTGTCACGCACCGTTGACCAGGTGAAAGCCATCTGGAATGCCACTTTGCAGCCACTTTGCGCTCACTAGCCCGGAGCAGAGAAGCCAAGGCACGAGTGTCTGAAAACAAGGTGCACAATGTCGACGCTGAGTTGCTGCCTCGTCTGCTGCTTGAAGCATATACGGGCCAAAATTTGCCATTTTTCCTTCGAAGAGGACTATTCTGGAGCTGTTTGCCATACTTTGACGTCTTGCCTTCCTGTGCCTGGACCTGAGCGTGACAGGTGTGTTTCAGGGGGAGTTGGTTGATGGGGTGTCGAGGTTTGAACCATGCCAGGAAGTTGCCCGCAGGCTGAACTGTAACGGGTTTAAGACGGTGGGCCCTATCGCATTCAACAGCTGATAAAGAAGGTGGTTTTGTGGTCATGTCTAGAGGCGTCTTTCTGTCCAAGGCAACGGAGGCAGTTAATTCTGAGTTCAAGTGTCACACAACAGCTGATTTGTTAATAGCAATGTCCAGAGCCAAGAAACTATGTAATAATCTAAAGTTGAACCATCTGGCTAATGTATCAACTTCAGCAAGAAACTAGCAGAGGTGCCAATGAGAGGTCAAAAGACCACCGTTACGATGTGAACAAAGCTAGCAGGGGGAATCTGATGTTTCACTGTCGCGACTGCGATCATTTGCCACATCCTGATTGCTGTGAGGCGTAATTTCTTGTGCTGCATTGTGCTAGACAGACACAGAAAAGTTTGTGCATGAGATGATCGAGGCCACTGAAATTGTAGACAAAACGCAATCAATGTGTTAACACACCTTCTTTATCGCTCCCTAAGAAAGAGTTCATGCTCTTAAATGCTTCATATTCAACTTTCGTTTTGTTTTTGACAGATCCAAAGTGAATGTTACAAGGCGCCCTTTCTTCATTCTTTTTTTAGGCCACAATGTATATATTTTGATGTGCTTTCCAGTAAACCTTCTTGAAAGTCAGCACTCGCACCGTCGCATTCCTTCCTCATCTTTCTCTTCTTTGCGCTGTTTTGACACGATGAATTACAAACAAGCCCATTCATCCGTCTTCCAAAAGTCAATACAGTCAGAGTAGCTGAGATAGTTGGGGCATCCTTCTGAATAATGCAGTCATAAAGACAAGGTTGGGACATAAAGACAAAGACTGTTATTGAATGGCTAATATTAATGTACTTTAGTAATGTGCTTGGTTTGGTTTATGGGGGTTTAACATCCCAAAGTGACTCAGGATGAGGGACGCCTTATGATTTTGCATATTGATATGCTGGGCTTCATAAGAGAAGAAGTACAATAGTTTTTTAAGGCCAGCCGTAGAACAGGAAGCAATGAATCTACACTAATATCAAAGAATGAAGGCTCAAGCATGCGAGTGTAGCTAAAAGGTTATAATGACAAACATGAAAAGCTTTGGAGAAATTCAAGTCGATGACACTTGCCTAAAATAAAGAATCTAAATTTGGGTGAAAATCTCTTGTGAATTCAAAACGTTGGATTGCACATTAGTAAAGAGAATGGGAGCCGTGATGACTGGTATAGAAATATTAGTTTGAATTATGGTGGCAAGTAATATGCGGACTCATTTCGTGCTCTAACAGTTCATGCAAAATGCACATCAATAAAATAGGAGAACAGTTTGAGGATCAGAATGGTTTCCAGCCTTAATTATTGACAGGTCAGCTTCAGCTTGTCAGGGATAGAACCAAGAGGTTTGGATTGGCTAACAATTATTGGTAAAATCTGTCTTCAGATATCCTCAGTAGTTTAAAGTATGTCAGAAGGCTTCTCACACAGCCCTCAGGTACTCGAAAGCTTGTGCTTATCAATGACTTTCGAGACATGATGAGAAGCAATGGTTAATGCAGTGAAATGGGTAAGAAATAACTGATTTTTCTCAAGAAAGTGCCCATAAATATGCTGTCAAACAAATTCCCAAGGATCCTTCAATTAAGCCCAAAATGACAGTTTATGGGTAGCCACTTTGTTATAACAATCACATACAAAAAAAGAGACACCAGAAGCCCTCCTTATTCACTGAAAACAAGGGAGAATCATGAGACATCATTCCGGCACACAAAATCACACGGATGAAGAGAGTAGACTCCATGGACACCATATTTCAACTGAGGTTTATTCCACAACACAGGCTTTTTATGTGCAAAGGGGTACTAGTGATCCCTGGGGCTCAAAAGTATTTCCGCCACCAGATAACAATTATTCAGGACGGCAAAAACCAAAACACAAAAAAACATAGGGGTAAAGGTATCTTGCCACTCACATTCAACACATCGGCACGCCTATGCATCACCTACCTGGCTGACCCAACAAACATATTGCCTCCAGATAATCTATTTCTTTTTCTGGAGCGCTGCAGAAGGGCTGCTGACGTAATTCTCTTTTTCAGCAGAGATACAAAAGGCTTAAAAAATTTCCCAGCCCTTTCAAGTGCTAAACTTGCACAAGGCATGTGTTTCTTTCAAAAACGCCTTGCATGCTCGCTTGTGCGAGCAAAGGCGAATGTGCTCAGCTAAATGACCTCTGCCACTTAATGAATCAGCTGTCCTGCAATGTTCAAGCAAGCGTTCATTGATGCAAGCCTCGTCTGTCTAATGCAATGTTTGCCACAGGCAAGGAGGATGCTGTACACCATGTCAACCTCATGTTTAACGAGGGGTTTGGTGTGCTTAGTTTTGTAGGCAGGCTTTTTCGTAACGTCATTTATCAGGTGGCACATGCATCCCAGCTTTCCCAAGCTGAAAATACGACATGTACATCGTGTTTGTCACTGGCCTTCTTGAGGCGGTGTGACACCTGATGGCAATAGGGCACAATGACAGGTCACTGTTGCGAATGTGCGTTGTCTTCCGGCTTGCGCTGCCCAGCACACTTCGTTCTCGAACCTGGCTTTCTACCACTAAGGCTACAATTTCTCCTGTGAAAACTGCCTGCTCCAGTCTCCTTACTTGCGCATTGATGCTGCCACAGAGTCGTGACAGCGTCAATGCCGAAGTAAGGCGACTGGAGCAGGCAGGCAGAAAAAGAAATAGATTATCTCAACGCAAATGTGTGTTGGGTCAGCCAGGTAGGCAATGTTTAGTCACGCCAATGCATTCAACTTGAGTGACAAGCTAACCTTACGCCTATGATTTTGTTTTCGCAACCTTGAATAATTGTTACCTGGTCGAGGAAACACTTTTCAGCCACAGGGGTCACTAGTACCACTTTGCATGTAAAAAGCTCATGTTGTGGAATCAACCTCAGTTGAAGTATGGAGTCTATGGAGTCTACTCTCTTCGTTCATGTGTTTTTGTACACTGGAATGATGTCTCATAATTCTACCCAGAACCAATTAGCTCAGCTCTCCATGCTTAGCAAAAACAAGGCAGCAGTAATGAAACCAGTTCTCATGTGTGCACTTTTTCGTTTACATCTGTGACCTGCGATGAGTGGCATAAAAACACATATTTAAGTTAACACATATGCATCATAATGTTAATATTCGTAGTCAAATAGTATCACATAATGCAGCCAAAAAAATGCAGACATTTCGCACTTCATGCATAGAATGCAACGGTTAAAAGACGAGCAATATTGAATGTAAAACTTCAAATGGCCTGCAACCGGCCCATTCTGACAGCCAACTAATATTACTCATATAAACATGCAAACATATCAGGCCAGAGCTATCCAAACTGCTCCAAGCAGTAGCATTAAGGAAAAGAGCAATGAAAGTAAGAGAACATTTCATGGCAACCACAAAAACAAAGCACAATGCAGTAACAACTTACAACACAGCTTTTGACTTCATCTGGTGGCCACAAAATCCATGCCATTGACTCGGACTGGAAGACAGATGTGCCACCTGCGGATACCAATTTCCCATTATCACTATGACAGGAGTACAAAAACAAGCATGCGAACTCGGTCCAACAGTGAATATCACATGAATGTAAAAAGATCAGGAAAAATATACTTGCCCAAGTATACGCCTCAATACAAAGGAAAACTACCCTGTTTAAAATGCATCAGTTCCCCTAGCACTAGTAAAGGAATCTTGCTATGAGCAAAACAAATCTGCGTTCGAAAGCGTAGATAAACATCGTAATAACTGAGACAATTATTGCGTCACTTGTTTTCCTCAGAAACCAATTTTCAAACAGCAGAGTGATCGAAATGCAAGATCCTATACTCTGGGTAGCCAGAAACGCTATAGTATCATAAAAAAAATCTTCACATACTCATTTAAAAATTAGATCCTGACGGCCGGAAATTAACTTTCGTTGGTAACTGCAACCTGAGACAGTGCTTTCTTTATAGTGGGGTTTGAATTCAGACGCGGAAAATGGGCACTGATCGTATAGGAGGGTTCCGGATTAATTTAGACCACCTAGAATTTCTTAACGTGAGCTGACATCGCACAGCACAGGGGCATTCTTTTTTTCATTTCACCTAAATCGAAATACGGCTACTGCCATCAGGATCGACCCTACGACCTAAGGTTCAACAGTCTAGGGCCAAGCAAAAACCGCGGCGAATAAAAAGTGTTTCAATCCCCCTCAAAGTGCTAACGCTATCTTGAAAGACAATCATACATTTTACGCACAGCCAAAGTGCCGGTCCTTGAAACGTGCGCGGTGGTGTGAACAAGCATGGGCAGAAACGCGTAGAACGAGGCATATACGAGGACAAATCTGTGCTCAACAAGATACAAAACGCACAAACATGCGCATACCAAAATCATGCAAAGCTAGCGCACGCACGGTCGCATCCCCTTTGCCAAAACAAGTACCGACAGCGACAATTCTTGGCAGAGCAACTCACCGCGGCGACAACAAAAGCGCCTTAAACGGTTTTTATAGCATTGAACACGAATACTGCAGCAGTACGACAGGTCACCGTTCCAGCATTATAGGCTTCGGATAATGCACGAGTACTGCTTACCTTTTCAGATGATTGCGTAGTCGTGCAGAACGCTGTTTGCCTTCGTGTCACGGGCACTACACCAACCAGTGAGAGTTCAGCACGAGTGCTACGTAGCCGGCACTCTCTACCACGTAGTCACACAGAAGAAAATATTCCAGGCCTTATTTGGAACATTTCCACCGCGACACTGCCCGCGCGTGTTTGTGCCTGGACACCCATCCTGGACTACACAAAGAAGCGCACAGACTGAAAAGTTAGAGAGACCAGAAAAATGACACTTTGCCTCGAATAGGCTACGTCGACAGCACTGCGCGATTGTGCACCCTTGTGCAAGAAGAAACACACGCAAACCACAACACAGTTCACGACGGCTCACAATCCAAGTAGGGAATTGTAGCAAGCGCCGAATCGCGATGCACGCGACGCAGCACCCGAACCGCCATGAGGGTTATACAGAAAAACAGCTACCGGCAGCCACCTGGCGGTGACAACCAGTTTCTGTTTCGGTTTCGTTGTGAAAAAGCTTGTATCCTACTTTTTATTTTATTTTTGGTATTTTTATTGGGTATTCAGCCGTATCGGCATCCACAGAAATTGCAGCGATTGCGAGCAATTACCACTGGAAGAAACGCGCGAATTCACGACCTGTTGCTTGCGCTGCGGTTGAAAAATGCCTGAGTTCTCACGGCAGTATCGCTTGCTGCTTCGCTCATTCACGAAATTACAAGCCGATTTCTGTTTGTATGGGGAAGTTTTTTTTTATATTGATGGGAGATCAGCAAGGCTAACAAAATACCCAACGTAGCAGTCGTAGAGAGTAGGTTGTCGTAAAAACATGGTGACGCTGTTTGATCGGCAGCACGACGTGAGAGGCGGCAGCGTTGAAACGCGCGTCGAGAGAACAACCTCCATGGTATATGCTTTCTTGAGACTACAGTGAAGGTGTGCATTTTTTATAGTGGAGTTCTCTCATCCAACGTGAAAACCAAATCAATTCTTAGTATGAAATATGCTGTGTAATTTATATCCTCATATTCTGTTTATATATATCTGCATTTGTATTTTGAAAAACAGTGTTCTACTGGTAATTGTGTACCAAGGTGCATGTATAAGAGTGCAGCCTTGTCGAAATATTCTGTGTATATATTTGTATTCGTAACCCTTCTACAAAGAAGCTTTGTGGCCAGCTATGTGGTTAACAATTCGTTAATTGAATTAGTAATGTCTTGAAATGCATGCTCAATAAAATTTTCTGAATGAAATTGAGTGTTCGGATTCAGGCATGCAGGGCTCTGCAAACCTGCAATTTATTATTTTGTGAACAATCAAGTTAAACTTTTTCTCAAATATTTTGCTAATGATAATCTAAGCCCAAGTATATAAGTCGTTACTTTTTAAAAAAATTTTCTGAAACTGTCAAGTCAACAAATGCACGTGTAAAAAAGAGAAATTTGTCTTGCAGTTTTTATTCTAACAGCATAAAGTGCCAAGTGTATGTACGTTTGATGGATTTGACCCACTGAGATTGTTAGTGCATTGATGAGTTTCATTTTGTCAACCATATAGGCACATGCATGCAGTATCTGCTGCCCAGCATCGGCCATTCAAATGCAGCCATGGTTTGTGCCATGCCAAACAAGTAGGTACAGTCGTGGGTAAAAAAGATTAGCACACATGACGGAACACCAGAGCGCCGGAATGACAACGCCTGGCACTGCGGGTGGCGGAGAGGCTGATAACGGGAGTGCCGGGCCGTTCCCATTCTACAGTATTAAGGGGGTCTGCCACGGACAGTAAAATTACTGCGGACTGCCACGGACAGCAAATTAGCGGACTGCCACGGACAGCAAAATTGCTGACTAAAAGCAGCGCTATCATCTATTGTTCCCGCGAGTTCCTTTTGACAAACCATCGCGGACATAAAAAAACAGTAATAAAAAGAAGCCATCTTTGCTCATGATAACCGAGCCAAAATAATTTCCGCAAGCACAGTCACGTAGGGCCGGCACTTCAACGCTCGGGCGGTGCACGCTTGATAAAGCTTACTTCCTGCCGTCCCCCCCCCCTAGGCTGCAAACATGGAAACGGCCCGTTAGGCAGTTCTGCCTACCGCAGCGCCGCGTGGTGAGATATACGAATTCTGATCGCCAGCGATCTGTGCTAATATTTTTTTGCTCGCCACTGTACACATCCATAGGCTCCCACCGTGGTTTCCACATAGTCCAGTGTTGCCTGCCAGGCCCACCGAGATAATCACGATGGATACCACCAAGCCCATCCCGTCCCATCGTGTTCACTGAAGTGTCCAGCGTGGTTTCCATTCAGCCCAATATTGTTTACTGAAAGTGCCAGTGCAGCCACCACAATTTCCACTCAATCCAGGGTGGCCCAAAGTCGCCATTAGTGCATCCAGCATCTCTCCCATTAGCTCCACCAGCACCCAGCGTGGAAACCAACACTTCCAATCAGCCCACCGTTTTCTCCATCATGGAAACCAACACTTCCATTCGGCCCACCGTTTTCTCCAACGTTACTTTTGCTGGAATTTTCAACAGGGCACTGGGGCATAAGAACGCCCAAAAATGAGTTTGTAACTGTTCAGAATGATTTGGACCACTGGCTAATCTTTAACGTCAGTGCCCGTTAAAGATCCCCAGGTGGTTCAAATTATTACGGAGACATCCACTACTGCACCTCTTTCTTCCTTTTTTCTTTCACTCCCTCCTTCCTCCCTTCCCATAAGGCGCAGTCCGGGTGTACACCCAGATATGCAGTTACTCCGTCATTTCCTTTTTTCAAAACCAATTTTCAAAACATCTTGAAAAATAAAAACAAAAACAATAACAGGCACACGAAAAGTACTGATGAAGTGAAGAAAGCCTCTCTAAGTTGGCAAAGTAAGTCTACAATGCCTAAATCGGCGGGCCCAAAGGCATACAGCTATGGGTGCAATGTCGGTAACCCTTCATCACGGGCCTTTTATCACCATATCAGTAAAGTTCAGGTTCTTCTTCTTCCTTGCACCAGAGGTGCCCCGCCAGAGACGGTTGGTTTAACTCGAAGACTGAAGCGTTCCGTCGCTCCAGGGGTGCACTGTCGGAGACGGTCTTGTGAGGAGTTGAGATGCAGGGGTAAGGCGAATACTTGAAGTTTATGTACTACTATTTACATTGCATACACAAGTTTAGGCACTCGAGACATATTAAGCGGCAAAAAGGACTAACAGAACAACAAAAAGGTGGAACTGGCTAACGCTAGGGGAGGCCCCTACTCGGCATAGCCGAAGATGCATAGCATCTCACCTTAGCGCAGAACCCCGCTTCCGGCTCCAGGGCCCGGTTTTAAAGCCTTAAAGGCCCGGCCCACATTTGGTAGCTCCCAATCATGTTGCCCTCTTAACATGATTGGCTCCTCAAGGGCATGGCCAGCCCTCCGGCTTCTACAAGATGAACCACCCTCTCTACCACAAAATAAAAATAAAAACAAACACAAATACTCATTCGTGCCAGCACGTGCGCGAATCGGTACCGCGGGGCGGGGGACACCCGTATTCCTCGGCGCGTTCGCGAGCGGCCGCGTTCCAGGAAAGGAGACGCTTCGCTTTGAGCGCCCCCAGCCGCTTTCCGATGACCCCGCGTATACTACCGATCCCTTACACAACCCCTTCCCAAGATTCTAAACATGGATCAAGTGCCACTTTTAGAAGTATAACAAAGGGATCGGTACGGGTCACTAAACCACCCTGTGGGTGACATACCGCAGCTACACTAGCACTGGCACCAACAAAACCAAAAGCAAAATAATGCATATGGGCACCAACACAACATTACGCAAAATGCACACTAAAATACACACAGTAGCATGTCTGCCATGCGGCGTAACACGGCGTCCAAGTTGGTGGGTTGCACCCAATTCACCACCTCCACGTACACACTCGTCCTTGCGAATGGGCACACATGCACGCAGACACTCGCAACCGGAGCGTTCATTGGCACTCATATTGGGTCCGTAAGCGGCCACGTGAGCCTCCTTAGTCGCACCGAGCGTCCCTGTATGCGTTCGAGCCCACACGTGTCTCGATCGACACGATTAACGCCTAATGGCCGCTACGTTCATTAGACTTGTGCCACAGCGGAGCGAGAGCTCGAAAGCCGGTGCCCTCCTGGATCAAAAACGTCGTGGTACTCGATAAGTCCAAATACCTCAGCACGCGACACACTTGAGGGCACGCTCTCTTCGGCGCGCCAATACGAGACGCGTGCTGCGTAAGGAGCGTAGCCCCTGTCCAGTCTAATCATATCAGTGCGGCCGCTTTTGCCACACGGGATTTGGCGTACTGCAGCACGGAACGTACTGCTCCACGCGCTGACTTTCAACATGAAGGCCACGGACCTGCCTCCAGCTACTCTACCTCGCTTGTAGCCATTTGTCCCGTTCCTGCACGGGCAAACCTTGAAATTGCCGCTCCCTGCTTGATAGGCGCTGGCCGGCCTCGTGGCATCGTCTGCTGCACGGGCTGAACCGCCGTCGCTTGACCCGAGCTTGCCTTCTGGCAAGTCGTCACGCATTTCCTTGTCCTCGAAGGCCCTGGTCGGACGCCCATCGGGTGCCTTCGACAATTGCGCGGCGCTCTGCCCGATCGGCGCAACAGGCCCACCTCCGCTCTCTGCCTCGGATGAAAGGCTATTGCTATCAATAACACTACGGGGCCCTTCCTGCCCCATGCCCGACACAGTGTGCTGTTCCAGCAACGTTACACTTTCTCCTGTCACAAGCTATCCGATCTTACATCGGTAGTCACCGGCCGCTACATGCTGAACGAACGGCCCTTTTCCGCGGCTTCCCTGCGACCTCGTTTTTGGAATTGTCAGAGAGACTTCCAACAATCCTGAACACGCGTCCGCGTCCCTGGTGTCTTTTGGGGTAGAGCTAACCTGTGCAGCTGGATCGTCGTAGTGCGCGTTCACCGCCTCTAATACCGCGACGCTGCGTTCCGTCACGATACTGTCTTGAACTGAAATTCCAGCTTCGCAGAAATCTGGCTGGCCTTTTACTTCTGCCTGGCTGTTTTCCTGACCTGCGCTTGAAAGGCCTTTGCTTTCCAGTATTGGCGGCCTCTCCACTCGGGACTCGGAGCAGTTCTCCCTGGCTAGTTGTCTAGCTCTCCTAGACTCCTTGAGCTTAGCCAGTTCGAGCTCTAGTTGCTGGCGCCTTGCTTCTAACGCCTGCAAATCCGGAGGTTTTTCCTCGCATAGCGGCACCCCAGGCAGCACAAACCGTTAGCCCAATATTGGGAGTTTGTTGGCTATGTGTGGCCCTATACAGGGCCAATGTTGCCTTCATTGTCCCCATATTGGCACTGCCAAAATGTGCCATTTCCAACATTGGCCCTACGTGTCCGATGTTTTCCCCATATTGGAAATGCCACTTAGTTACACCTCCAACGATGGCCCTAAATGTCCGCTGTCGTCCCCATATTGGCAGTGCCGCCTCATTACACCCGCAACGATGGCCCTACTTGTCCGCTGTTTTCCCTGTATTGGCAGTGCCGCTTCACGACACACCAAAAGATGTCCCTGTGATTATTTGTGGTTATTTCTCTCCATCCGTTTTTTTTCAATATTCGGACTTGTTTATTTATTTATTTTTTATGACCAACAACAGCGCTAGCGTCGAACTCTGACGCGAAATTACAATAAAAAGCGCGATGTAATTGATCGCGCTAAAGTGAGCAGAGGTCAGATGCATTCACGAAGGTATACGAATTTTGAAAAGCGGCGTCATTTGTAATTATGGTATGCAAAGAAAAAGAGAGAGAGAAAGAGGTGCCACAATCAAGAAAATGAAATTTCGATTCGAGGAATGGTATAATAACGCACTAATTAACGTACTGCCTCGCATATCTCTCGCATACCTCGCATACCACAGCCCCCGATTATAGGTTGCCGGTTCAAATTCCTGTCTCAAGATATAGGCTCAACTTAACTAATAGGTTTATGCTACACGAAACGCTGAATCGTATGACACAATCCGGAACACAATGCCTTACCCACAGGATGCTCACCCTAGAAAAAAACAAATAAATTGCTTTTTCCACTAGGTCACAAATTATTGCGTGGCGCATTTGGAGAGAAGAAACGATCTGAGTAAAACGGGATTTTGGTTTTATCGCAAATAAACAGTTGAAGTGAACAACTTGCTGCGCATTTACTGCGTGAAGAAGCAGCAGACGGGAAAGAAAATGCAGATGTATGTTAAATTTAAAAAATAATAATAAGCGAACGAACGGCTCTGCTTCCTGAAGCCGCGAAGGCTAGGTTTTTTTAATGTCGCAAATTGTTTTGTTATTCTGCTGTGCTTTTTGGGTATTCTATAACGACGGCTCTAGCATATATTTTTGCTTTAACTTATTGCGTTTATCGAATTAAAGATCGGAACTTTTTCTGGGTCGCATTTCCACTAGTTTTTTTTTGCCTTTTCTTTGCGCGTATCCTTAATACCAATGAGCTATAACAGGTGCATTGCTGAGTAGCGCGCCGCGTCATTTTGAGCTAGCGCAGACACGCACGGGTGGGCCGCATGACTATGGCTTAGACCGACCTGCCTACACTGGTGTGTATAAAATGTATGGTATTCGTCGCTCTAGAAGCGAATCATTGGATTATATTGATGAGTGGTGTTGCTTGGACGTATGTCATCCTACTTTGTCCGCCACAAGTATCATATATGAAACACTCAAAGAAGACGCATTGTTCCCGCTAATTTTATTTATTGTTTTATATTTCCGGTATTTTCATAGTAACACATTTATCTCAGCTTCAACCAAAGAGGCACACGACCGCAGAGATTACGCTAATGTTTGGAGCCGTTTTAACGAAATTCATGCCCAAGCTCCACGTTTCCACTTCCAACATCTCCGCATTGTCGTTTCCTTGCCGCTTTTCACGTGCTCAACTGCCTATGGCGCATCCTCCGGACATTCCAGAATTCTTTCACTCATTTCACCCCCCCCCTCTCCACCCCCTTTTTGAAGTCCCATACAGCCGCCTTTTGCCGGGCCGAGCCTCTTTGTTGGAAGAGCGCCGGCCCTCACCATGCTAGGAGTTATTTTTTTCTTTGTGATTTTAGGTACACTGACCTTCTCTAACCTGTTTTCCCCTCGCGCCCAAATAAGCGCAACGCCGCTCATCCACCCTCCCTAGATTTTCTTCTACCCCTTTTCCAGCTGCCGTTTCTCTTGCTGCAGCAAATTGTCCGAAAAATATAAGAAACCTGTCCCATCGTCGTCTCCTCCTTTCCCGAACACTCGCCCAACGAGTATCGCCTGTAGCTAGCAAGGCGGCGAAAAGCCACACAACCAGCGTGCCGACGAAGCATGCGCGCTCAAGCTGACGCCGTTCGTTGTCAAGAATCCGCACCCGATACGATTTGACAATTATGACGGAATTCAGTAGCCTGGCCTGCAATATTCTATTTGTGAGTACCACCATACTTTTATATTGAAATGTGTTCGGAAATGAATATGGTTCTTGGCGTAATTGCCGCTTTGAATCAGCGCCGACCTTTCTTTTCTCCGGCAGGAAAAGAGAAAGCGACAAAGCACTGGTGCCAACTTCTGAATGCCAACTTTCACAGCGAAATGTCTAGCTCAAAGGCATGCACAGAATGGTGAGAACTTTATTTTTCAGCTTTGATAAAATGGATTTACCGAACGTTGACTATGTCTTCAATCACCGTGGCGGAGTGTTGTGTGGCCCGACTCATGTTGCGTTCATTACGACATTGGTCGTCTATCGTTTGTGCAAGATGAGTACCAGAAGCGCTTATTATTCCACTGCAGCAGTTTTCTGGCCGCGTGTAATATTCCCGTGCCGGGTGCCTTTGTCTTGGCCAGTTGCAGGCGTACGAGAAAAAGCGGAATTCCTGGTCCCAGAAAACTTTATCCATGTTGTCTCGGAATTAATCACTCATGGACTATCGGAAGAGTGATTTCGTGTGGTTTTCAAGTAAGATTTCCGTCTGCCCCGTTACATGCATGCCAAGCGGCATCGATAATCTGGTTACTTTAAAAAAGTGTATTCGGTCTCCTGCGTTCTGCGCATTTCGCAAAACTGTGCAAGCCGTCTTTGCATGGAATATTATATTTCATAGGGGAAAAAAAATTGCTCACAGCTGTTCAATGGGGAGGAGATGCTACACCTGTGCCAAACTTTGCTGGAACAAAAAGGCAAACAACCAGCTCGCAATATACATATAATTTTGATAGGAAATATAAAATTAGATTGATTTGTATTAAACACTACATTTATGTCTTTTTGTGACTTTTAATATGTATTTGAGGGTATGACACGGCAAATTGGGATTAGTGTGGGGATTTATATTAAGAGTCATTTAGAAATTAACATTCAACATATGTTGCGAGTACCTTGTCGAACATTGCGCGCCACTAAGATCAATGTGTTATTATATTTCTTGTCTTTTTTCTGCAATGGTTGTACTTACACTCATGATCACATCATGCACCTCTTTGCAGCTGCGATGTACAGCCAGGTCATCGTGCAAGAGCTTGGCGAGGAATTTGTTTCAAGGCACTTCAAAATTTCTCTTACAAGAGGAGTGCAACGATTAGTGCCGATATGACTCAGCGATTCAGCGGCTCCGGCACAGTGCATTTCACGATGTACTGGCACCGTAGATGCAATAAATTTCGTTCTTTGAATCCGTTCTTTCTTTTTTTGTGTGTCTGCTGACTGCTTACATGTAAAATGTTACACATACAAGCTCCGGCTGGTGGAAAACAAGCGGTATATGTCTGCATTGTTGCTGGCCAGCAAGAGGTGTGGTACAAAACTAGGTGGGACCCCCGATCGCATACAATTTCCCACTGGCCTTGCAATTGATATGCCACCTATAAAAGTTAGATCAAGGGTGGAAAAGTGGGCACAAGTCGGAGCGAACCTGGGGCTATTATTGATACTTGCGGAATGTGGCCATACTATTGGCGTGAATTTCGGGCCATTATTGACAGATCGACTGAATGTGGGCATACTATTGGCATGAGATTGGCTGAATATGGGCATAGTATTGGCACGAATGTCGGGCCATAATTAATAGATTGGCTGAACATGGGCATAGTCTTGGCACGAACGTTGGCCATTTGTGGAAGACTTTCTGAATGTTGGGTCAATGCTGGTAGCTAGGCTGGCTGAGTAGAGGCACAATCTTGGCATGAATGAAGGGCCATTGTTGGAAAAAGTCTCGGATTGCTCAAATGCCAGTGTAGGACCAATATTCATGCCAATTTCCGCCACTCTTTTGCCACTGTTGGACAAATCAATTTGTGCTGCTTGGTGCCCTTCCTCCATTCACTTTTGCAAGCTCAGCCTGATAATAAGCTAAGCGCGCCTTCGCCAATTCCACTCGATACCTCACATCGAGTCAGGGCCGGCATGGATAACACTCCATACCACCCTATGTACCCCTCAACTGTCCTACCGGCTCGAACAGACGCACAGGGACGTGAGCAATGCGACCAAGGAAACTCACGGTTTCGATTCGTCGATCCGCATTGCCAGCTTCCTGGTGTCGGAGTCCACCGCCACTTTCACCGCACGCTGCGATGAGCTGTCGCACGCCGCTGGTCCTGTGCCCGCTGTCGTCACTTGCTGCGACCCGCCGGTGACCGTCGGGTTCTCGACGCGCTGCTTCCTTGACCGGACGCAGTCCCGCGTCGCTGGACTACTGCCGTGGTCCTTACGTCCTTGCCGCCGTCTCTCCGTAGGTCCTTTCTCGAACGCTGCTGTTGCCTGATCGTCACCTTTCTCCCTGTCTTCAATCTTCTTCCTGCACCGTCTTCCGATGGCCGCAGGATCCTGTCCACTGCGGCAGTAAAGTTCACAGGTTCTCTCCTTTCCTTGCACCAGAGGTGCTCTGCCAGAGACGGCCTGTTTAACTGGAAGACTGAAGCTTGATCTTCGCACCAGGGGTGCCCCGTCAGAGGCGGTCTCTCGATGAGTTGACACGCAGGGATCAAGGGAAGACTTTAAGTTTATGTACAGCTATTTACATTGCATACACAAGTTTAGGCACTCGAGACATATTAAGCGGCAAAAAGGACTAACAGAACAACAAAAAGGTGGAACTAGCTAACACTAGGGGAGGCCCCTACTCGGCATAGCCGAAGATGCATAGCATCTCACCTTAGCGCAGAACCCCGCTTCCGGCTCCGGGGCTCGGTTTTAAAGCCTTAAAGGCCCGGCCCACATTTGGTAGCTCCCAATCATGTTGCCCTCTTAACATGATTGGCTCCTCAAGGGCATGGCCAGCCCTCCGGCTTCTACAAGGTGAACCACCCTCACTACCACAAAATAAAAATAAAAACAAACACAAATACTCATTCGTGCCAGCACGTGCGCGAATCGGTACCGCGGGGCGGGGGACACCCGTACTCCCCGGCGCGTTCGCAAGCGGCCGCGTTCCAGGAAAGGAGACGCTTCGCTTTGAGCGCCCCCAGCCGCGTTCTGATCACCCCGCGTACACTACCGATCCCTAACAATATCTTTTCTCTGTTGTTGTTTTCTTTTTTCCTTCTTCCTTCCCCTCTTATATGTCTAGAGCATATATTCTGATAACCTTTCCAATAAAAATTTAGTTGTGAGAAGCACTCGTGTCCTGTCTTCACCTTGTCTGTGTCTCGTTTTTCGTGCTACGTTTTTAGAAGATGCAATTGCTCCGACTAGCCCAGTTTAGCTTATTTGTGCAACCCTTGTTGACTTCCCATAAGTGTCCCCTAAGAAGCCCACGGGGCTGTTTGGTAGACCCTGTGGAGACGGCGTAGGTGAACAATGCACAGGAAGCCGAAGTGGGGCTGGAATGGGGTAGCCGAAGAGGTCAGGCCCCATATCAGGCCCCATATGGGCCTGACATGGGTTAGCCCATGTGCCCCCCCCCCCCTGCACTGTTACCTTAGCCCCGTGCAGGTCCCCTCTGAGAAGCCCATTACTGCCCCTGTGGGTCCCACAAGGAACCGACAAAAGCCACCTTTATCGTTTTTATGCATGCAGACCTTAGGGATCCCCTGCTTGTCCTATGTAGCAAGCCCACAGGGCTGCCCCTATGGGTCCCGCACAATGCCGAGTTGTAAATCCTGCGCATATCCTACGTCGGGCCCCCATGGGCTGCCCGTGCTGGGCCCACAAGGGCCCGCAATTCAGAGCCCCGTTTGTGCTACTGGGGTAGCTTTGCTTTCGGAATTTTATAAATAGCTAATATTATTTCACGAAATCTTTCTCTGAACATATTTATTAAATCAATCTCAAAACGCCCTCTGCAAGAGATGCAGAACACCTTCTGAAATATAAAGTTATGCAAAACATAAACCCTAACTTCAAAACAGGCGGAAATTTCTGTGGCTGTAATGTTCAAGGGCATTACGATCACAGTTTTTCAAGACTACAAAATAAAAAAAATCAAATAACCATTTTTGACCAAGCCTCGATGCTCAGAGGTTTTGTCCCACGCTTTCCATGTCTGGGAATCAAGGAAACTGAAGCTCTGATTGCCTTTTATCCTTTACGACATATCGATATATATGTTCTACGATTTATACGCTGGTGTGCAGCATGAAATATGTTTTATTTACCTATTTCTATTGATGTTTTTTGCGCTATGGAACTCGAAAGCTCTCGGAGATTCAATTTTCTTTCGTTTACATGTGCATTTTCCCAGCTATGTGAAGCTTCCTGTGCGTTGGCAAGTGCAATATGTATGCGACTAAACAACTCCAAAAAAACTCGGCAACAGCACCCCAGGGTCTAAGTAAGTGTGCCTTTTACGTATATGATCGTTCTCCCTCGTTTTCAAGGTATCACATGGAAAGACGCCCGTCCGGCCACTACATCTGCACGAATGGCAACGAGCCGGCGCCATAAGCGAAAGACGAAGGCTGCTTTGGTTCTTTCTAACATCCAAGTAGCACAATGTGGGCTATCATGTGCGGGTCCTAGTGGGCCCGATGAGGGCAATGTTTGTCGGGCGAACGCAGGCTCTGCAACTTGGGCCCCGGTAGGCCTAAATAGGGCAGCCCACCAAACTTCCCCATGGGTACCACTTTGGACCGATCGGGGCAGCCCAAGTGAGGCACGTCTGATTTACTAATCGGTCCAACAGCGAAAGTAGGTGGGCTGCCTACATCAGCAGCCTAAGTGGGTTTTATAGCAGGTTGATGTGGGCTGCCTACATCGGCAGCCTAAGTCGGTCCTACAGCAGGTTGATGTGGGCAGCCTATGTAGGCTTCCTCAATGAGGCACACAGCAGGTTCAGGTGGGCTGCCTTAATGGGATCCACAACGGGCTAACTTGGGCAGCCTAAGTGGGCTGGGACCTTAGCAACTGTTACGCCACTACTGTTTCTTAGGTTGGCCTAAGCCCCTGAACAGGGACAGGCAAGTGGCGGCAATGATATTCAGATAAACTGTAATAGTTAACTGGAATATCAGATTCTGTGAGCAAGTGACGTATTTTGCTATGCCACTTCAGCCCACAGATCAGGTACACAAAGCCATCAAAATGCAAATTAATACATTTTATTTCAAGAAAAAAAAACGCCTGTGGTGGGCAGCCCAAGTTAAAATCGCTGTCCTGCTGTAGCACAGCCTACTTCATCCTGGCCCTGCGGCCGCCATCCCGGTCCCGGGCCCCTCTCAAGTACCCTGCGATGCGGTTATTAATGACTGCCACATCCGCATGCGGAATCCGGCGCTGGACAGCAGCTGAAATCACATAAATCTCATTTATGACAGAATCAATTCAGACAGCTGGAAGAGTACTCATCTTATTAGCATTTGAAAATAATGCCCCAATGCATCAAAACAGTTAATCAAGGTATAAAACTTCATTGGCACTTAACATCTAAACAAAGAAGGTTATGCCAGAATATTTTTTTAATATTTGCGAGATACTAAGACCCACCAAACTAAACATCAAACTAATACGTTCGTTAGATTCACCTATTTAACGGGCCTAATACATTTATGGCACTGCAGCAGTACAATTTGCTCTTGATGATGCACTCAAACTGTAGACGGCAAGTACACACGTAAGCATAACGCCTGAAGTCAGGCACAAGGACTAAGGATGTGGTCAGTTACATATAAAGTTAGTGTAAAACAGAAACATACCAACAATCACATTGTTGTTGAAGAGATAAGCCGGCCTTCAAAGACCAAAGTCTTTGAAGGCCGGCTTATCTCTTCGCCCCTCCAAGGTGTACTCCAGGGCCACTGGTGTTTTGATAAAGGCTTTCATTATGAGGCGTGTAGCTTCATCAGGAGTTGTTCCCCCAATTAATCCGAGCTTTTTCGTGTGAAAGAAAAATTGCAACAAGAATTACCTTGCTAGCTTCACAATTGATGGAGCAGGAGTCCCTTGTGCTTTTTTCGGTTTTGGCATATAAAGATGCTTTTTAATAACAACTCTCCTAACTCTAATAAGACTCAATGACATTAAGAAGTGACTGTAGGATATTACTATATTTGCTAGGATGTAATGATGATGATGATGAAGGCTCCTGGCAACAATCAGACCAATAAAACTTCTGCTCTCCACTCCACGTTCAGCAAGCATCACTGCATCGAAGTGCAGTTGAAACCTCAGCAATGAAAGCCCTCAAGAATGAAATTCCAGCGGCAACAAAGAATCTGGCAGCCCTGGCGAACGCCCATAGAGATCATTACATTTGCCGCCTCTGAACAGCGAGCGTTCTTTTTGTTTCGCAAAAACTTCAAGAAGTGATCAATATTTTTTCGGCACATGAGCCAGTTGGGAATACAGAAGTACCAGATTTGCACAAGCAAACTAGCCAACAAGCACTGGTGAAGGCATTGTATTTACATTAAATTGTTAAAAGAAAAATGATGCAGACAGCTATGCATTTTGTATGCTGAAAACTGCGTTTTGCTACGTAGGCATGATATATTCATCGAGACAGTACCCCAGCTACCGGCTGTCAACAATGCGCGCTGCCACTGAAGGGAGTATGAGGACGCAAGTTTGTGACCTCACTGTCCACCATATGCATGCTATGACTGACCACGTCTTGCTGACATCAATATATCTGGTATCGTTATAAGTGGACTGCACTGTAATGCAGGTGACAACCCAACATATAAAGCACTGGTTTAATCAAGCTGTATGGTCGTGCCTTCTTAACCTAGGAGTAGCATGCTTGTCTCGACATCCAAGAGAACTGGAAGGTTGATTCTTATTCCGATTTTATAATCCCATCTCACATGAACAACCCCAACTGGCAGCTCCTCCCAACTTTCTGATATGATGCGGTCCCGTTAAGTTGAACAGACCAGTTGCGCAAAAAAATCATTGGCCAGCCATGCAAGCTACCAGCTTTCAGCACCATGGATGTGATTTCTAGCTCACAATGCCAACGAAGAATTTTGCAACAAAGCCAACTTGTCTTCATGGCGACCACAGGGAGCTTACCAGAAAGGTTCGATTGTCGGGATCTGCAAGCTCCTCCTCGATTTATTTCAGTACCTCAACAGAGGTTGCCGACCCCATTTCTTGGCATGGGCCTCCACTATGCGCAGCTGCGTAGTTCCCTTTCAGCTCCTTAATGCCAGCCCGGAGTTCCATCAGTAGCTGTACAACCCGGTGGATCATGCCTGGGGAAAATCACATGAAGTGAAAGAATGAAACATTCATCTTTACTAAACATCATCATCAGTCTGACTACCCATTGCAGGGCAAAGGACTCTCCCATATCCTTCCAATTAACCGGGCCGTGTGTCAGCTCATCCACTTGATTCCTGCAAACTGCCTAATCCCACCTAGACACCTGGTTTCCTGCTGTCTCCTACACATGCCTTATCTTGAAACCTACTTCCCTACCTTTAACCGTCGGTTACATTCCCCGCCTCTTTCATTTGACTAGCCTGTATTTGTTCACTGACCCGCTCTGCTCTCTTCCTTATTTACGTGACATCTACAGTGAAATCTCTTTACTACGAACACATTAAATAATTTTTTCAAATTAACGAGTTTTTTAAGAATCCCCGGCAGATTTGCTATGTTTTCAATGTAAAACTATTTCAGCATTACAAATTTCAAAATAGCGTATATTTCTGAACAACGAACGTATTTTATTTCTTCTTCTAGAATTTTGGAACATCAGTATTACGAATTCGGCTAAAATTAACAGCGCCGCAGCTTGCAACTCTCGCGTGAAACAGAAACTGCCGTTTCTGTGTGCGTGGTCCGTGGGCCGTAGCTATCATCATCAGCACATCTAATACCAGCTCCTAGCGCCACCATGAAGCTATGGTTTATTGCGCAGCAGCCAGCAGGCCTAGCTGCCTGCGTTTCTTTTCCTCTCTTGTGTGTCGTACGCGGGCCGGTCGTTCATGTGTTCGTTCGTGTGGGACGGTATATTTTTTTTGCCACAGATTATCTTACGGCGAAGTTTGTGCGATATTGGCGATGATATTAGCCAGCGAAATGCCAAGAAGATATGAACGCAGCTCTTTTCCCAGCATGAAATCGACGCAGGGAAAAAACGATTCGGCCTCTACAGACGGCTAGCATTGCCCCATCGAATGCCGCGATCACTATGAAAGACCAAGACAAGATTTTCAAACTTCAGGGAGCATTGAAGATGGGTTCATAGAGAACTCTGACGTTTCTAGTTTTTTTTGCACATGGACAAAGTCCTTATTTTCATCGCTCGGTGCAAATACGCATGCGATGAGGTGTTCAGGAAAGTGGAAGGTGTATGTGCTGTAGTGGTGTAATGTAGTGCGCGGTCATGTTTGCTGCACGGGGCAGAAGAAAATAATTGATTTCTTCAAATAAATCAGCTTTGGGGTTAGTGCAACATTTTCACTTGAGGTTTTGCTGTGCTACACACGTGCCTACTGCCAAGGTACGTCATTTTCATACCTACGTTTTACCACTGGCTTGTAATCGCAGATTTTTCATTACAACGATATTTCAAAAAAAATATTTTTTTGTAGTCCCACAGGATTCGTTATGTTGAGATTTGACAGTACTGTATTTACTCGACTCTAAGTAACCTCTTTTTTTCTCGATAGCAGTGGTTAAAGTGAGGGAGGAGATAAGAAAATCTACCCCCCCCTCCTTTTTGCATCAATATCTTGCCAAGATGGCTGCAAGCAGTAACAATTCATTTGGCCAAAAAAATTAGCAAACATCTTCATAAAACGCAATTGCACTGCGCTTGAATTTCAAGCTATGACAGCCCTCTTCAAACTTAACTGACTTTCGTTATGGATGCCGAACAGCTGACTTTAAACGAGGCAAATGTGGGCCCACGGCGCCTGCAAAGCCTGCTGACATAGCCAAATGGCTGCCATTACGAGGTCCATGTGGCAACACGCTGAAAGAGCATTAGGGGTCATTTTCAGTCGGCTTTTGCCGTCCTGCGCCACTAGCTCTCATGTAGTGTCGGAGCGCTGCAGCACAATTGGAGACCGCGCAGTGGACACTGCACGAACTCGGCTCTCCGACTCCAGTTCGATTGAGTGAGCAAGCATGCTAGAAGCCTTGTCTGCGTTCTTTTCCTCTCAAAAAAGGGGGTGCTTAGACTCACATGCAAACTTTTTGTCCAAATTTTCTTTTGCCAAGTTGGGAGGGGGTGCTTAGAATCGTGAAAGTATGGTGCTGTCACTACAGTACTGTCATACCACACTGTCACTACGTGACAGTGTGGTATTTACAAAAACACACACAAACTCCTTTTCAAATCATAAACTAAACGGTTTTCAAGGATTCAGAAATTCCAAGATTATCAAGGCACTGAACAACAGTTTTTTAGTTAAATTTCAAGTATTTCAAGGATGCAAACGAGTCCTGATTAAACCATTGTAAAAGGATATAAGAGTACTTGCGTTGGTTTGCGACACACCGTGGGTCTTCATAGTGTCCACCTGAAAAATTGAACCAAACTCTTTTAAAAGTGTCAAGTGATATTTCAGAGAGCTGCCAACTTTAGTTCAGGTTTTCAGTAGAAGAGTAAATGAGGTATCAAGGAAGTTTAAAATATTATAGTTGAAGCACAGATCAGAGGTTTTCTATGTTGCCCTTCCAACAGTTTCACTGGCCGAGTTGAATGTTACAGGCTTCAGCGGCGTTTACATAGTACTATTATAGTCGGCTACAGCTCGAAAAAAATGGTGGATTTTACTCCCTAAAGAACCATTCTGCAGCCAATGCCATTGAGAGATTCTAAAGTATAATCACCTTAGACCTGACAGAGAGACAATGCAGGGTGTGGCAGATGAAGGAAGGTTCACCATGCCTTCACCACCTTCACCTCCATCTGCAGTTATTTTATCGTGCCAAAAGTATGCGTTCGTCAAGTGCTATTGGCGCATTGTTTAGTGCAGCCTCCTCACACCCGATACTGGCACTTGTGAGAGAGCACCACCACTAATGTGTCACACCATGAAGGACGCAGGGGTTGAAAATAGGAAACAATGGTCACTGTTCAACGCTTCTTATCAAAAAGCAACCATTGGTCAGTCTTTTACAAAATAAATATATCCTCCGATATCAAATTAGTGAGCTTTTACTGTATATGGTAATAAAACGGCACTGGCCATCGTTGCTGCTGCTGTGCAAGGTATACCAAGGAATATTTAATATTAGGCACTCTTCACTGCCAAAAATGCACTGTAATTAAGTGAAAAGAGCTTGTCAGCCTTCCAATTTGTTCAATCTATCTGAATGTATAGTGTGAATGAATCTCCAGTAAATGAAGCTGTGGGCCCCATGCAGAAGCACACGGGGCAGCACTCGCGGTGAACAGGCAGCGCCACGAATGGGCACCGGAGTTTTTCAAGGACAGACGTGGCCACCTGGGCAGGTCGCGCGCTTGAAAAAGGCGGCTGTAGGAAAGTAATCGTGGTCTGCAAAGCGAAACAGTGACAGTTTGGGCTAGCTGGAGTGACGTAGCGAAGCATGAACAATGCAGGCACCACAAGGCGCAAGACTGAGAGACACTGACAAGCCCTGTCTGCCTGCTGGGAATTTATTTCTAGGCTGAAAACATGAAAATAGAAGACAGAAGGAAAAGCACGTGCAGTTTGGAAAGGCCAAGCAAAAGAACAAAGAGGAGGGGATAAAAACATGATAAAAAGGTAAGAAATTAAAAAAAATTGTGAACCCTCCTCCTTCCACATGCGGTGCAGTTTCACAGAAAGCCAGCCTCAAATTCTTCATGTGGGAATGGCTAAGGAAAAAATAAAAATAAAGGAACACTGCGGGGGATTTAGCGGCGGAGAAGGATGGAACAAGTGTGTGAAAAGAATAGGAATGAATGAAGTGGGAGCCAAACAGGAGAAAAAGGCGTGAAAAAAAGAATTAATAAACATGATCGCAATGCGCAAAGCCTGAAGACTGAAGAACAGGTGGCCGCCAGCCACTCGACCACTTGTTTGGAGTAGGATGGCGTGTAAAGAATGCTCATTTATTCAGAGCACCCACGAATAAGTAAGGAAGAAGAAAACTGCCCAGAAGGAGAAGGAAAGTGGCAGCAGCGCATGGAAGGAAAAAAGGTGTGAGCTAGAGGGAAGAAAAATATTGAAAGCAAAAAAGTAACGAAGACGAATACGCAAAACTAAGCGCAAGAAACGCAAACAGTAAATATGCAGTAAAAGCGCCACGTTTCCATTGGTTCTCTCTGCATTGCACCGGTCCTCATGCAAGCTACAGTAGGCAAGAAAATATAGACCACAGGACAGATTAAATAAAGATTGCGCAATGATCAACTGCGTCCACGAGCGCGGCCCACAGGGTGCACATGGTGGTCCTAGTACCTGCGCATTCCTTTTGTCGGGCATGGCAATTGGCTCCATATATTGGAGATGCCTACGAGTTGCCAGATTTCTTGCTTCGTTTCGTTTTTTTTTATGTGAGAAAGACTGCGAACGTGGGAAAAGGGAGTGTGCCCTCTATTGGGAAGGACGCCGTGTGGAAAATCTGGAAGCAGCAGATCCGGCCATGATTGCCAGCTCACTGCTTGTTGGATGGCAGCTATCCAAGCTTCGCGTCACTTTGCTTCATAAAGCTTATTTGGGGCGTCAAAAGCATTTTATCAGGCAAGTGAAAATGTATGAAACCAAACGACCAAAAAAACTGCAACCCAGGAATTCATTTGTGACCTTATAATGCCACGAATACAATGAACGAACGGCGAATATGAACCACGCACAGCAGAGCCGCAGCATCTTCACAGTGCGGCTGGGCACACCCTTCTCGAACAGACCTCCCTTCCCGCCTCGAGGGGTGCACGCAATGCGGCGCGAGTTGCTCCTGCACAGTGCCCATACACATTAGCAGAGCTAGGAAGATTAAAAAGCATGCCAGATTTGAGAGCTACATTCAAATATTCATTGGAAGGGGATATTATGACATGAGATTATATATCTCAAATGATAAGTTATTCAGCACCTGTGACAGTTCTCAATGCTGACAAATGTACAATTAAATGACATCAACATCCACAAACCCAACAGGTCATCACTTTCGTCGTGCAGACTGTGTGCGCTGGGGACATTCATAGTCCGCACTTCATCCCGGACAGCCTCATGACGGACTTCACTACTGGTGATGCTTGTCGTAGGCATGGGTGAAGCCCGGTCCCTGGGGCCACCAGCTGAAATGACCTCTGCACAACTCTCGTGTGCATACTCTGTTAGGTCTGCAAAGAATGGTAGTAAAAAGCAAGAAATGGTTGCACCAGTACAAAAGGCACTGTGCTAGGGTGCTAAACAGCTTTTTAAAAAAAATGATGCCAGAACATGAATATCATGTACCGTCTTTGCCAAAAGTAACCAGGCTGCATGTTTTGCTTCTCGCTTGTATTCTAAAGCCAACATGGATTCCCAGAAGGTAACAACTTGTTTAGAAATGAGGACAGGATCTAGCCTTTACTTTCCATAGATTTAATGCTTCATAAGTGGTACGAAGTCTGTACCGCCCAACTCAGAAGCCAAGCACGCAGCCTAGTTACTTTTGGCAAAGACGGTACAAATCGGCCAAAACTATATGCAATATCATTAAACGGGCCCTAAATCACCTGTGCTTGGGTTATAATATCCCTTACTTGCTCAATTGTGTTGTAATGAACACTAGAGCAAAATAATACACTCCTACCCGCAGAACACAGCCCACAATCGCATTCAAAGTTTGAAAGGCTCTCTCCTTTGACTTTTGCATTCACTCTTTCTCTCTGTGCAACACTACTTTGTGTCAACGGCTTTTAATGGCTACTTGTCAGCTGCAAGCATGCATCACATATCTATTGCACATGAGAAGTAGTAATACTAATTTTCAGTTAGCACAAAAGAAAATTATGGGTGTTTAGAACATGAGAATGTTTTTTTAAAGATTTCTGTTTTGCACTTCCGCTCCCGCGCTGGTGGCTCAAGTGGCCTTCGCCACTTTTGCATTTCTAACACGAAATCATAGATAAGGTTAATGCCTGGAATGATTGGCACAGGAATAAGAGCCGCAGCCAAGAACGGCATGCATGAAGCAGATGACCACCATGCCTGGCCACGCTAGAACACAAGTTCCTGTTTGCAGAGACAACTAAAAAAGCAAACGCACAAAACCACCAAAGGTGGGCACGGGACCCAAGGAAGAGCTCCAGCCATTGCGCATGCCAAAAACATCAAAAGGAGGAATGCCACGACTGAATTTCAAACTTTGATTGCAAACAACTTCGAAAAAAAATTTCCTGGAAGATAATTGTACAGTGAAACAGCATAAACTAGCTGTTTCGAGCTCCTTTAACTCTTGAAAAATGTGTGCCCACTGCCCTGCCCACAGAGCAGTGGCGGCTACTCCATGCAATTGGGCATTACAGCCATGACATTAGAAGTTCGGTACAAAGTGCCGCTGGAAAAGCCTTTCTTATGGAAGAACATGCTGCTAAAGTGGCCCTTGAGAAAGTGAAGAGCCCCTGCCACCCGTACAGCATACTTCAAGAACACCGCAACTGGCACATTACCTGCAAGCTCTGCAATGAAATTTATATGCGCTGCAAAACAGTGAGAATATAAAAATACGCTCTTTCAAAGCCACAAATGACTATGTTACTAGCTTATTCATTGGCGAGTAAATAGTACAGCACAAGGTTGCGCAGACCACAGGCGTAAGCCCCCCCCATTATTCAGATTCACACTGCTTTTAGTAAGCTTGTTGACCAAGCCAAGAAAAGTGGAAACTGTTGAAGCCTATCGGAGGCTCAGTTGAATGGCAGATGCACAGGAGTGAGTGTGACTGCCAGAGGTGCAGAAACAAGAGACCACAGTGCTGAATTCATGCAGCTGGTGTTTGCTGCCCTCTGCTGCCACCGCACATTACGTGTAAATGGGGCAGAGTGAAAATATATTCGTAATCATTCATTTCAATGGTCCTACAAATGTAATTGACAAAAAATATTTTGATTCATTACATATGGGTACATTTCCATCCATCAGCAGAATTTTGAACTAGATAGACTCTTTAGTGTCTCTTGAATTAGCACATCATTTAGAACCTTTCTTTGAGCCATTCAGGGCATGTTAGTGTTTTCATATGTTTGTGATGTTATCAGTGTATGAAACGCATTGTGCCTCGCCACAGAGTGAATTTTAGTTTGCTATTTTTGTAGCTTTAAAACAGTCCCACTTTGTATAGTGAAAAACAGTTCTGCAAATGTAAAGAGACGCCAAAAAATGTGATCTTCATAAAATTCCAGGAGTTACATATTAATATTGTACTTCACCATATAAAAGAAAGAGAGATGCACTTACCGTCCTCAACCCGAGGCATGCGAAACAGTAAATCTGGAACTGAAACAAATACCCAAATGCAATATTACCTCTGAGCACAATCTTAACCGCGATTAGCTCCTTTCGGAGCCCTGCAAGGCCTGTGAGCAAACCTCAACCCTCACATGCGAAGCAGTAAATCTGGAACTGAAACAAATACCCAAATGCAATATTACCTCTGAGCACAATCTTAACCGCGATTAGCTCCTTTCGGAGCCCTGCAAGGCCTGTGGGCAAATCTCAACCCTCACATGCGAAGCAGTAAATCTGGAACTGAAACAAATACCCAAATGCAATATTACCTCTGAGCACAATCTTAACCGCGATTAGCTCCTTTCGGAGCCCTGCAAGGCCTGTGGGCAAATCTCAACCCTCACATGCGAAGCAGTAAATCTGGAACTGAAACAAATACCCAAATGCAATATTACCTCTGAGCACAATCTTAACCGCGATTAGCTCCTTTCGGAGCCCTGCAAGGCCTGTGGGCAAATCTCAACCCTCACATGCGAAGCAGTAAATCTGGAACTGAAAGAAATACCCAAATGCAATATTACCTCTGAGCACAATCTTAACCGCGATTAGCTCCTTTCGGAGCCCTGCAAGGCCTGTGGGCCAACCTCAACTCTCACATGCGAAGCAGTAAATCTGGAACTGAAACAAATACCCAAATGCAATATTACCTCTGAGCACAATCTTAACCGCGATTAGCTCCTTTCGGAGCCCTGCAAGGCCTGTGGGCAAATCTTAACCCTCACATGCGAAGCAGTAAATCTGGAACTGAAACAAATACCCAAATGCAATATTACCTCTGAGCACAATCTTAACCGCGATTAGCTCCTTTCGGAGCCCTGCAAGGCCTGTGGGCAAATCTCAACCCTCACATGCGAAGCAGTAAATCTGGAACTGAAACAAATACCCAAATGCAATATTACCTCTGAGCACAATCTTAACCGCGATTAGCTCCTTTCGGAGCCCTGCAAGGCCTGTGGGCAAATCTCAACCCTCACATGCGAAGCAGTCAATCTGGAACTGAAATACCCAAATGCAATATTACCTCTGAGCACAATCTTAACCGCGATTAGCTCCTTTCGGATCTCTGCAAGGCCTGTGGGCAAATCTCAACCCTCACATGCGAAGCAGTAAATCTGGAACTGAAACAAATACCCAAATGCAATATTACCTCTGAGCACAATCTTAACCGCGATTAGCTCCTTTCGGAGCCCTGCAAGGCCTGTGGGCAAATCTCAACCCCCACATCCGAAGCAGTAAATCTGGAACTGAAACAAATACCCAAATGCAATATTACCTCTGAGCACAATCTTAACCGCGATTAGCTCCTTTCGGAGCCCTGCAAGGCCTGTGGGCAAATCTCAACCCTCACATGCGAAGCAGTAAATCTGGAACTGAAACAAATACCCAAATGCAATATCACCTCTGAGCACAATCTTAACCGCGATTAGCTCCTTTCGGAGCCCTGCAAGGCCTGTGAGCAAATCTCAACCCTCACATGCGAAGCAGTAAATCTGGAACTGAACCAAATACCCAAATGCAGTATTACCTCTGAGCACAATCTTAACCGCGATTTGCTCCTTTCGGAGCCCTGCATGGCCTGTGAGCAAATCTCAACCCTCACATGCGAAGCAGTAAATCTGAAACTGAAACAAATACCCAAATGCAGTATTACCTCTGAGCACAATCTTAACCGCGATTAGCTCCTTTCGGAGCCCTGCAAGGCCTGTGAGCAAATCTCAACCCTCACGTGCGAAGCAGTAAATCTGGAACTGAAACAAATACCCAAATGCAATATTACCTCTGAGCACAATCTTAACCGCGATTAGCTCCTTTCGGAGCCCTGCAAGGCCTTTGGGCAAATCTCAACCCTCACATGCGAAGCATTAAATCTGGAACTGAAACAAATACCCAAATGCAATATTACCTCTGAGCACAATCTTAACCGCGATTAGCTCCTTTCGGAGCCCTGCAAGATCTGTGAGCAAATCTCAACCCTCACATGCGAAGCAGTAAATCTGGAACTGAAACAAATACCCAAATGCAATATCACCTCTGAGCACAATCTTAACCGCGATTAGCTCCTTTTGGAGCCCTGCAAGGCCTGTGAGCAAATCTCAACCCTCACATGCGAAGCAGTAAATCTGGAACTGAAACAAATACCCAAATGCAGTATTACCTCTGAGCACAATCTTAACCGCGATTAGCTCCTTTCGGAGCCCTGCAAGGCCTGTGAGCAAATCTCAACCCTCACATGCGAAGCAGTAAATCTGGAACTGAAACAAATACCCAAATGCAGTATTACCTCTGAGCACAATCTTAACCGCGATTAGCTCCTTTCGGAGCCCTGCAAGGCCTGTGAGCAAATCTCAACCCTCACATGCAAAGCAGTAAATCTGGAACTGAAACAAATACCCAAATGCAATATCACCTCTGAGCACAATCTTAACCGCGATTAGCTCCTTTCGGAGCCCTGCAAGGCCTGTGAGCAAATCTCAACCCTCACATGCGAAGCAGTAAATCTGGAACTGAAACAAATACCCAAATGCAATATCACCTCTGAGCACAATCTTAACCGCGATTAGCTCCTTTCGGAGCCCTGCAAGGCCTGTGAGCAAATCTCAACCCTCATATGCGAAGCAGTAAATCTGGAACTGAAACAAATACCCAAATGCAGTATTACCTCTGAGCACAATCTTATCCGCGATTAGCTCCTTTTGTAGCCCTGCAAGGCCTGTGAGCAAATCTCAACCATCACATGCGAAGCAGTAAATTTGGAAGTGAAACAAATACCGAAATGCAATATTACCTCTGAGCACAATCTTAACCGCGATTAGCTCCTTTCGGAGCCCTGCAAGGTCTGTGAGCAAATCTCAACCCTCACATGCGAAGCAGTAAATCTGGAACTGAAACAAATACCCAAATGCAGTATTACCTCTGAGCACAATCTTAACCGCGATTAGCTCCTTTCGGAGCCCTGCAAGGCCTGTGAGCAAATCTCTACCCTCACATGCGAAGCAGTAAATCTGGAACTGAAACAAATACCCAAATGCAATATTACCTCTGAGCACAATCTTAACCGCGATTAGCTCCTTTCGGAGCCCTGCAAGGCCTGTGAGCATACTCAACCCTCACATGCGAAGCAGTAAATCTGGAACTGAAACAAATACCCAAATGCAGTATTACCTCTGAGCACAATCTTAACCGCGATTAGCTCCTTTCGGAGCCCTGCAAGGCCTGTGAGCAAATCTCAACCCACACATGCGAAGCAGTAAATCTGGAACTAAAACAAATACCCAAATGCAATATTACCTCTGAGCACAATCCTAACCGCGATTAGCTCCTTTCGGAGCCCTCCAAGGCCTGTGAGCAAATCTCAACCCTCCCATGCGAAGCAGTAAATCTGGAACTGAAACAAATACCCAAATGCAGTATTACCTCTGAGCACAATCTTAACCGCGATTAGCTCCTTTCGGAGCCCTGAAAGGCCTGTGAGCAAATCTCAACCCTCACATGCGAAGCAGTAAATCTGGAACTGAAACAAATACCCAAATGCAATATTACCTCTGAGCACGATCTTAACCGCGATTAGCTCCTTTCGCAGCCCTGCAAGGCCTGTGAGCATAGTCAACCCTCACATGCGAAGCAGTAAATCTGGAACTGAAACAAAAACCCAAATGCAGTATTACCTCTGAGCACAATCTTAACCGCGATTAGCTCCTTTCGGAGCCCTGCAAGGCCTGTGGGCAAATCTCGACACTCACATGCGAAGCAGTAAATCTGGAACTGAAACAAATACCCAAATGCAATATTACCTCTGAGCACAATCTTAACCGCGATTAGCTCCTTTCAGAGCCCTGCAAGGCCTGTGGGCAAATCTCAACCCTCACATGCGAAGCAGTAAATCTGGAACTGAAACAAATACCCAAATGCAATATTACCTCTGAGCACAATCCTAACCGCGATTAGCTCCTTTCGGAGCCCTGCAAGGCCTGTGAGCAAATCTCAACCCTCCGATGCGAAGCAGTAAATCTGGAACTGAAACAAATACCCAAATGCAATATTACCTCTGAGCACAATCCTAACCGCGATTAGCTCCTTTCGGAGCCCTGCAAGGCCTGTGAGCAAATCTCAACCCTCCCATGCGAAGCAGTAATTCTGGAACTGAAACAAATACCCAAATGCAGTATTACCTCTGAGCACAATCTTAACCGCGATTAGCTCCTTTCGGAGCCCTGCAAGATCTGTGAGCAAATCTCAACCCTCACATGCGAAGCAGTAAATCTGGAACTGAAACAAATACCCAAATGCAGTATCACCTCTGAGCACAATCTTAACCGCGATTAGCTCCTTTCGGAGCCCTGCAAGGCCTGTGAGCAAATCTCAACCCTCACATGCGAAGCAGTAAATCTGAAACTGAAACAAATACCCAAATGCAGTATTACCTCTGAGCACAATCTTAACCGCGATTAGCTCCTTTCGGAGCCCTGCAAGGCCTGTGAGCAAATCTCAACCCTCACATGCGAAGCAGTAAATCTGAAACTGAAACAAATACCCAAATGCAGTATTACCTCTGAGCACAATCTTAACCGCGATTAGCTCCTTTCGGAGCCCTGCAAGGCCTGTGAGCAAATCTCAACCCTCACGTGCGAAGCAGTAAATCTGGAACTGAAACAAATACCCAAATGCAATATTACCTCTGAGCACAATCTTAACCGCGATTAGCTCCTTTCGGAGCCCTGCAAGGCCTTTGGGCAAATCTCAACCCTCACATGCGAAGCAGTAAATCTGGAACTGAAACAAATACCCAAATGCAATATTACCTCTGAGCACAATCTTAACCGCGATTAGCTCCTTTCGGAGCCCTGCAAGATCTGTGAGCAAATCTCAACCCTCACATGCGAAGCAGTAAATCTGGAACTGAAACAAATACCCAAATGCAATATCACCTCTGAGCACAATCTTAACCGCGATTAGCTCCTTTTGGAGCCCTGCAAGGCCTGTGAGCAAATCTCAACCCTCACATGTGAAGCAGTAAATCTGGAACTGAAACAAATACCCAAATGCAGTATTACCTCTGAGCACGATCTTAACCGCGATTAGCTCCTTTCGCAGCCCTGCAAGGCCTGTGAGCATAGTCAACCCTCACATGCGAAGCAGTAAATCTGGAACTGAAACAAAAACCCAAATGCAGTATTACCTCTGAGCACAATCTTAACCGCGATTAGCTCCTTTCGGAGCCCTGCAAGGCCTGTGGGCAAATCTCGACACTCACATGCGAAGCAGTAAATCTGGAACTGAAACAAATACCCAAATGCAATATTACCTCTGAGCACAATCTTAACCGCGATTAGCTCCTTTCAGAGCCCTGCAAGGCCTGTGGGCAAATCTCAACCCTCACATGCGAAGCAGTAAATCTGGAACTGAAACAAATACCCAAATGCAATATTACCTCTGAGCACAATCCTAACCGCGATTAGCTCCTTTCGGAGCCCTGCAAGGCCTGTGAGCAAATCTCAACCCTCGGATGCGAAGCAGTAAATCTGGAACTGAAACAAATACCCAAATGCAATATTACCTCTGAGCACAATCCTAACCGCGATTAGCTCCTTTCGGAGCCCTGCAAGGCCTGTGAGCAAATCTCAACCCTCCCATGCGAAGCAGTAATTCTGGAACTGAAACAAATACCCAAATGCAGTATTACCTCTGAGCACAATCTTAACCGCGATTAGCTCCTTTCGGAGCCCTGCAAGATCTGTGAGCAAATCTCAACCCTCACATGCGAAGCAGTAAATCTGGAACTGAAACAAATACCCAAATGCAGTATCACCTCTGAGCACAATCTTAACCGCGATTAGCTCCTTTCGGAGCCCTGCAAGGCCTGTGAGCAAATCTCAACCCTCACATGCGAAGCAGTAAATCTGAAACTGAAACAAATACCCAAATGCAGTATTACCTCTGAGCACAATCTTAACCGCGATTAGCTCCTTTCGGAGCCCTGCAAGGCCTGTGAGCAAATCTCAACCCTCACATGCGAAGCAGTAAATCTGAAACTGAAACAAATACCCAAATGCAGTATTACCTCTGAGCACAATCTTAACCGCGATTAGCTCCTTTCGGAGCCCTGCAAGGCCTGTGAGCAAATCTCAACCCTCACGTGCGAAGCAGTAAATCTGGAACTGAAACAAATACCCAAATGCAATATTACCTCTGAGCACAATCTTAACCGCGATTAGCTCCTTTCGGAGCCCTGCAAGGCCTTTGGGCAAATCTCAACCCTCACATGCGAAGCAGTAAATCTGGAACTGAAACAAATACCCAAATGCAATATTACCTCTGAGCACAATCTTAACCGCGATTAGCTCCTTTCGGAGCCCTGCAAGATCTGTGAGCAAATCTCAACCCTCACATGCGAAGCAGTAAATCTGGAACTGAAACAAATACCCAAATGCAATATCACCTCTGAGCACAATCTTAACCGCGATTAGCTCCTTTTGGAGCCCTGCAAGGCCTGTGAGCAAATCTCAACCCTCACATGTGAAGCAGTAAATCTGGAACTGAAACAAATACCCAAATGCAGTATTACCTCTGAGCACAATCTTAACCGCGATTAGCTCCTTTCGGAGCCCTGCAAGGCCTGTGAGCAAATCTCAACCCTCACATGCGAAGCAGTAAATCTGGAACTGAAACAAATACCCAAATGCAGTATTACCTCTGAGCACAATCTTAACCGCGATTAGCTCCTTTCGGAGCCCTGCAAGGCCTGTGAGCAAATCTCAACCCTCACATGCAAAGCAGTAAATCTGGAACTGAAACAAATACCCAAATGCAATATCACCTCTGAGCACAATCTTAACCGCGATTAGCTCCTTTCGGAGCCCTGCAAGGCCTGTGAGCAAATCTCAACCCTCACATGCGAAGCAGTAAATCTGGAACTGAAACAAATACCCAAATGCAATATCACCTCTGAGCACAATCTTAACCGCGATTAGCTCCTTTCGGAGCCCTGCAAGGCCTGTGAGCAAATCTCAACCCTCACATGCGAAGCAGTAAATCTGGAACTGAAACAAAAACCCAAATGCAGTATTACCTCTGAGCACAATCTTAACCGCGATTAGCTCCTTTCGGAGCCCTGCAAGGCCTGTGAGCAAATCTCAACCCTCATATGCGAAGCAGTAAATCTGGAACTGAAACAAATACCCAAATGCAGTATTACCTCTGAGCACAATCTTAACCGCGATTAGCTCTTTTTGTAGCCCTGCAAGGCCTGTGAGCAAATCTCAACCCTCACATGCGAAGCAGTAAATTTGGAAGTGAAACAAATACCGAAATGCAATATTACCTCTGAGCACAACCTTAACCGCGATTAGCTCCTTTCGGAGCCCTGCAAGGCCTGTGAGCAAATCTCAACCCTCACATGCGAAGCAGTAAATCTGGAACTGAAACAAATACCCAAATGCAGTATTACCTCTGAGCACAATCTTAACCGCGATTAGCTCCTTTCGGAGCCCTGCAAGGCCTGTGAGCAAATCTCAACCCTCACATGCGAAGCAGTAAATCTGGAACTGAAACAAATACCCAAATGCAATATTACCTCTGAGCACAATCTTAACCGCGATTAGCTCCTTTCGGAGCCCTGCAAGGCCTGTGAGCATACTCAACCCTCACATGCGAAGCAGTAAATCTGGAACTGAAACAAATACCCAAATGCAGTATTACCTCTGAGCACAATCTTAACCGCGATTAGCTCCTTTCGGAGCCCTGCAAGGCCTGTGAGCAAATTTCAACCCTCACATGCGAAGCAGTAAATCTGGAACTGAAACAAATACCCAAATGCAATATTACCTCTGAGCACAATCCTAACCGCGATTAGCTCCTTTCGGAGCCCTGCAAGGCCTGTGAGCAAATCTCAACCCTCCCATGCGAAGTAGTAAATCTGGAACTGAAACAAATACCCAAATGCAGTATTACCTCTGAGCACAATCTTAACCGCGATTAGCTCCTTTCGGAGCCCTGAAAGGCCTGTGAGCAAATCTCAACCCTCATATGCGAAGCAGTAAATCTGGAACTGAAACAAATGCCCAAATGCAGTATTACCTCTGAGCACAATCTTAACCGCGATTAGCTCCTTTTGTAGCCCTGCAAGGCCTGTGAGCAAATCTCAACCCTCACATGCGAAGCAGTAAATTTGGAAGTGAAACAAATACCGAAATGCAATATTACCTCTGAGCACAATCTTAACCGCGATTAGCTCCTTTCGGAGCCCTGCAAGGCCTGTGAGCAAATCTCAACCCTCACATGCGAAGCAGTAAATCTGGAACTGAAACAAATACCCAAATGCAGTATTACCTCTGAGCACAATCTTAACCGCGATTAGCTCCTTTCGGAGCCCTGCAAGGCCTGTGAGCAAATCTCAACCCTCACATGCGAAGCAGTAAATCTGGAACTGAAACAAATACCCAAATGCAATATTACCTCTGAGCACAATCTTAACCGCGATTAGCTCCTTTCGGAGCCCTGCAAGGCCTGTGAGCATACTCAACCCTCACATGCGAAGCAGTAAATCTGGAACTGAAACAAATACCCAAATACAGTATTACCTCTGAGCACAATCTTAACCGCGATTAGCTCCTTTCGGAGCCCTGCAAGGCCTGTGAGCAAATCTCAACCCTCACATGCGAAGCAGTAAATCTGGAACTGAAACAAATACCCAAATGCAATATTACCTCTGAGCACAATCCTAACCGCGATTAGCTCCTTTCGGAGCCCTGCAAGGCCTGTGAGCAAATCTCAACCCTCCCATGCGAAGCAGTAAACCTGGAACTGAAACAAATACCCAAATGCAGTATTACCTCTGAGCACAATCTTAACCGCGATTAGCTCCTTTCGGAGCCCTGCAAGGCCTGTGAGCAAATCTCAACCCTCACATGCGAAGCAGTAAATCTGGAACTGAAACAAAAACCCAAATGCAGTATTACCTCTGAGCACAATCTTAACCGCGATTAGCTCCTTTCGGAGCCCTGCAAGGCCTGTGAGCAAATCTCAACCCTCATATGCGAAGCAGTAAATCTGGAACTGAAACAAATACCCAAATGCAGTATTACCTCTGAGCACAATCTTAACCGCGATTAGCTCTTTTTGTAGCCCTGCAAGGCCTGTGAGCAAATCTCAACCCTCACATGCGAAGCAGTAAATTTGGAAGTGAAACAAATACCGAAATGCAATATTACCTCTGAGCACAATCTTAACCGCGATTAGCTCCTTTCGGAGCCCTGCAAGGCCTGTGAGCAAATCTCAACCCTCACATGCGAAGCAGTAAATCTGGAACTGAAACAAATACCCAAATGCAGTATTACCTCTGAGCACAATCTTAACCGCGATTAGCTCCTTTCGGAGCCCTGCAAGGCCTGTGAGCAAATCTCAACCCTCACATGCGAAGCAGTAAATCTGGAACTGAAACAAATACCCAAATGCAATATTACCTCTGAGCACAATCCTAACCGCGATTAGCTCCTTTCGGAGCCCTGCAAGGCCTGTGAGCAAATCTCAACCCTCCCATGCGAAGTAGTAAATCTGGAACTGAAACAAATACCCAAATGCAGTATTACCTCTGAGCACAATCTTAACCGCGATTAGCTCCTTTCGGAGCCCTGAAAGGCCTGTGAGCAAATCTCAACCCTCATATGCGAAGCAGTAAATCTGGAACTGAAACAAATGCCCAAATGCAGTATTACCTCTGAGCACAATCTTAACCGCGATTAGCTCCTTTTGTAGCCCTGCAAGGCCTGTGAGCAAATCTCAACCCTCACATGCGAAGCAGTAAATTTGGAAGTGAAACAAATACCGAAATGCAATTTACCTCTGAGCACAATCTTAACCGCGATTAGCTCCTTTCGGAGCCCTGCAAGGCCTGTGAGCAAATCTCAACCCTCACATGCGAAGCAGTAAATCTGGAACTGAAACAAATACCCAAATGCAGTATTACCTCTGAGCACAATCTTAACCGCGATTAGCTCCTTTCGGAGCCCTGCAAGGCCTGTGAGCAAATCTCAACCCTCACATGCGAAGCAGTAAATCTGGAACTGAAACAAATACCCAAATGCAATATTACCTCTGAGCACAATCTTAACCGCGATTAGCTCCTTTCGGAGCCCTGCAAGGCCTGTGAGCATACTCAACCCTCACATGCGAAGCAGTAAATCTGGAACTGAAACAAATACCCAAATACAGTATTACCTCTGAGCACAATCTTAACCGCGATTAGCTCCTTTCGGAGCCCTGCAAGGCCTGTGAGCAAATCTCAACCCTCACATGCGAAGCAGTAAATCTGGAACTGAAACAAATACCCAAATGCAATATTACCTCTGAGCACAATCCTAACCGCGATTAGCTCCTTTCGGAGCCCTGCAAGGCCTGTGAGCAAATCTCAACCCTCCCATGCGAAGCAGTAAACCTGGAACTGAAACAAATACCCAAATGCAGTATTACCTCTGAGCACAATCTTAACCGCGATTAGCTCCTTTCGGAGCCCTGAAAGGCCTGTGAGCAAATCTCAACCCTCACATGCGAAGCAGTAAATCTGGAACTGAAACAAATACCCAAATGCAATATTACCTCTGAGCACGATCTTAACCGCGATTAGCTCCTTTCGCAGCCCTGCAAGGCCTGTGAGCATAGTCAACCCTCACATGCGAAGCAGTAAATCTGGAACTGAAACAAAAACCCAAATGCAGTACTACCTCTGAGCACAATCTTAACCGCGATTAGCTCCTTTCGGAGCCCTGCAAGGCCTGTGGGCAAATCTCAACCCTCACATGCGAAGCAGTAAATCTGGAACTGAAACAAATACCCAAATACAATATTACCTCTGAGCACAATCTTAACCGCGATTAGCTCCTTTCAGAGCCCTGCAAGGCCTGTGGGCAAATCTCAACCCTCACATGCGAAGCAGTAAATCTGGAACTGAAACAAATACCCAAATGCAATATTACCTCTGAGCACAATCCTAACCGCGATTAGCTCCTTTCGGAGCCCTGCAAGGCCTGTGAGCAAATCTCAACCCTCCCATGCGAAGCAGTAAATCTGGAACTGAAACAAATACCCAAATGCAATATTACCTCTGAGCACAATCCTAACCGCGATTAGCTTCTTTCGGAGCCCTGCAAGGCCTGTGAGCAAATCTCAACCCTCCCATGCGAAGCAGTAATTCTGGAACTGAAACAAATACCCAAATGCAGTATTACCTCTGAGCACAATCTTAACCGCGCTTAGCTCCTTTCGGAGCCCTGCAAGATCTGTGAGCAAATCTCAACCCTCACATGCGAAGCAGTAAATCTGGAACTGAAACAAATACCCATATGCAATATCACCTCTGAGCACAATCTTAACCGCGATTAGCTCCTTTCGGAGCCCTGCAAGGCCTGTGAGCAAATCTCAACCCTCACATGCGAAGCAGTAAATCTGGAACTGAAACAAATACCCAAATGCAGTATTACCTCTGAGCACAATCTTAACCGCGATTAGCTCCTTTCGGAGCCCTGCAAAGCCTGTGAGCAAATCTCAACCCTCACATGCGAAGCAGTAAATCTGGAACTGAAACAAATACCCAAATGCAGTATTACCTCTGAGCACAATCTTAACCGCGATTAGCTCCTTTCGGAGCCCTGCAAGGCCTGTGAGCATACTCAACCCTCACATGCGAAGCAGTAAATCTGGAACTGAAACAAATACCCAAATGCAGTATTACCTCTGAGCACAATCTTAACCGCGATTAGCTCCTTTCGGAGCCCTGCAAGGCCTGTGAGCAAATCTCAACCCACACATGCGAAGCAGTAAATCTGGAACTAAAACAAATACCCAAATGCAATATTACCTCGGAGCACAATCCTAACCGCGATTAGCTCCTTTCGGAGCCCTCCAAGGCCTGTGAGCAAATCTCAACCCTCCCATGCGAAGCAGTAAATCTGGAACTGAAACAAATACCCAAATGCAGTATTACCTCTGAGCACAATCTTAACCGCGATTAGCTCCTTTCGGAGCCCTGAAAGGCCTGTGAGCAAATCTCAACCCTCACATGCGAAGCAGTAAATCTGGAACTGAAACAAATACCCAAATGCAATATTACCTCTGAGCACGATCTTAACCGCGATTAGCTCCTTTCGCAGCCCTGCAAGGCCTGTGAGCATAGTCAACCCTCACATGCGAAGCAGTAAATCTGGAACTGAAACAAAAACCCAAATGTATTACCTCTGAGCACAATCTTAACCGCGATTAGCTCCTTTCGGAGCCCTGCAAGGCCTGTGGGCAAATCTCGACACTCACATGCGAAGCAGTAAATCTGGAACTGAAACAAATACCCAAATGCAATATTACCTCTGAGCACAATCTTAACCGCGATTAGCTCCTTTCAGAGCCCTGCAAGGCCTGTGGGCAAATCTCAACCCTCACATGCGAAGCAGTAAATCTGGAACTGAAACAAATACCCAAATGCAATATTACCTCTGAGCACAATCCTAACCGCGATTAGCTCCTTTCGGAGCCCTGCAAGGCCTGTGAGCAAATCTCAACCCTCCGATGCGAAGCAGTAAATCTGGAACTGAAACAAATACCCAAATGCAATATTACCTCTGAGCACAATCCTAACCGCGATTAGCTCCTTTCGGAGCCCTGCAAGGCCTGTGAGCAAATCTCAACCCTCCCATGCGAAGCAGTAATTCTGGAACTGAAACAAATACCCAAATGCAGTATTACCTCTGAGCACAATCTTAACCGCGATTAGCTCCTTTCGGAGCCCTGCAAGATCTGTGAGCAAATCTCAACCCTCACATGCGAAGCAGTAAATCTGGAACTGAAACAAATACCCAAATGCAGTATCACCTCTGAGCACAATCTTAACCGCGATTAGCTCCTTTCGGAGCCCTGCAAGGCCTGTGAGCAAATCTCAACCCTCACATGCGAAGCAGTAAATCTGAAACTGAAACAAATACCCAAATGCAGTATTACCTCTGAGCACAATCTTAACCGCGATTAGCTCCTTTCGGAGCCCTGCAAGGCCTGTGAGCAAATCTCAACCCTCACATGCGAAGCAGTAAATCTGAAACTGAAACAAATACCCAAATGCAGTATTACCTCTGAGCACAATCTTAACCGCGATTAGCTCCTTTCGGAGCCCTGCAAGGCCTGTGAGCAAATCTCAACCCTCACGTGCGAAGCAGTAAATCTGGAACTGAAACAAATACCCAAATGCAATATTACCTCTGAGCACAATCTTAACCGCGATTAGCTCCTTTCGGAGCCCTGCAAGGCCTTTGGGCAAATCTCAACCCTCACATGCGAAGCAGTAAATCTGGAACTGAAACAAATACCCAAATGCAATATTACCTCTGAGCACAATCTTAACCGCGATTAGCTCCTTTCGGAGCCCTGCAAGATCTGTGAGCAAATCTCAACCCTCACATGCGAAGCAGTAAATCTGGAACTGAAACAAATACCCAAATGCAATATCACCTCTGAGCACAATCTTAACCGCGATTAGCTCCTTTTGGAGCCCTGCAAGGCCTGTGAGCAAATCTCAACCCTCACATGTGAAGCAGTAAATCTGGAACTGAAACAAATACCCAAATGCAGTATTACCTCTGAGCACAATCTTAACCGCGATTAGCTCCTTTCGGAGCCCTGCAAGGCCTGTGAGCAAATCTCAACCCTCACATGCGAAGCAGTAAATCTGGAACTGAAACAAATACCCAAATGCAGTATTACCTCTGAGCACAATCTTAACCGCGATTAGCTCCTTTCGGAGCCCTGCAAGGCCTGTGAGCAAATCTCAACCCTCACATGCAAAGCAGTAAATCTGGAACTGAAACAAATACCCAAATGCAATATCACCTCTGAGCACAATCTTAACCGCGATTAGCTCCTTTCGGAGCCCTGCAAGGCCTGTGAGCAAATCTCAACCCTCACATGCGAAGCAGTAAATCTGGAACTGAAACAAATACCCAAATGCAATATCACCTCTGAGCACAATCTTAACCGCGATTAGCTCCTTTCGGAGCCCTGCAAGGCCTGTGAGCAAATCTCAACCCTCACATGCGAAGCAGTAAATCTGGAACTGAAACAAAAACCCAAATGCAGTATTACCTCTGAGCACAATCTTAACCGCGATTAGCTCCTTTCGGAGCCCTGCAAGGCCTGTGAGCAAATCTCAACCCTCATATGCGAAGCAGTAAATCTGGAACTGAAACAAATACCCAAATGCAGTATTACCTCTGAGCACAATCTTAACCGCGATTAGCTCTTTTTGTAGCCCTGCAAGGCCTGTGAGCAAATCTCAACCCTCACATGCGAAGCAGTAAATTTGGAAGTGAAACAAATACCGAAATGCAATATTACCTCTGAGCACAATCTTAACCGCGATTAGCTCCTTTCGGAGCCCTGCAAGGCCTGTGAGCAAATCTCAACCCTCACATGCGAAGCAGTAAATCTGGAACTGAAACAAATACCCAAATGCAGTATTACCTCTGAGCACAATCTTAACCGCGATTAGCTCCTTTCGGAGCCCTGCAAGGCCTGTGAGCAAATCTCAACCCTCACATGCGAAGCAGTAAATCTGGAACTGAAACAAATACCCAAATGCAATATTACCTCTGAGCACAATCTTAACCGCGATTAGCTCCTTTCGGAGCCCTGCAAGGCCTGTGAGCATACTCAACCCTCACATGCGAAGCAGTAAATCTGGAACTGAAACAAATACCCAAATGCAGTATTACCTCTGAGCACAATCTTAACCGCGATTAGCTCCTTTCGGAGCCCTGCAAGGCCTGTGAGCAAATTTCAACCCTCACATGCGAAGCAGTAAATCTGGAACTGAAACAAATACCCAAATGCAATATTACCTCTGAGCACAATCCTAACCGCGATTAGCTCCTTTCGGAGCCCTGCAAGGCCTGTGAGCAAATCTCAACCCTCCCATGCGAAGTAGTAAATCTGGAACTGAAACAAATACCCAAATGCAGTATTACCTCTGAGCACAATCTTAACCGCGATTAGCTCCTTTCGGAGCCCTGAAAGGCCTGTGAGCAAATCTCAACCCTCACATGCGAAGCAGTAAATTTGGAAGTGAAACAAATACCGAAATGCAATATTACCTCTGAGCACAATCTTAACCGCGATTAGCTCCTTTCGGAGCCCTGCAAGGCCTGTGAGCAAATCTCAACCCTCACATGCGAAGCAGTAAATCTGGAACTGAAACAAATACCCAAATGCAGTATTACCTCTGAGCACAATCTTAACCGCGATTAGCTCCTTTCGGAGCCCTGCAAGGCCTGTGAGCAAATCTCAACCCTCACATGCGAAGCAGTAAATCTGGAACTGAAACAAATACCCAAATGCAATATTACCTCTGAGCACAATCTTAACCGCGATTAGCTCCTTTCGGAGCCCTGCAAGGCCTGTGAGCATACTCAACCCTCACATGCGAAGCAGTAAATCTGGAACTGAAACAAATACCCAAATACAGTATTACCTCTGAGCACAATCTTAACCGCGATTAGCTCCTTTCGGAGCCCTGCAAGGCCTGTGAGCAAATCTCAACCCTCACATGCGAAGCAGTAAATCTGGAACTGAAACAAATACCCAAATGCAATATTACCTCTGAGCACAATCCTAACCGCGATTAGCTCCTTTCGGAGCCCTGCAAGGCCTGTGAGCAAATCTCAACCCTCCCATGCGAAGCAGTAAACCTGGAACTGAAACAAATACCCAAATGCAGTATTACCTCTGAGCACAATCTTAACCGCGATTAGCTCCTTTCGGAGCCCTGCAAGGCCTGTGAGCAAATCTCAACCCTCACATGCGAAGCAGTAAATCTGGAACTGAAACAAAAACCCAAATGCAGTATTACCTCTGAGCACAATCTTAACCGCGATTAGCTCCTTTCGGAGCCCTGCAAGGCCTGTGAGCAAATCTCAACCCTCATATGCGAAGCAGTAAATCTGGAACTGAAACAAATACCCAAATGCAGTATTACCTCTGAGCACAATCTTAACCGCGATTAGCTCTTTTTGTAGCCCTGCAAGGCCTGTGAGCAAATCTCAACCCTCACATGCGAAGCAGTAAATTTGGAAGTGAAACAAATACCGAAATGCAATATTACCTCTGAGCACAATCTTAACCGCGATTAGCTCCTTTCGGAGCCCTGCAAGGCCTGTGAGCAAATCTCAACCCTCACATGCGAAGCAGTAAATCTGGAACTGAAACAAATACCCAAATGCAGTATTACCTCTGAGCACAATCTTAACCGCGATTAGCTCCTTTCGGAGCCCTGCAAGGCCTGTGAGCAAATCTCAACCCTCACATGCGAAGCACTAAATCTGGAACTGAAACAAATACCCAAATGCAATATTACCTCTGAGCACAATCTTAACCGCGATTAGCTCCTTTCGGAGCCCTGCAAGGCCTGTGAGCATACTCAACCCTCACATGCGAAGCAGTAAATCTGGAACTGAAACAAATACCCAAATGCAGTATTACCTCTGAGCACAATCTTAACCGCGATTAGCTCCTTTCGGAGCCCTGCAAGGCCTGTGAGCAAATCTCAACCCTCACATGCGAAGCAGTAAATCTGGAACTGAAACAAATACCCAAATGCAATATTACCTCTGAGCACAATCCTAACCGCGATTAGCTCCTTTCGGAGCCCTGCAAGGCCTGTGAGCAAATCTCAACCCTCCCATGCGAAGTAGTAAATCTGGAACTGAAACAAATACCCAAATGCAGTATTACCTCTGAGCACAATCTTAACCGCGATTAGCTCCTTTCGGAGCCCTGAAAGGCCTGTGAGCAAATCTCAACCCTCATATGCGAAGCAGTAAATCTGGAACTGAAACAAATGCCCAAATGCAGTATTACCTCTGAGCACAATCTTAACCGCGATTAGCTCCTTTTGTAGCCCTGCAAGGCCTGTGAGCAAATCTCAACCCTCACATGCGAAGCAGTAAATTTGGAAGTGAAACAAATACCGAAATGCAATTTACCTCTGAGCACAATCTTAACCGCGATTAGCTCCTTTCGGAGCCCTGCAAGGCCTGTGAGCAAATCTCAACCCTCACATGCGAAGCAGTAAATCTGGAACTGAAACAAATACCCAAATGCAGTATTACCTCTGAGCACAATCTTAACCGCGATTAGCTCCTTTCGGAGCCCTGCAAGGCCTGTGAGCAAATCTCAACCCTCACATGCGAAGCAGTAAATCTGGAACTGAAACAAATACCCAAATGCAATATTACCTCTGAGCACAATCTTAACCGCGATTAGCTCCTTTCGGAGCCCTGCAAGGCCTGTGAGCATACTCAACCCTCACATGCGAAGCAGTAAATCTGGAACTGAAACAAATACCCAAATACAGTATTACCTCTGAGCACAATCTTAACCGCGATTAGCTCCTTTCGGAGCCCTGCAAGGCCTGTGAGCAAATCTCAACCCTCACATGCGAAGCAGTAAATCTGGAACTGAAACAAATACCCAAATGCAATATTACCTCTGAGCACAATCCTAACCGCGATTAGCTCCTTTCGGAGCCCTGCAAGGCCTGTGAGCAAATCTCAACCCTCCCATGCGAAGCAGTAAACCTGGAACTGAAACAAATACCCAAATGCAGTATTACCTCTGAGCACAATCTTAACCGCGATTAGCTCCTTTCGGAGCCCTGAAAGGCCTGTGAGCAAATCTCAACCCTCACATGCGAAGCAGTAAATCTGGAACTGAAACAAATACCCAAATGCAATATTACCTCTGAGCACGATCTTAACCGCGATTAGCTCCTTTCGCAGCCCTGCAAGGCCTGTGAGCATAGTCAACCCTCACATGCGAAGCAGTAAATCTGGAACTGAAACAAAAACCCAAATGCAGTACTACCTCTGAGCACAATCTTAACCGCGATTAGCTCCTTTCGGAGCCCTGCAAGGCCTGTGGGCAAATCTCAACCCTCACATGCGAAGCAGTAAATCTGGAACTGAAACAAATACCCAAATACAATATTACCTCTGAGCACAATCTTAACCGCGATTAGCTCCTTTCAGAGCCCTGCAAGGCCTGTGGGCAAATCTCAACCCTCACATGCGAAGCAGTAAATCTGGAACTGAAACAAATACCCAAATGCAATATTACCTCTGAGCACAATCCTAACCGCGATTAGCTCCTTTCGGAGCCCTGCAAGGCCTGTGAGCAAATCTCAACCCTCCCATGCGAAGCAGTAAATCTGGAACTGAAACAAATACCCAAATGCAATATTACCTCTGAGCACAATCCTAACCGCGATTAGCTTCTTTCGGAGCCCTGCAAGGCCTGTGAGCAAATCTCAACCCTCCCATGCGAAGCAGTAATTCTGGAACTGAAACAAATACCCAAATGCAGTATTACCTCTGAGCACAATCTTAACCGCGCTTAGCTCCTTTCGGAGCCCTGCAAGATCTGTGAGCAAATCTCAACCCTCACATGCGAAGCAGTAAATCTGGAACTGAAACAAATACCCATATGCAATATCACCTCTGAGCACAATCTTAACCGCGATTAGCTCCTTTCGGAGCCCTGCAAGGCCTGTGAGCAAATCTCAACCCTCACATGCGAAGCAGTAAATCTGGAACTGAAACAAATACCCAAATGCAGTATTACCTCTGAGCACAATCTTAACCGCGATTAGCTCCTTTCGGAGCCCTGCAAAGCCTGTGAGCAAATCTCAACCCTCACATGCGAAGCAGTAAATCTGGAACTGAAACAAATACCCAAATGCAGTATTACCTCTGAGCACAATCTTAACCGCGATTAGCTCCTTTCGGAGCCCTGCAAAGCCTGTGAGCAAATCTCAACCCTCACATGCGAAGCAGTAAATCTGGAACTGAAACAAATACCCAAATGCAATATTACCTCTGAGCACAATCTTAACCGCGATTAGCTCCTTTCGGAGCCCTGCAAGGCCTGTGAGCATACTCAACCCTCACATGCGAAGCAGTAAATCTGGAACTGAAACAAAAACCCAAATGCAGTACTACCTCTGAGCACAATCTTAACCGCGATTAGCTCCTTTCGGAGCCCTGCAAGGCCTGTGGGCAAATCTCAACCCTCACATGCGAAGCAGTAAATCTGGAACTGAAACAAATACCCAAATGCAATATCACCTCTGAGCACAATCTTAACCGCGATTAGCTCCTTTTGGAGCCCTGCAAGGCCTGTGAGCAAATCTCAACCCTCACATGCGAAGCAGTAAATCTGGAACTGAAACAAATACCCAAATGCAGTATTACCTCTGAGCACAATCTTAACCGCGATTAGCTCCTTTCGGAGCCCTGCAAGGCCTGTGAGCAAATCTCAACCCTCACATGCGAAGCAGTAAATCTGGAACTGAAACAAATACCCAAATGCAGTATTACATCTGAGCACAATCTTAACCGCGATTAGCTCCTTTCGGAGTCCTGCAAGGCCTGTGAGAAAATCTCAACCCTCACATGCAAAGCAGTAAATCTGGAACTGAAACAAATACCCAAATGCAATATCACCTCTGAGCACAATCTTAACCGCGATTAGCTCCTTTCGGAGCCCTGCAAGGCCTGTGAGCAAATCTCAACCCTCACATGCGAAGCAGTAAATCTGGAACTGAAACAAATACCCAAAAGCAATATCACCTCTGAGCACAATCTTAACCGCGATTAGCTCCTTTCGGAGCCCTGCAAGGCCTGTGAGCAAATCTCAACCCTCACATGCGAAGCAGTAAATCTGGAACTGAAACAAAAACCCAAATGCAGTATTACCTCTGAGCACAATCTTAAGCGCGATTAGCTCCTTTCGGAGCTCTGCAAGGCCTGTGAACAAATCTCAACCCTCATATGCGAAGCGGTAAATCTGGAACTGAAACAAATACCCAAATGCAGTATTACCTCTGAGCACAATCTTAACCGCGATTAGCTCCTTTTGTAGCCCTGCAAGGCCTGTGAGCAAATCTCAACCCTCACATGCGAAGCAGTAAATTTGGAAGTGAAACAAATACCGAAATGCAATATTACCTCTGAGCACAATCTTAACCGCGATTAGCTCCTTTCGGAGCCCTGCAAGGCCTGTGAGCAAATCTCAACCCTCACATGCGAAGCAGTAAATCTGGAACTGAAACAAATACCCAAATGCAGTATTACCTCTGAGCACAATCTTAACCGCGATTAGCTCCTTTCGGAGCCCTGCAAGGCCTGTGAGCAAATCTCAACCCTCACATGCGAAGCAGTAAATCTGGAACTGAAACAAATACCCAAATGCAATATTACCTCTGAGCACAATCTTAACCGCGATAAGCTCCTTTCGGAGCCCTGCAAGGCCTGTGAGCATACTCAACCCTCATATGCGAAGCAGTAAATCTGGAACTGAAACAAATACCCAAATGCAATATTACCTCTGAGCACAATCCTAACCGCGATTAGCTCCTTTCGGAGCCCTGCAAGGCCTGTGAGCAAATCTCAACCCTCCCATGCGAAGCAGTAAATCTGGAACTGAAACAAATACCCAAATGCAGTATTACCTCTGAGCACAATCTTAACCGCGATTAGCTCCTTTCGGAGCCCTGAAAGGCCTGTGAGCAAATCTCAACCCTCACATGCGAAGCAGTAAATCTGGAACTGAAACAAATACCCAAATGCAATTTTACCTCTGAGCACGATCTTAACCGCGATTTGCTCCTTTCGCAGCCCTGCAAGGCCTGTGAGCATAGTCAACCCTCACATGCGAAGCAGTAAATCTGGAACTGAAACAAAAACCCAAATGCAGTACTACCTCTGAGCACAATCTTAACCGCGATTAGCTCCTTTCGGAGCCCTGCAAGGCCTGTGGGCAAATCTCAACCCTCACATGCGAAGCAGTAAATCTGGAACTGAAACAAATACCCAAATGCAATATTACCTCTGAGCACAATCTTAACCGCGATTAGCTCCTTTCAGAGCCCTGCAAGGCCTGTGGGCAAATCTCAACCCTCACATGCGAAGCAGTAAACCTGGAACTGAAACAAATACCCAAATGCAATATTACCTCTGAGCACAATCCTAACCGCGATTAGCTCCTTTCGGAGCCCTGCAAGGCCTGTGAGCAAATCTCAACCCTCCCATGCGAAGCAGTAAATCTGGAACTGAAACAAATACCCAAATGCAATATTACCTCTGAGCGCAATCCTAACCGCGATTAGCTTCTTTCGGAGCCCTGCAAGGCCTGTGAGCAAATCTCAACCCTCCCATGCGAAGCAGTAATTCTGGAACTGAAACAAATACCCAAATGCAGTATTACCTCTGAGCACAATCTTAACCGCGCTTAGCTCCTTTCGGAGCCCTGCAAGATCTGTGAGCAAATCTCAACCCTCACATGCGAAGCAGTAAATCTGGAACTGAAACAAATACCCAAATGCAATATCACCTCTGAGCACAATCTTAACCGCGATTAGCTCCTTTCGGAGCCCTGCAAGGCGTGTGAGCAAATCTCAACCCTCACATGCGAAGCAGTAAATTTGGAAGTGAAACAAATACCGAATAGCAATATTACCTCTGAGCACAATCTTAACCGCGATTAGCTCCTTTCGGAGCCCTGCAAGGCCTGTGAGCAAATCTCAACCCTCACATGCGAAGCAGTAAATCTGGAACTGAAACAAATACCCAAATGCAGTATTACCTCTGAGCACAATCTTAACCGCGATTAGCTCCTTTCGGAGCCCTGCAAGGCCTGTGAGCAAATCTCAACCCTCACATGCGAAGCAGTAAATCTGGAACTGAAACAAATACCCAAATGCAATATTACCTCTGAGCACAATCTTAACCGCGATTAGCTCCTTTCGGAGCCCTGCAAGGCCTGTGAGCATACTCAACCCTCACATGCGAAGCAGTAAATCTGGAACTGAAACAAATACCCAAATACAGTATTACCTCTGAGCACAATCTTAACCGCGATTAGCTCCTTTCGGAGCCCTGCAAGGCCTGTGAGCAAATCTCAACCCTCACATGCGAAGCAGTAAATCTGGAACTGAAACAAATACCCAAATGCAATATTACCTCTGAGCACAATCCTAACCGCGATTAGCTCCTTTCGGAGCCCTGCAAGGCCTGTGAGCAAATCTCAACCCTCCCATGCGAAGCAGTAAACCTGGAACTGAAACAAATACCCAAATGCAGTATTACCTCTGAGCACAATCTTAACCGCGATTAGCTCCTTTCGGAGCCCTGAAAGGCCTGTGAGCAAATCTCAACCCTCACATGCGAAGCAGTAAATCTGGAACTGAAACAAATACCCAAATGCAATATTACCTCTGAGCACAATCTTAACCGCGATTAGCTCCTTTCGCAGCCCTGCAAGGCCTGTGAGCATAGTCAACCCTCACATGCGAAGCAGTAAATCTGGAACTGTAACAAAAACCCAAATGCAGTACTACCTCTGAGCACAATCTTAACCGCGATTAGCTCCTTTCGGAGCCCTGCAAGGCCTGTGGGCAAATCTCAACCCTCACATGCGAAGCAGTAAATCTGGAACTGAAACAAATACCCAAATACAATATTACCTCTGAGCACAATCTTAACCGCGATTAGCTCCTTTCAGAGCCCTGCAAGGCCTGTGGGCAAATCTCAACCCTCACATGCGAAGCAGTAAATCTGGAACTGAAACAAATACCCAAATGCAATATTACCTCTGAGCACAATCCTAACCGCGATTAGCTCCTTTCGGAGCCCTGCAAGGCCTGTGAGCAAATCTCAACCCTCCCATGCGAAGCAGTAAATCTGGAACTGAAACAAATACCCAAATGCAATATTACCTCTGAGCACAATCCTAACCGCGATTAGCTTCTTTCGGAGCCCTGCAAGGCCTGTGAGCAAATCTCAACCCTCCCATGCGAAGCAGTAATTCTGGAACTGAAACAAATACCCAAATGCAGTATTACCTCTGAGCACAATCTTAACCGCGCTTAGCTCCTTTCGGAGCCCTGCAAGATCTGTGAGCAAATCTCAACCCTCACATGCGAAGCAGTAAATCTGGAACTGAAACAAATACCCATATGCAATATCACCTCTGAGCACAATCTTAACCGCGATTAGCTCCTTTCGGAGCCCTGCAAGGCCTGTGAGCAAATCTCAACCCTCACATGCGAAGCAGTAAATCTGGAACTGAAACAAATACCCAAATGCAGTATTACCTCTGAGCACAATCTTAACCGCGATTAGCTCCTTTCGGAGCCCTGCAAAGCCTGTGAGCAAATCTCAACCCTCACATGCGAAGCAGTAAATCTGGAACTGAAACAAATACCCAAATGCAGTATTACCTCTGAGCACAATCTTAACCGCGATTAGCTCCTTTCGGAGCCCTGCAAAGCCTGTGAGCAAATCTCAACCCTCACATGCGAAGCAGTAAATCTGGAACTGAAACAAATACCCAAATGCAATATTACCTCTGAGCACAATCTTAACCGCGATTAGCTCCTTTCGGAGCCCTGCAAGGCCTGTGAGCGTACTCAACCCTCACATGCGAAGCAGTAAATCTGGAACTGAAACAAAAACCCAAATGCAGTACTACCTCTGAGCACAATCTTAACCGCGATTAGCTCCTTTCGGAGCCCTGCAAGGCCTGTGGGCAAATCTCAACCCTCACATGCGAAGCAGTAAATCTGGAACTGAAACAAATACCCAAATGCAATATCACCTCTGAGCACAATCTTAACCGCGATTAGCTCCTTTTGGAGCCCTGCAAGGCCTGTGAGCAAATCTCAACCCTCACATGCGAAGCAGTAAATCTGGAACTGAAACAAATACCCAAATGCAGTATTACCTCTGAGCACAATCTTAACCGCGATTAGCTCCTTTCGGAGCCCTGCAAGGCCTGTGAGCAAATCTCAACCCTCACATGCGAAGCAGTAAATCTGGAACTGAAACAAATACCCAAATGCAGTATTACCTCTGAGCACAATCTTAACCGCGATTAGCTCCTTTCGGAGTCCTGCAAGGCCTGTGAGAAAATCTCAACCCTCACATGCAAAGCAGTAAATCTGGAACTGAAACAAATACCCAAATGCAATATCACCTCTGAGCACAATCTTAACCGCGATTAGCTCCTTTCGGAGCCCTGCAAGGCCTGTGAGCAAATCTCAACCCTCACATGCGAAGCAGTAAATCTGGAACTGAAACAAATACCCAAATGCAATATCATCTCTGAGCACAATCTTAACCGCGATTAGCTCCTTTCGGAGCCCTGCAAGGCCTGTGAGCAAATCTCAACCCTCACATGCGAAGCAGTAAATCTGGAACTGAAACAAAAACCCAAATGCAGTATTACCTCTGAGCACAATCTTAACCGCGATTAGCTCCTTTCGGAGCCCTGCAAGGCCTGTGAGCAAATCTCAACCCTCATATGCGAAGCGGTAAATCTGGAACTGAAACAAATACCCAAATGCAGTATTACCTCTGAGCACAATCTTAACCGCGATTAGCTCCTTTTGTAGCCCTGCAAGGCCTGTGAGCAAATCTCAACCCTCACATGCGAAGCAGTAAATTTGGAAGTGAAACAAATACCGAAATGCAATATTACCTCTGAGCACAATCTTAACCGCGATTAGCTCCTTTCGGAGCCCTGCAAGGCCTGTGAGCAAATCTCAACCCTCACATGCGAAGCAGTAAATCTGGAACTGAAACAAATACCCAAATGCAGTATTACCTCTGAGCACAATCTTAACCGCGATTAGCTCCTTTCGGAGCCCTGCAAGGCCTGTGAGCAAATCTCAACCCTCACATGCGAAGCAGTAAATCTGGAACTGAAACAAATACCCAAATGCAATATTACCTCTGAGCACAATCTTAACCGCGATAAGCTCCTTTCGGAGCCCTGCAAGGCCTGTGAGCATACTCAACCCTCATATGCGAAGCAGTAAATCTGGAACTGAAACAAATACCCAAATGCAATATTACCTCTGAGCACAATCCTAACCGCGATTAGCTCCTTTCGGAGCCCTGCAAGGCCTGTGAGCAAATCTCAACCCTCCCATGCGAAGCAGTAAATCTGGAACTGAAACAAATACCCAAATGCAGTATTACCTCTGAGCACAATCTTAACCGCGATTAGCTCCTTTCGGAGCCCTGAAAGGCCTGTGAGCAAATCTCAACCCTCACATGCGAAGCAGTAAATCTGGAACTGAAACAAATACCCAAATGCAATTTTACCTCTGAGCACGATCTTAACCGCGATTAGCTCCTTTCGCAGCCCTGCAAGGCCTGTGAGCATAGTCACCCCTCACATGCGAAGCAGTAAATCTGGAACTGAAACAAAAACCCAAATGCAGTACTACCTCTGAGCACAATCTTAACCGCGATTAGCTCCTTTCGGAGCCCTGCAAGGCCTGTGGGCAAATCTCAACCCTCACATGCGAAGCAGTAAATCTGGAACTGAAACAAATACCCAAATGCAATATTACCTCTGAGCACAATCTTAACCGCGATTAGCTCCTTTCAGAGCCCTGCAAGGCCTGTGGGCAAATCTCAACCCTCACATGCGAAGCAGTAAACCTGGAACTAAAAAAAATACCCAAATGCAATATTACCTCTGAGCACAATCCTAACCGCGATTAGCTCCTTTCGGAGCCCTGCAAGGCCTGTGAGCAAATCTCAACCCTCCCATGCGAAGCAGTAAATCTGGAACTGAAACAAATACCCAAATGCAATATTACCTCTGAGCACAATCCTAACCGCGATTAGCTTCTTTCGGAGCCCTGCAAGGCCTGTGAGCAAATCTCAACCCTCCCATGCGAAGCAGTAATTCTGGAACTGAAACAAATACCCAAATGCAGTATTACCTCTGAGCACAATCTTAACCGCGCTTAGCTCCTTTCGGAGCCCTGCAAGATCTGTGAGCAAATCTCAACCCTCACATGCGAAGCAGTAAATCTGGAACTGAAACAAATACCCAAATGCAATATCACCTCTGAGCACAATCTTAACCGCGATTAGCTCCTTTCGGAGCCCTGCAAGGCCTGTGAGCAAATCTCAACCCTCACATGCGAAGCAGTAAATCTGGAACTGAAACAAATACCCAAATACAATATTACCTCTGAGCACAATCTTAACCGCGATTAGCTCCTTTCGGAGCCCTGCAAGATCTGTGAGCAAATCTCAACCCTCACATGCAAAGCAGTAAATCTGGAACTGAAACAAATACCCAAATGCAATATCACCTCTGAGCACAATCTTAACCGCGATTAGCTCCTTTTGGAGCCCTGCAAGGCCTGTGAGCAAATCTCAACCCTCACATGTGAAGCAGTAAATCTGGAACTGAAACAAATACCCAAATGCAGTATTACCTCTGAGCACAATCTTAACCGCGATTAGCTCCTTTCGGAGCCCTGCAAGGCCTGTGAGCAAATCTCAACCCTCACATGCGAAGCAGTAAATCTGGAACTGAAACAAAAACCCAAATGCAGTATTACCTCTGAGCACAATCTTAACCGCGATTAGCTCCTTTCGGAGCCCTGCAAGGCCTGTGAGCAAATCTCAACCCTCATATGCGAAGCAGTAAATCTGGAACTGAAACAAATACCCAAATGCAGTATTACCTCTGAGCACAATCTTAACCGCGATTAGCTCCTTTTGTAGCCCTGCAAGGCTTGTGAGCAAATCTCAACCCTCACATGCGAAGCAGTAAATTTGGAAGTGAAACAAATACCGAAATGCAATATTACCTCTGAGCACAATCTTAACCGCGATTAGCTCCTTTCGGAGCCCTGCAAGGCCTGTGAGCAAATCTCAACCCTCACATGCGAAGCAGTAAATCTGGAACTGAAACAAATACCCAAATGCAGTATTACCTCTGAGCACAATCTTAACCGCGATTAGCTCCTTTCGGAGCCCTGCAAGGCCTGTGAGCAAATCTCAACCCTCACATGCGAAGCAGTAAATCTGGAACTGAAACAAATACCCAAATGCAATATTACCTCTGAGCACAATCTTAACCGCGATTAGCTCCTTTCGGAGCCCTGCAAGGCCTGTGAGCATACTCAACCCTCACATGCGAAGCAGTAAATCTGGAACTGAAACAAATACCCAAATGCAGTATTACCTCTGAGCACAATCTTAACCGCGATTAGCTCCTTTCGGAGCCCTGCAAGGCCTGTGAGCAAATCTCAACCCTCACATGCGAAGCAGTAAATCTGGAACTGAAACAAATACCCAAATGCAATATTACCTCTGAGCACAATCCTAACCGCGATTAGCTCCTTTCGGAGCCCTGCAAGGCCTGTGAGCAAATCTCAACCCTCCCATGCGAAGTAGTAAATCTGGAACTGAAACAAATACCCAAATGCAGTATTACCTCTGAGCACAATCTTAACCGCGATTAGCTCCTTTCGGAGCCCTGAAAGGCCTGTGAGCATACTCAACCCTCACATGCGAAGCAGTAAATCTGGAACTGAAACAAATACCCAAATGCAGTATTACCTCTGAGCACAATCTTAACCGCGATTAGCTCCTTTCGGAGCCCTGCAAGGCCTGTGAGCAAATCTCAACCCTCACATGCGAAGCAGTAAATCTGGAACTGAAACAAATACCCAAATGCAATATTACCTCTGAGCACAATCCTAACCGCGATTAGCTCCTTTCGGAGCCCTGCAAGGCCTGTGAGCAAATCTCAACCCTCCCATGCGAAGCAGTAAACCTGGAACTGAAACAAATACCCAAATGCAGTATTACCTCTGAGCACAATCTTAACCGCGATTAGCTCCTTTCGGAGCCCTGAAAGGCCTGTGAGCAAATCTCAACCCTCACATGCGAAGCAGTAAATCTGGAACTGAAACAAATACCCAAATGCAATATTACCTCTGAGCACGATCTTAACCGCGATTAGCTTCTTTCGGAGCCCTGCAAGGCCTGTGAGCAAATCTCAACCCTCCCATGCGAAGCAGTAATTCTGGAACTGAAACAAATACCCAAATGCAGTATTACCTCTGAGCACAATCTTAACCGCGCTTAGCTCCTTTCGGAGCCCTGCAAGATCTGTGAGCAAATCTCAACCCTCACATGCGAAGCAGTAAATCTGGAACTGAAACAAATACCCATATGCAATATCACCTCTGAGCACAATCTTAACCGCGATTAGCTCCTTTCGGAGCCCTGCAAGGCCTGTGAGCAAATCTCAACCCTCACATGCGAAGCAGTAAATCTGGAACTGAAACAAATACCCAAATGCAGTATTACCTCTGAGCACAATCTTAACCGCGATTAGCTCCTTTCGGAGCCCTGCAAAGCCTGTGAGCAAATCTCAACCCTCACATGCGAAGCAGTAAATCTGGAACTGAAACAAATACCCAAATGCAGTATTACCTCTGAGCACAATCTTAACCGCGATTAGCTCCTTTCGGAGCCCTGCAAAGCCTGTGAGCAAATCTCAACCCTCACATGCGAAGCAGTAAATCTGGAACTGAAACAAATACCCAAATGCAATATTACCTCTGAGCACAATCTTAACCGCGATTAGCTCCTTTCGGAGCCCTGCAAGGCCTGTGAGCATACTCAACCCTCACATGCGAAGCAGTAAATCTGGAACTGAAACAAAAACCCAAATGCAGTACTACCTCTGAGCACAATCTTAACCGCGATTAGCTCCTTTCGGAGCCCTGCAAGGCCTGTGGGCAAATCTCAACCCTCACATGCGAAGCAGTAAATCTGGAACTGAAACAAATACCCAAATGCCATATCACCTCTGAGCACAATCTTAACCGCGATTAGCTCCTTTTGGAGCCCTGCAAGGCCTGTGAGCAAATCTCAACCCTCACATGCGAAGCAGTAAATCTGGAACTGAAACAAATACCCAAATGCAGTATTACCTCTGAGCACAATCTTAACCGCGATTAGCTCCTTTCGGAGCCCTGCAAGGCCTGTGAGCAAATCTCAACCCTCACATGCGAAGCAGTAAATCTGGAACTGAAACAAATACCCAAATGCAGTATTACCTCTGAGCACAATCTTAACCGCGATTAGCTCCTTTCGGAGTCCTGCAAGGCCTGTGAGAAAATCTCAACCCTCACATGCAAAGCAGTAAATCTGGAACTGAAACAAATACCCAAATGCAATATCACCTCTGAGCACAATCTTAACCGCGATTAGCTCCTTTCGGAGCCCTGCAAGGCCTGTGAGCAAATCTCAACCCTCACATGCGAAGCAGTAAATCTGGAACTGAAACAAATACCCAAATGCAATATCATCTCTGAGCACAATCTTAACCGCGATTAGCTCCTTTCGGAGCCCTGCAAGGCCTGTGAGCAAATCTCAACCCTCACATGCGAAGCAGTAAATCTGGAACTGAAACAAAAACCCAAATGCAGTATTACCTCTGAGCACAATCTTAACCGCGATTAGCTCCTTTCGGAGCCCTGCAAGGCCTGTGAGCAAATCTCAACCCTCATATGCGAAGCGGTAAATCTGGAACTGAAACAAATACCCAAATGCAGTATTACCTCTGAGCACAATCTTAACCGCGATTAGCTCCTTTTGTAGCCCTGCAAGGCCTGTGAGCAAATCTCAACCCTCACATGCGAAGCAGTAAATTTGGAAGTGAAACAAATACCGAAATGCAATATTACCTCTGAGCACAATCTTAACCGCGATTAGCTCCTTTCGGAGCCCTGCAAGGCCTGTGAGCAAATCTCAACCCTCACATGCGAAGCAGTAAATCTGGAACTGAAACAAATACCCAAATGCAGTATTACCTCTGAGCACAATCTTAACCGCGATTAGCTCCTTTCGGAGCCCTGCAAGGCCTGTGAGCAAATCTCAACCCTCACATGCGAAGCAGTAAATCTGGAACTGAAACAAATACCCAAATGCAATATTACCTCTGAGCACAATCTTAACCGCGATAAGCTCCTTTCGGAGCCCTGCAAGGCCTGTGAGCATACTCAACCCTCATATGCGAAGCAGTAAATCTGGAACTGAAACAAATACCCAAATGCAATATTACCTCTGAGCACAATCCTAACCGCGATTAGCTCCTTTCGGAGCCCTGCAAGGCCTGTGAGCAAATCTCAACCCTCCCATGCGAAGCAGTAAATCTGGAACTGAAACAAATACCCAAATGCAGTATTACCTCTGAGCACAATCTTAACCGCGATTAGCTCCTTTCGGAGCCCTGAAAGGCCTGTGAGCAAATCTCAACCCTCACATGCGAAGCAGTAAATCTGGAACTGAAACAAATACCCAAATGCAATTTTACCTCTGAGCACGATCTTAACCGCGATTAGCTCCTTTCGCAGCCCTGCAAGGCCTGTGAGCATAGTCAACCCTCACATGCGAAGCAGTAAATCTGGAACTGAAACAAAAACCCAAATGCAGTACTACCTCTGAGCACAATCTTAACCGCGATTAGCTCCTTTCGGAGCCCTGCAAGGCCTGTGGGCAAATCTCAACCCTCACATGCGAAGCAGTAAATCTGGAACTGAAACAAATACCCAAATGCAATATTACCTCTGAGCACAATCTTAACCGCGATTAGCTCCTTTCAGAGCCCTGCAAGGCCTGTGGGCAAATCTCAACCCTCACATGCGAAGCAGTAAACCTGGAACTAAAAAAAATACCCAAATGCAATATTACCTCTGAGCACAATCCTAACCGCGATTAGCTCCTTTCGGAGCCCTGCAAGGCCTGTGAGCAAATCTCAACCCTCCCATGCGAAGCAGTAAATCTGGAACTGAAACAAATACCCAAATGCAATATTACCTCTGAGCACAATCCTAACCGCGATTAGCTTCTTTCGGAGCCCTGCAAGGCCTGTGAGCAAATCTCAACCCTCCCATGCGAAGCAGTAATTCTGGAACTGAAACAAATACCCAAATGCAGTATTACCTCTGAGCACAATCTTAACCGCGCTTAGCTCCTTTCGGAGCCCTGCAAGATCTGTGAGCAAATCTCAACCCTCACATGCGAAGCAGTAAATCTGGAACTGAAACAAATACCCAAATGCAATATCACCTCTGAGCACAATCTTAACCGCGATTAGCTCCTTTCGGAGCCCTGCAAGGCCTGTGAGCAAATCTCAACCCTCACATGCGAAGCAGTAAATCTGGAACTGAAACAAATACCCAAATACAATATTACCTCTGAGCACAATCTTAACCGCGATTAGCTCCTTTCGGAGCCCTGCAAGATCTGTGAGCAAATCTCAACCCTCACATGCAAAGCAGTAAATCTGGAACTGAAACAAATACCCAAATGCAATATCACCTCTGAGCACAATCTTAACCGCGATTAGCTCCTTTTGGAGCCCTGCAAGGCCTGTGAGCAAATCTCAACCCTCACATGTGAAGCAGTAAATCTGGAACTGAAACAAATACCCAAATGCAGTATTACCTCTGAGCACAATCTTAACCGCGATTAGCTCCTTTCGGAGCCCTGCAAGGCCTGTGAGCAAATCTCAACCCTCACATGCGAAGCAGTAAATCTGGAACTGAAACAAAAACCCAAATGCAGTATTACCTCTGAGCACAATCTTAACCGCGATTAGCTCCTTTCGGAGCCCTGCAAGGCCTGTGAGCAAATCTCAACCCTCATATGCGAAGCAGTAAATCTGGAACTGAAACAAATACCCAAATGCAGTATTACCTCTGAGCACAATCTTAACCGCGATTAGCTCCTTTTGTAGCCCTGCAAGGCTTGTGAGCAAATCTCAACCCTCACATGCGAAGCAGTAAATTTGGAAGTGAAACAAATACCGAAATGCAATATTACCTCTGAGCACAATCTTAACCGCGATTAGCTCCTTTCGGAGCCCTGCAAGGCCTGTGAGCAAATCTCAACCCTCACATGCGAAGCAGTAAATCTGGAACTGAAACAAATACCCAAATGCAGTATTACCTCTGAGCACAATCTTAACCGCGATTAGCTCCTTTCGGAGCCCTGCAAGGCCTGTGAGCAAATCTCAACCCTCACATGCGAAGCAGTAAATCTGGAACTGAAACAAATACCCAAATGCAATATTACCTCTGAGCACAATCTTAACCGCGATTAGCTCCTTTCGGAGCCCTGCAAGGCCTGTGAGCATACTCAACCCTCACATGCGAAGCAGTAAATCTGGAACTGAAACAAATACCCAAATGCAGTATTACCTCTGAGCACAATCTTAACCGCGATTAGCTCCTTTCGGAGCCCTGCAAGGCCTGTGAGCAAATCTCAACCCTCACATGCGAAGCAGTAAATCTGGAACTGAAACAAATACCCAAATGCAATATTACCTCTGAGCACAATCCTAACCGCGATTAGCTCCTTTCGGAGCCCTGCAAGGCCTGTGAGCAAATCTCAACCCTCCCATGCGAAGTAGTAAATCTGGAACTGAAACAAATACCCAAATGCAGTATTACCTCTGAGCACAATCTTAACCGCGATTAGCTCCTTTCGGAGCCCTGAAAGGCCTGTGAGCATACTCAACCCTCACATGCGAAGCAGTAAATCTGGAACTGAAACAAATACCCAAATGCAGTATTACCTCTGAGCACAATCTTAACCGCGATTAGCTCCTTTCGGAGCCCTGCAAGGCCTGTGAGCAAATCTCAACCCTCACATGCGAAGCAGTAAATCTGGAACTGAAACAAATACCCAAATGCAATATTACCTCTGAGCACAATCCTAACCGCGATTAGCTCCTTTCGGAGCCCTGCAAGGCCTGTGAGCAAATCTCAACCCTCCCATGCGAAGCAGTAAACCTGGAACTGAAACAAATACCCAAATGCAGTATTACCTCTGAGCACAATCTTAACCGCGATTAGCTCCTTTCGGAGCCCTGAAAGGCCTGTGAGCAAATCTCAACCCTCACATGCGAAGCAGTAAATCTGGAACTGAAACAAATACCCAAATGCAATATTACCTCTGAGCACGATCTTAACCGCGATTAGCTTCTTTCGGAGCCCTGCAAGGCCTGTGAGCAAATCTCAACCCTCCCATGCGAAGCAGTAATTCTGGAACTGAAACAAATACCCAAATGCAGTATTACCTCTGAGCACAATCTTAACCGCGCTTAGCTCCTTTCGGAGCCCTGCAAGATCTGTGAGCAAATCTCAACCCTCACATGCGAAGCAGTAAATCTGGAACTGAAACAAATACCCAAATGCAATATCACCTCTGAGCACAATCTTAACCGCGATTAGCTCCTTTCGGAGCCCTGCAAGGCCTGTGAGCAAATCTCAACCCTCACATGCGAAGCAGTAAATCTGGAACTGAAACAAATACCCAAATGCAGTATTACCTCTGAGCACAATCTTAACCGCGATTAGCTCCTTTCGGAGCCCTGCAAAGCCTGTGAGCAAATCTCAACCCTCACATGCGAAGCAGTAAATCTGGAACTGAAACAAATACCCAAATGCAATATTACCTCTGAGCACAATCTTAACCGCGATTAGCTCCTTTCGGAGCCCTGCAAGGCCTGTGAGCATACTCAACCCTCACATGCGAAGCAGTAAATCTGGAACTGAAACAAAAACCCAAATGCAGTACTACCTCTGAGCACAATCTTAACCGCGATTAGCTCCTTTCGGAGCCCTGCAAGGCCTGTGGGCAAATCTCAACCCTCACATGCGAAGCAGTAAATCTGGAACTGAAACAAATACCCAAATGCAATATCACCTCTGAGCACAATCTTAACCGCGATTAGCTCCTTTTGGAGCCCTGCAAGGCCTGTGAGCAAATCTCAACCCTCACATGCGAAGCAGTAAATCTGGAACTGAAACAAATACCCAAATGCAGTATTACCTCTGAGCACAATCTTAACCGCGATTAGCTCCTTTCGGAGCCCTGCAAGGCCTGTGAGCAAATCTCGACCCTCACATGCGAAGCAGTAAATCTGGAACTGAAACAAATACCCAAATGCAGTATTACCTCTGAGCACAACCTTAACCGCGATTAGCTCCTTTCGGAGCCCTGCAAGGCCTGTGAGCAAATCTCAACCCTCACATGCAAAGCAGTAAATCTGGAACTGAAACAAATACCCAAATGCAATATCACCTCTGAGCACAATCTTAACCGCGATTAGCTCCTTTCGGAGCCCTGCAAGGCCTGTGAGCAAATCTCAACCCTCACATGCGAAGCAGTAAATCTGGAACTGAAACAAATACCCAAATGCAATATCACCTCTGAGCACAATCTTAACCGCGATTAGCTCCTTTCGGAGCCCTGCAAGGCCTGTGAGCAAATCTCAACCCTCACATGCGAAGCAGTAAATCTGGAACTGAAACAAAAACCCAAATGCAGTATTACCTCTGAGCACAATCTTAACCGCGATTAGCTCCTTTCGGAGCCCTGCAAGGCCTGTGAGCAAATCTCAACCCTCATGCGAAGCGGTAAATCTGGAACTGAAACAAATACCCAAATGCAGTATTACCTCTGAGCACAATCTTAACCGCGATTAGCTCCTTTTGTAGCCCTGCAAGGCCTGTGAGCAAATCTCAACCCTCACATGCGAAGCAGTAAATTTGGAAGTGAAACAAATACCGAAATGCAATATTACCTCTGAGCACAATCTTAACCGCGATTAGCTCCTTTCGGAGCCCTGCAAGGCCTGTGAGCAAATCTCAACCCTCACATGCGAAGCAGTAAATCTGGAACTGAAACAAATACCCAAATGCAGTATTACCTCTGAGCACAATCTTAACCGCGATTAGCTCCTTTCGGAGCCCTGCAAGGCCTGTGAGCAAATCTCAACCCTCACATGCGAAGCAGTAAATCTGGAACTGAAACAAATACCCAAATGCAATATTACCTCTGAGCACAATCTTAACCGCGATTAGCTCCTTTCGGAGCCCTGCAAGGCCTGTGAGCATACTCAACCCTCACATGCGAAGCAGTAAATCTGGAACTGAAACAAATACCCAAATGCAGTATTACCTCTGAGCACAATCTTAACCGCGATTAGCTCCTTTCGGAGCCCTGCAAGGCCTGTGAGCAAATCTCAACCCTCACATGCGAAGCAGTAAATCTGGAACTGAAACAAATACCCAAATGCAATATTACCTCTGAGCACAATCCTAACCGCGATTAGCTCCTTTCGGAGCCCTGCAAGGCCTGTGAGCAAATCTCAACCCTCCCATGCGAAGTAGTAAATCTGGAACTGAAACAAATACCCAAATGCAATATCACCTCTGAGCACAATCTTAACCGCGATTAGCTCCTTTCGGAGCCCTGCAAGATCTGTGAGCAAATCTCAACCCTCACATGCGAAGCAGTAAATCTGGAACTGAAACAAATACCCAAATGCAATATTACCTCTGAGCACAATCTTAACCGCGATTAGCTTTTTCGCAGCCCTGCAAGGGCTGTGGAAAATCTCAACCCTCACATGCGAAGCAGTAAATCTGGAACTGAAACAAATACCCAAATGCAATATTACCTCTGAGCACAATCCTAACCGCGATTAGCTCCTTTCGGAGCCCTGCAAGGCCTGTGAGCAAATCTCAACCCTCCCATGCGAAGCAGTAAATCTGGAACTGAAACAAATACCCAAATGCAGTATTACCTCTGAGCACAATCTTAACCGCGATTAGCTCCTTTCGGAGCCCTGCAAGGCCTGTGAGCAAATCTCAACCCTCACATGCGAAGCAGTAAATCTGGAACTGAAACAAATACCCAAATGCAATATTACCTCTGAGCACAATCTTAACCGCGATAAGCTCCTTTCGGAGCCCTGCAAGGCCTGTGAGCATACTCAACCCTCATATGCGAAGCAGTAAATCTGGAACTGAAACAAATACCCAAATGCAATATTACCTCTGAGCACAATCCTAACCGCGATTAGCTCCTTTCGGAGCCCTGCAAGGCCTGTGAGCAAATCTCAACCCTCCCATGCGAAGCAGTAAATCTGGAACTGAAACAAATACCCAAATGCAGTATTACCTCTGAGCACAATCTTAACCGCGATTAGCTCCTTTCGGAGCCCTGAAAGGCCTGTGAGCAAATCTCAACCCTCACATGCGAAGCAGTAAATCTGGAACTGAAACAAATACCCAAATGCAATTTTACCTCTGAGCACGATCTTAACCGCGATTAGCTCCTTTCGCAGCCCTGCAAGGCCTGTGAGCATAGTCAACCCTCACATGCGAAGCAGTAAATCTGGAACTGAAACAAAAACCCAAATGCAGTACTACCTCTGAGCACAATCTTAACCGCGATTAGCTCCTTTCGGAGCCCTGCAAGGCCTGTGGGCAAATCTCAACCCTCACATGCGAAGCAGTAAATCTGGAACTGAAACAAATACCCAAATGCAATATTACCTCTGAGCACAATCTTAACCGCGATTAGCTCCTTTCAGAGCCCTGCAAGGCCTGTGGGCAAATCTCAACCCTCACATGCGAAGCAGTAAACCTGGAACTGAAACAAATACCCAAATGCAATATTACCTCTGAGCACAATCCTAACCGCGATTAGCTCCTTTCGGAGCCCTACAAGGCCTTTGAGCAAATCTCAACCCTCCCATGCGAAGCAGTAAATCTGGAACTGAAACAAATACCCAAATGCAATATTACCTCTGAGCACAATCCTAACCGCGATTAGCTTCTTTCGGAGCCCTGCAAGGCCTGTGAGCAAATCTCAACCCTCCCATGCGAAGCAGTAATTCTGGAACTGAAACAAATACCCAAATGCAGTATTACCTCTGAGCACAATCTTAACCGCGCTTAGCTCCTTTCGGAGCCCTGCAAGATCTGTGAGCAAATCTCAACCCTCACATGCGAAGCAGTAAATCTGGAACTGAAACAAAAACCCAAATGCAGTATTACCTCTGAGCACAATCTTAACCGCGATTAGCTCCTTTCGGAGCCCTGCAAGGCCTGTGAGCAAATCTCAACCCTCATATGCGAAGCAGTAAATCTGGAACTGAAACAAATACCCAAATGCAGTATTACCTCTGAGCACAATCTTAACCGCGATTAGCTCCTTTTGTAGCCCTGCAAGGCTTGTGAGCAAATCTCAACCCTCACATGCGAAGCAGTAAATTTGGAAGTGAAACAAATACCGAAATGCAATATTACCTCTGAGCACAATCTTAACCGCGATTAGCTCCTTTCGGAGCCCTGCAAGGCCTGTGAGCAAATCTCAACCCTCACATGCGAAGCAGTAAATCTGGAACTGAAACAAATACCCAAATGCAGTATTACCTCTGAGCACAATCTTAACCGCGATTAGCTCCTTTCGGAGCCCTGCAAGGCCTGTGAGCAAATCTCAACCCTCACATGCGAAGCAGTAAATCTGGAACTGAAACAAATACCCAAATGCTATATTACCTCTGAGCACAATCTTAACCGCGATTAGCTCCTTTCGGAGCCCTGCAAGGCCTGTGAGCATACTCAACCCTCACATGCGAAGCAGTAAATCTGGAACTGAAACAAATACCCAAATGCAGTATTACCTCTGAGCACAATCTTAACCGCGATTAGCTCCTTTCGGAGCCCTGCAAGGCCTGTGAGCAAATCTCAACCCTCACATGCGAAGCAGTAAATCTGGAACTGAAACAAATACCCAAATGCAATATTACCTCTGAGCACAATCCTAACCGCGATTACCTCCTTTCGGAGCCCTGCAAGGCCTGTGAGCAAATCTCAACCCTCCCATGCGAAGTAGTAAATCTGGAACTGAAACAAATACCCAAATGCAGTATTACCTCTGAGCACAATCTTAACCGCGATTAGCTCCTTTCGGAGCCCTGAAAGGCCTGTGAGCATACTCAACCCTCACATGCGAAGCAGTAAATCTGGAACTGAAACAAATACCCAAATGCAGTATTACCTCTGAGCACAATCTTAACCGCGATTAGCTCCTTTCGGAGCCCTGCAAGGCCTGTGAGCAAATCTCAACCCTCACATGCGAAGCAGTAAATCTGGAACTGAAACAAATACCCAAATGCAATATTACCTCTGAGCACAATCCTAACCGCGATTAGCTCCTTTCGGAGCCCTGCAAGGCCTGTGAGCAAATCTCAACCCTCCCATGCGAAGCAGTAAACCTGGAACTGAAACAAATTCCCAAATGCAGTATTACCTCTGAGCACAATCTTAACCGCGATTAGCTCCTTTCGGAGCCCTGAAAGGCCTGTGAGCAAATCTCAACCCTCACATGCGAAGCAGTAAATCTGGAACTGAAACAAATACCCAAATGCAATATTACCTCTGAGCACGATCTTAACCGCGATTAGCTTCTTTCGGAGCCCTGCAAGGCCTGTGAGCAAATCTCAACCCTCCCATGCGAAGCACTAATTCTGGAACTGAAACAAATACCCAAATGCAGTATTACCTCTGAGCACAATCTTAACCGCGCTTAGCTCCTTTCGGAGCCCTGCAAGATCTGTGAGCAAATCTCAACCCTCACATGCGAAGCAGTAAATCTGGAACTGAAACAAATACCCAAATGCAATATCACCTCTGAGCACAATCTTAACCGCGATTAGCTCCTTTCGGAGCCCTGCAAGGCCTGTGAGCAAATCTCAACCCTCACATGCGAAGCAGTAAATCTGGAACTGAAACAAATACCCAAATGCAGTATTACCTCTGAGCACAATCTTAACGGCGATTAGCTCCTTTCGGAGCCCTGCAAAGCCTGTGAGCAAATCTCAACCCTCACATGCGAAGCAGTAAATCTGGAACTGAAACAAATACCCAAATGCAATATTACCTCTGAGCACAATCTTAACCGCGATTAGCTCCTTTCGGAGCCCTGCAAGGCCTGTGAGCATACTCAACCCTCACATGCGAAGCAGTAAATCTGGAACTGAAACAAAAACCCAAATGCAGTACTACCTCTGAGCACAATCTTAACCGCGATTAGCTCCTTTCGGAGCCCTGCAAGGCCTGTGGGCAAATCTCAACCCTCACATGCGAAGCAGTAAATCTGGAACTGAAACAAATACCCAAATGCAATATCACCTGTGAGCACAATCTTAACCGCGATTAGCTCCTTTTGGAGCCCTGCAAGGCCTGTGAGCAAATCTCAACCCTCACATGCGAAGCAGTAAATCTGGAACTGAAACAAATACCCAAATGCAGTATTACCTCTGAGCACAATCTTAACCGCGATTAGCTCCTTTCGGAGCCCTGCAAGGCCTGTGAGCAAATCTCAACCCTCACATGCGAAGCAGTAAATCTGGAACTGAAACAAATACCCAAATGCAGTATTACCTCTGAGCACAACCTTAACCGCGATTAGCTCCTTTCGGAGCCCTGCAAGGCCTGTGAGCAAATCTCAACCCTCACATGCAAAGCAGTAAATCTGGAACTGAAACAAATACCCAAATGCAATATCACCTCTGAGCACAATCTTAACCGCGATTAGCTCCTTTCGGAGCCCTGCAAGGCCTGTGAGCAAATCTCAACCCTCATATGCGAAGCAGTAAATCTGGAACTGAAACAAATACCCAAATGCAATATCACCCCTGAGCACAATCTTAACCGCGATTAGCTCCTTTCGGAGCCCTGCAAGGCCTGTGAGCAAATCTCAACCCTCACATGCGAAGCAGTAAATCTGGAACTGAAACAAAAACCCAAATGCAGTATTACCTCTGAGCACAATCTTAACCGCGATTAGCTCCTTTCGGAGCCCTGCAAGGCCTGTGAGCAAATCTCAACCCTCATGCGAAGCGGTAAATCTGGAACTGAAACAAATACCCAAATGCAGTATTACCTCTGAGCACAATCTTAACCGCGATTAGCTCCTTTTGTAGCCCTGCAAGGCCTGTGAGCAAATCTCAACCCTCACATGCGAAGCAGTAAATTTGGAAGTGAAACAAATACCGAAATGCAATATTACCTCTGAGCACAATCTTAACCGCGATTAGCTCCTTTCGGAGCCCTGCAAGGCCTGTGAGCAAATCTCAACCCTCACATGCGAAGCAGTAAATCTGGAACTGAAACAAATACCCAAATGCAGTATTACCTCTGAGCACAATCTTAACCGCGATTAGCTCCTTTCGGAGCCCTGCAAGGCCTGTGAGCAAATCTCAACCCTCACATGCGAAGCAGTAAATCTGGAACTGAAACAAATACCCAAATGCAATATTACCTCTGAGCACAATCTTAACCGCGATTAGCTCCTTTCGGAGCCCTGCAAGGCCTGTGAGCATACTCAACCCTCACATGCGAAGCAGTAAATCTGGAACTGAAACAAATACCCAAATGCAGTATTACCTCTGAGCACAATCTTAACCGCGATTAGCTCCTTTCGGAGCCCTGCAAGGCCTGTGAGCAAATCTCAACCCTCACATGCGAAGCAGTAAATCTGGAACTGAAACAAATACCCAAATGCAATATTACCTCTGAGCACAATCCTAACCGCGATTAGCTCCTTTCGGAGCCCTGCAAGGCCTGTGAGCAAATCTCAACCCTCCCATGCGAAGTAGTAAATCTGGAACTGAAACAAATACCCAAATGCAATATCACCTCTGAGCACAATCTTAACCGCGATTAGCTCCTTTCGGAGCCCTGCAAGATCTGTGAGCAAATCTCAACCCTCACATGCGAAGCAGTAAATCTGGAACTGAAACAAATACCCAAATGCAATATTACCTCTGAGCACAATCTTAACCGCGATTAGCTTTTTCGCAGCCCTGCAAGGGCTGTGGAAAATCTCAACCCTCACATGCGAAGCAGTAAATCTGGAACTGAAACAAATACCCAAATGCAATATTACCTCTGAGCACAATCCTAACCGCGATTAGCTCCTTTCGGAGCCCTGCAAGGCCTGTGAGCAAATCTCAACCCTCCCATGCGAAGCAGTAAATCTGGAACTGAAACAAATACCCAAATGCAGTATTACCTCTGAGCACAATCTTAACCGCGATTAGCTCCTTTCGGAGCCCTGAAAGGCCTGTGAGCAAATCTCAACCCTCACATGCGAAGCAGTAAATCTGGAACTGAAACAAATACCCAAATGCAATTTTACCTCTGAGCACGATCTTAACCGCGATTAGCTCCTTTCGCAGCCCTGCAAGGCCTGTGAGCATAGTCAACCCTCACATGTGAAGCAGTAAATCTGGAACTGAAACAAAAACCCAAATGCAGTACTACCTCTGAGCACAATCTTAACCGCGATTAGCTCCTTTCGGAGCCCTGCAAGGCCTGTGGGCAAATCTCAACCCTCACATGCGAAGCAGTAAATCTGGAACTGAAACAAATACCCAAATGCAATATTACCTCTGAGCACAATCTTAACCGCGATTAGCTCCTTTCGGAGCCCTGCAAGGCCTGTGAGCATACTCAACCCTCACATGCGAAGCAGTAAATCTCGAACTGAAACAAATACCCAAATGCAGTATTACCTCTGAGCACAATCTTAACCGCGATTAGCTCCTTTCGGAGCCCTGCAAGGCCTGTGAGCAAATCTCAACCCTCACATGCGAAGCAGTAAATCTGGAACTGAAACAAATACCCAAATGCAATATTACCTCTGAGCACAATCCTAACCGCGATTAGCTCCTTTCGGAGCCCTGCAAGGCCTGTGAGCAAATCTCAACCCTCCCATGCGAAGTAGTAAATCTGGAACTGAAACAAATACCCAAATGCAATATCACCTCTGAGCACAATCTTAACCGCGATTAGCTCCTTTCGGAGCCCTGCAAGATCTGTGAGCAAATCTCAACCCTCACATGCGAAGCAGTAAATCTGGAACTGAAACAAATACCCAAATGCAATATTACCTCTGAGCACAATCTTAACCGCGATTAGCTTTTTCGCAGCCCTGCAAGGGCTGTGGAAAATCTCAACCCTCACATGCGAAGCAGTAAATCTGGAACTGAAACAAATACCCAAATGCAATATTACCTCTGAGCACAATCCTAACCGCGATTAGCTCCTTTCGGAGCCCTGCAAGGCCTGTGAGCAAATCTCAACCCTCCCATGCGAAGCAGTAAATGTGGAACTGAAACAAATACCCAAATGCAGTATTACCTCTGAGCACAATCTTAACCGCGATTAGCTCCTTTCGGAGCCCTGAAAGGCCTGTGAGCAAATCTCAACCCTCACATGCGAAGCAGTAAATCTGGAACTGAAACAAATACCCAAATGCAATTTTACCTCTGAGCACGATCTTAACCGCGATTAGCTCCTTTCGCAGCCCTGCAAGGCCTCTGAGCATAGTCAACCCTCACATGCGAAGCAGTAAATCTGGGACTGAAACAAAAACCCAAATGCAGTACTACCTCTGAGCACAATCTTAACCGCGATTAGCTCCTTTCGGAGCCCTGCAAGGCCTGTGGGCAAATCTCAACCCTCACATGCGAAGCAGTAAATCTAGAACTGAAACAAATACCCAAATGCAATATTACCTCTGAGCACAATCTTAACCGCGATTAGCTCCTTTCAGAGCCCTGCAAGGCCTGTGGGCAAATCTCAACCCTCACATGCGAAGCAGTAAATCTGGAACTGAAACAAATACCCAAATGCAATATTACCTCTGAGCACAATCCTAACCGCGATTAGCTCCTTTCGGAGCCCTGCAAGGCCTGTGAGCAAATCTCAACCCTCCCATGCGAAGCAGTAAATCTGGAACTGAAACAAATACCCAAATGCAATATTACCTCTGAGCACAATCCTAACCGCGATTAGCTTCTTTCGGAGCCCTGCAAGGCCTGTGAGCAAATCTCAACCCTCCCATGCGAAGCAGTAATTCTGGAACTGAAACAAATACCCAAATGCAGTATTACCTCTGAGCACAATCTTAACCGCGCTTAGCTCCTTTCGGAGCCCTGCAAGATCTGTGAGCAAATCTCAACCCTCACATGCGAAGCAGTAAATCTGGAACTGAAACAAATACCCAAATGCAATATCACCTCTGAGCACAATCTTAACCGCGATTAGCTCCTTTCGGAGCCCTGCAAGGCCTGTGAGCAAATCTCAACCCTCACATGCGAAGCAGTAAATCTGGAACTGAAACAAGTACCCAAATGCAGTATTACCTCTGAGCACAATCTTAACCGCGATTAGCTCCTTTCGGAGCCCTGCAAAGCCTGTGAGCAAATCTCAACCCTCACATGCGAAGCAGTAAATCTGGAACTGAAACAAATACCCAAATGCAATATTACCTCTGAGCACAATCTTAACCGCGATTAGCTCCTTTCGGAGCCCTGCAAGCCCTGTGAGCATACTCAACCCTCACATGCGAAGCAGTAAATCTGGAACTGAAACAAATACCCAAATGCAGTATTACCTCTGAGCACAATCTTAACCGCGATTAGCTCCTTTCGGAGCCCTGAAAGGCCTGTGAGCAAATCTCAACCCTCACATGCGAAGCAGTAAATCTGGAACTGAAACAAATACCCAAATGCAATATCACCTCTGAGCACAATCTTAACCGCGATTAGCTCCTTTCGGAGCCCTGCAAGATCTGTGAGCAAATCTCAACCCTCACATGCGAAGCAGTAAATCTGGAACTGAAACAAATACCCAAATGCAATATTACCTCTGAGCACAATCTTAACCGCGATTAGCTCTTTCGCAGCCCTGCAAGGGCTGTGGAAAATCTCAACCCTCACATGCGAAGCAGTAAATCTGGAACTGAAAGAAATACCCAAATGCAATATTACCTCTGAGCACAATCTTAACCGCGATTAGCTCCTTTCGGAGCCCTGCAAGGCCTGTGAGCAAATCTCAACCCTCACATGCGAAGCAGTAAATCTGAAACTGAAACAAATACCCAAATGCAGTATTACCTCTGAGCACAATCTTAACCGCGATTAGCTCCTTTCGGAGCCCTGCAAGGCCTGTGAGCAAATCTCAACCCTCACGTGCGAAGCAGTAAATCTGGAACTGAAACAAATACCCAAATGCAATATTACCTCTGAGCACAATCTTAACCGCGATTAGCTCCTTTCGGAGCCCTGCAAGGCCTTTGGGCAAATCTCAACCCTCACATGCGAAGCAGTAAATCTGGAACTGAAACAAATACCCAAATGCAATATTACCTCTGAGCACAATCTTAACCGCGATTAGCTCCTTTCGGAGCCCTGCAAGATCTGTGAGCAAATCTCAACCCTCACATGCGAAGCAGTAAATCTGGCACTGAAACAAATACCCAAATGCAATATCACCTCTGAGCACAATCTTAACCGCGATTAGCTCCTTTTGGAGCCCTGCAAGGCCTGTGAGCAAATTTCAACCCTCACATGCGAAGCAGTAAATCTGGAACTGAAACAAATACCCAAATGCAGTATTACCTCTGAGCACAATCTTAACCGCGATTAGCTCCTTTCGGAGCCCTGCAAAGCCTGTGAGCAAATCTCAACCCTCACATGCGAAGCAGTAAATCTGGAACTGAAACAAATACCCAAATGCAGTATTACCTCTGAGCACAATCTTAACCGCGATTAGCTCCTTTCGGAGCCCTGCAAGGCCTGTGAGCAAATCTCAACCCTCACATGCAAAGCAGTAAATCTGGAACTGAAACAAATACCCAAACGCAATATCACCTCTGAGCACAATCTTAACCGCGATTAGCTCCTTTCGGAGCCCTGCAAGGCCTGTGAGCAAATCTCAACCCTCACATGCGAAGCAGTAAATCTGGAACTGAAACAAATACCCAAATGCAATATCACCTCTGAGCACAATCTTAACCGCGATTAGCTCCTTTCGGAGCCCTGCAAGGCCTGTGAGCAAATCTCAACCCTCACATGCGAAGCAGTAAATCTGGAACTGAAACAAAAACCCAAATGCAGTATTACCTCTGAGCACAATCTTAACCGCGATTAGCTCCTTTCGGAGCCCTGCAAGGCCTGTGAGCAAATCTCAACCCTCATATGCGAAGCAGTAAATCTGGAACTGAAACAAATACCCAAATGCAGTATTACCTCTGAGCACAATCTTAACCGCGATTAGCTCCTTTTGTAGCCCTGCAAGGCCTGTGAGCAAATCTCAACCCTCACATGCGAAGCAGTAAATTTGGAAGTGAAACAAATACCGAAATGCAATATTACCTATGAGCACAATCTTAACCGCGATTAGCTCCTTTCGGAGCCCTGCAAGGCCTGTGAGCAAATCTCAACCCTCACATGCGAAGCAGTAAATCTGGAACTGAAACAAATACCCAAATGCAGTATTACCTCTGAGCACAATCTTAACCGCGATTAGCTCCTTTCGGAGCCCTGCAAGGCCTGTGAGCAAATCTCAACCCTCACATGCGAAGCAGTAAATCTGGAACTGAAACAAATACCCAAATGCAATATTACCTCTGAGCACAATCTTAACCGCGATTAGCTCCTTTCGGAGCCCTGCAAGGCCTGTGAGCATACTCAACCCTCACATGCGAAGCAGTAAATCTGGAACTGAAACAAATACCCAAATGCAGTATTACCTCTGAGCACAATCTTAACCGCGATTAGCTCCTTTCGGAGCCCTGCAAGGCCTGTGAGCAAATCTCAACCCTCACATGCGAAGCAGTAAATCTGGAACTGAAACAAATACCCAAATGCAATATTACCTCTGAGCACAATCTTAACCGCGATTAGCTCTTTCGCAGCCCTGCAAGGGCTGTGGAAAATCTCAACCCTCACATGCGAAGCAGTAAATCTGGAACTGAAAGAAATACCCAAATGCAATATTACCTCTGAGCACAATCTTAACCGCGATTAGCTCCTTTCGGAGCCCTGCAAGGCCTGTGAGCAAATCTCAACCCTCACATGCGAAGCAGTAAATCTGAAACTGAAACAAATACCCAAATGCAGTATTACCTCTGAGCACAATCTTAACCGCGATTAGCTCCTTTCGGAGCCCTGCAAGGCCTGTGAGCAAATCTCAACCCTCACGTGCGAAGCAGTAAATCTGGAACTGAAACAAATACCCAAATGCAATATTACCTCTGAGCACAATCTTAACCGCGATTAGCTCCTTTCGGAGCCCTGCAAGGCCTTTGGGCAAATCTCAACCCTCACATGCGAAGCAGTAAATCTGGAACTGAAACAAATACCCAAATGCAATATTACCTCTGAGCACAATCTTAACCGCGATTAGCTCTTTTCGGAGCCCTGCAAGATCTGTGAGCAAATCTCAACCCTCACATGCGAAGCAGTAAATCTGGCACTGAAACAAATACCCAAATGCAATATCACCTCTGAGCACAATCTTAACCGCGATTAGCTCCTTTTGGAGCCCTGCAAGGCCTGTGAGCAAATCTCAACCCTCACATGCGAAGCAGTAAATCTGGAACTGAAACAAATACCCAAATGCAGTATTACCTCTGAGCACAATCTTAACCGCGATTAGCTCCTTTCGGAGCCCTGCAAGGCCTGTGAGCAAATCTCAACCCTCACATGCAAAGCAGTAAATCTGGAACTGAAACAAATACCCAAACGCAATATCACCTCTGAGCACAATCTTAACCGCGATTAGCTCCTTTCGGAGCCCTGCAAGGCCTGTGAGCAAATCTCAACCCTCACATGCGAAGCAGTAAATCTGGAACTGAAACAAATACCCAAATGCAATATCACCTCTGAGCACAATCTTAACCGCGATTAGCTCCTTTCGGAGCCCTGCAAGGCCTGTGAGCAAATCTCAACCCTCACATGCGAAGCAGTAAATCTGGAACTGAAACAAATACCCAAATGCAATATCACCTCTGAGCACAATCTTAACCGCGATTAGCTCCTTTCGGAGCCCTGCAAGGCCTTTGGGCAAATCTCAACCCTCACATGCGAAGCAGTAAATCTGGAACTGAAACAAATACCCAAATGCAATATTACCTCTGAGCACAATCTTAACCGCGATTAGCTCTTTTCGGAGCCCTGCAAGATCTGTGAGCAAATCTCAACCCTCACATGCGAAGCAGTAAATCTGGAACTGAAACAAATACCCAAATGCAATATTACCTCTGAGCACAATCTTAACCGCGATTAGCTCTTTCGCAGCCCTGCAAGGGCTGTGGAAAATCTCAACCCTCACATGCGAAGCAGTAAATCTGGAACTGAAAGAAATACCCAAATGCAATATTACCTCTGAGCACAATCTTAACCGCGATTAGCTCCTTTCGGAGCCCTGCAAGGCCTGTGAGCAAATCTCAACCCTCACATGCGAAGCAGTAAATCTGAAACTGAAACAAATACCCAAATGCAGTATTACCTCTGAGCACAATCTTAACCGCGATTAGCTCCTTTCGGAGCCCTGCAAGGCCTGTGAGCAAATCTCAACCCTCACGTGCGAAGCAGTAAATCTGGAACTGAAACAAATACCCAAATGCAATATTACCTCTGAGCACAATCTTAACCGCGATTAGCTCCTTTCGGAGCCCTGCAAGGCCTTTGGGCAAATCTCAACCCTCACATGCGAAGCAGTAAATCTGGAACTGAAACAAATACCCAAATGCAATATTACCTCTGAGCACAATCTTAACCGCGATTAGCTCCTTTCGGAGCCCTGCAAGATCTGTGAGCAAATCTCAACCCTCACATGCGAAGCAGTAAATCTGGCACTGAAACAAATACCCAAATGCAATATCACCTCTGAGCACAATCTTAACCGCGATTAGCTCCTTTTGGAGCCCTGCAAGGCCTGTGAGCAAATTTCAACCCTCACATGCGAAGCAGTAAATCTGGAACTGAAACAAATACCCAAATGCAGTATTACCTCTGAGCACAATCTTAACCGCGATTAGCTCCTTTCGGAGCCCTGCAAAGCCTGTGAGCAAATCTCAACCCTCACATGCGAAGCAGTAAATCTGGAACTGAAACAAATACCCAAATGCAGTATTACCTCTGAGCACAATCTTAACCGCGATTAGCTCCTTTCGGAGCCCTGCAAGGCCTGTGAGCAAATCTCAACCCTCACATGCAAAGCAGTAAATCTGGAACTGAAACAAATACCCAAACGCAATATCACCTCTGAGCACAATCTTAACCGCGATTAGCTCCTTTCGGAGCCCTGCAAGGCCTGTGAGCAAATCTCAACCCTCACATGCGAAGCAGTAAATCTGGAACTGAAACAAATACCCAAATGCAATATCACCTCTGAGCACAATCTTAACCGCGATTAGCTCCTTTCGGAGCCCTGCAAGGCCTGTGAGCAAATCTCAACCCTCACATGCGAAGCAGTAAATCTGGAACTGAAACAAAAACCCAAATGCAGTATTACCTCTGAGCACAATCTTAACCGCGATTAGCTCCTTTCGGAGCCCTGCAAGGCCTGTGAGCAAATCTCAACCCTCATATGCGAAGCAGTAAATCTGGAACTGAAACAAATACCCAAATGCAGTATTACCTCTGAGCACAATCTTAACCGCGATTAGCTCCTTTTGTAGCCCTGCAAGGCCTGTGAGCAAATCTCAACCCTCACATGCGAAGCAGTAAATTTGGAAGTGAAACAAATACCGAAATGCAATATTACCTATGAGCACAATCTTAACCGCGATTAGCTCCTTTCGGAGCCCTGCAAGGCCTGTGAGCAAATCTCAACCCTCACATGCGAAGCAGTAAATCTGGAACTGAAACAAATACCCAAATGCAGTATTACCTCTGAGCACAATCTTAACCGCGATTAGCTCCTTTCGGAGCCCTGCAAGGCCTGTGAGCAAATCTCAACCCTCACATGCGAAGCAGTAAATCTGGAACTGAAACAAATACCCAAATGCAATATTACCTCTGAGCACAATCTTAACCGCGATTAGCTCCTTTCGGAGCCCTGCAAGGCCTGTGAGCATACTCAACCCTCACATGCGAAGCAGTAAATCTGGAACTGAAACAAATACCCAAATGCAGTATTACCTCTGAGCACAATCTTAACCGCGATTAGCTCCTTTCGGAGCCCTGCAAGGCCTGTGAGCAAATCTCAACCCTCACATGCGAAGCAGTAAATCTGGAACTGAAACAAATACCCAAATGCAATATTACCTCTGAGCACAATCTTAACCGCGATTAGCTCTTTCGCAGCCCTGCAAGGGCTGTGGAAAATCTCAACCCTCACATGCGAAGCAGTAAATCTGGAACTGAAAGAAATACCCAAATGCAATATTACCTCTGAGCACAATCTTAACCGCGATTAGCTCCTTTCGGAGCCCTGCAAGGCCTGTGAGCAAATCTCAACCCTCACATGCGAAGCAGTAAATCTGAAACTGAAACAAATACCCAAATGCAGTATTACCTCTGAGCACAATCTTAACCGCGATTAGCTCCTTTCGGAGCCCTGCAAGGCCTGTGAGCAAATCTCAACCCTCACGTGCGAAGCAGTAAATCTGGAACTGAAACAAATACCCAAATGCAATATTACCTCTGAGCACAATCTTAACCGCGATTAGCTCCTTTCGGAGCCCTGCAAGGCCTTTGGGCAAATCTCAACCCTCACATGCGAAGCAGTAAATCTGGAACTGAAACAAATACCCAAATGCAATATTACCTCTGAGCACAATCTTAACCGCGATTAGCTCTTTTCGGAGCCCTGCAAGATCTGTGAGCAAATCTCAACCCTCACATGCGAAGCAGTAAATCTGGCACTGAAACAAATACCCAAATGCAATATCACCTCTGAGCACAATCTTAACCGCGATTAGCTCCTTTTGGAGCCCTGCAAGGCCTGTGAGCAAATCTCAACCCTCACATGCGAAGCAGTAAATCTGGAACTGAAACAAATACCCAAATGCAGTATTACCTCTGAGCACAATCTTAACCGCGATTAGCTCCTTTCGGAGCCCTGCAAGGCCTGTGAGCAAATCTCAACCCTCACACGCGAAGCAGTAAATCTGGAACTGAAACAAATACCCAAATGCAGTATTACCTCTGAGCACAATCTTAACCGCGATTAGCTCCTTTCGGAGCCCTGCAAGGCCTGTGAGCAAATCTCAACCCTCACATGCAAAGCAGTAAATCTGGAACTGAAACAAATACCCAAATGCAATATCCCCTCTGAGCACAATCTTAACCGCGATTAGCTCCTATCAGAGCCCTGCAAGGCCTGTGAGCAAATCTCAACCCTCACATGCGAAGCAGTAAATCTGGAACTGAAACAAATACCCAAATGCAATATCACCTCTGAGCACAATCTTAACCGCGATTAGCTCCTTTCGGAGCCCTGCAAGGCCTGTGAGCAAATCTCAACCCTCACATGCGAAGCAGTAAATCTGGAACTGAAACAAAAACCCAAATGCAGTATTACCTCTGGGCACAATCTTAACCGCGATTAGCTCCTTTCGGAGCCCTGCAAGGCCTGTGAGCAAATCTCAACCCTCATATGCGAAGCAGTAAATCTGGAACTGAAACAAATACCCAAATGCAGTATTACCTCTGAGCACAATCTTAACCGCGATTAGCTCCTTTCAGAGCCCTGCAAGGCCTGTGAGCAAATCTCAACCCTCACATGCGAAGCAGTAAATTTGGAAGTGAAACAAATACCGAAATGCAATATTACCTATGAGCACAATCTTAACCGCGATTAGCTCCTTTCAGAGCCCTGCAAGGCCTGTGAGCAAATCTCAACCCTCACATGCGAAGCAGTAAATTTGGAAGTGAAACAAATACCGAAATGCAATATTACCTATGAGCACAATCTTAACCGCGATTAGCTCCTTTCGGAGCCCTGCAAGGCCTGTGAGCAAATCTCAACCCTCACATGCGAAGCAGTAAATCTGGAAGTGAAAGAAATACCGAAATGCAATATTACCTATGAGCACAATCTTAACCGCGATTAGCTCCTTTCGGAGCCCTGCAAGGCCTGTGAGCAAATCTCAACCCTCACATGCGAAGCAGTAAATCTGGAACTGAAACAAATACCCAAATGCAATATTACCTCTGAGCACGATCTTAACCGCGATTAGCTCCTTTCGCAGCCCTGCAAGGCCTGTGAGCATAGTCAACCCTCACATGCGAAGCAGTAAATCTGGAACTTAAACAAAAACCCAAATGCAGTATTACCTCTGAGCACAATCTTAACCGCGATTAGCTCCTTTCGGAGCCCTGCAAGGCCTGTGGGCAAATCTCAACCCTCACATGCGAAGCAGTAAATCTGGAACTGAAACAAATACCCAAATGCAATATTACCTCTGAGCACAATCTTAACCGCGATTAGCTCCTTTCAGAGCCCTGCAAGGCCTGTGAGCAAATCTCAACCCTCACATGCGAAGCAGTAAATTTGGAAGTGAAACAAATACCGAAATGCAATATTACCTATGAGCACAATCTTAACCGCGATTAGCTCCTTTCGGAGCCCTGCAAGGCCTGTGAGCAAATCTCAACCCTCACATGCGAAGCAGTAAATCTGGAACTGAAACAAATACCCAAATGCAGTATTACCTCTGAGCACAATCTTAACCGCGATTAGCTCCTTTCGGAGCCCTGCAAGGCCTGTGAGCAAATCTCAACCCTCACATGCGAAGCAGTAAATCTGGAACTGAAACAAATACCCAAATGCAATATTACCTCTGAGCACAATCTTAACCGCGATTAGCTCCTTTCGGAGCCCTGCAAGGCCTGTGAGCATACTCAACCCTCACATGCGAAGCAGTAAATCTGGAACTGAAACAAATACCCAAATGCAGTATTACCTCTGAGCACAATCTTAACCGCGATTAGCTCCTTTCGGAGCCCTGCAAGGCCTGTGAGCAAATCTCAACCCTCACATGCGAAGCAGTAAATCTGGAACTGAAACAAATACCCAAATGCAATATTACCTCTGAGCACAATCCTAACCGCGATTAGCTCCTTTCGGAGCCCTGCAAGGCCTGTGAGCAAATCTCAAGCCTCCCATGCGAAGCAGTAAATCTGGAACTGAAACAAATACCCAAATGCAGTATTACCTCTGAGCACAATCTTAACCGCGATTAGCTCCTTTCGGAGCCCTGAAAGGCCTGTGAGCAAATCTCAACCCTCTCATGCGAAGCAGTAAATCTGGAACTGAAACAAATACCCAAATGCAATATTACCTCTGAGCACGATCTTAACCGCGATTAGCTCCTTTCGCAGCCCTGCAAGGCCTGTGAGCATAGTCAACCCTCACATGCGAAGCAGTAAATCTGGAACTTAAACAAAAACCCAAATGCAGTATTACCTCTGAGCACAATCTTAACCGCTTTTAGCTCCTTTCGGAGCCCTGCAAGGCCTGTGGGCAAATCTCAACCCTCACATGCGAAGCAGTAAATCTGGAACTGAAACAAATACCCAAATGCAATATTACCTCTGAGCACAATCTTAACCGCGATTAGCTCCTTTCAGAGCCCTGCAAGGCCTGTGGGCAAATCTCAACCCTCACATGCGAAGCAGTAAATCTGGAACTGAAACAAATACCCAAATGCAATATTACCTCTGAGCACAATCCTAACCGCGATTAGCTCCTTTCGGAGCCCTGCAAGATCTGTGAGCAAATCTGAACCCTCACATGCGAAGCAGTAAATCTGGAACTGAAACAAATACCCAAATGCAATATCACCTCTGAGCACAATCTTAACCGCGATTAGCTCCTTTCGGAGCCCTGCAAGGCCTGTGAGCATACTCAACCCTCACATGCGAAGCAGTAAATCTGGAACTGAAACAAATACCCAAATGCAGTATTACCTCTGAGCACAATCTTAACCGCGATTAGCTCCTTTCGGAGCCCTGAAAGGCCTGTGAGCAAATCTCAACCCTCACATGCGAAGCAGTAAATCTGGAACTGAAACAAATACCCAAATGCAATATCACCTCTGAGCACAATCTTAACCGCGATTAGCTCCTTTCGGAGCCCTGCAAGATCTGTGAGCAAATCTCAACCCTCACATGCGAAGCAGTAAATCTGGAACTGAAACAAATACCCAAATGCAATATTACCTCTGAGCACAATCTTAACCGCGATTAGCTCTTTCGCAGCCCTGCAAGGGCTGTGGAAAATCTCAACCCTCACATGCGAAGCAGTAAATCTGGAACTGAAAAATACCCAAATGCAGTATTACCTCTGAGCACAATCTTAACCGCGATTAGCTAATTTCAGAGCCCTGCAAGGCCTGTGGGCAAATCTCAACCCTCACATGCGAAGCAGTACATCTGGAATTGAAACAAATACCCAAATGCAATATTATCTCTGAGCACAATCCTAACCGCGATTAGCTCCTTTCGGAGCCCTGCAAGGCCTGTGAGCAAATCTCAACCCTCCCATGCGAAGCAGTAAGTCTGGAACTGAAACAAATACCCAAATGCAGTATTACCTCTGAGCACAATCTTAACCGCGATTACCTCCATTCGGAGCCCTGCAAGATCTGTGAGCAAATCTCAACCCTCACATGCGAAGCAGTAAATCTGGAACTGAAACAAATACCCAAATATGCAATATTACCTCTGAGCACAATCTTAACCGCGATTAGCTCCTTTCGGAGCCCTGCAAGGCCTGTGAGCATACTCAACCCTCACATGCGAAGCAGTAAATCTGGAACTGAAACAAATACCCAAATGCAGTATTACCTCTGAGCACAATCTTAACCGTGATTAGCTCCTTTCGGAGCCCTGCAAGGCCTGTGAGCAAATCTCAACCCTCACATGCGAAGCAGTAAATCTGGAACTGAAACAAATACCCAAATGCAACATCACCTCTGAGCACAATCTTAACCGCGATTAGCTCCTTTCGGAGCCCTGCAAGATCTCTGAGCAAATCTCAACCCTCACATGCGAAGCAGTAAATCTGGAACTGAAAGAAATACCCAAATGCAATATTACCTCTGAGCACAATCTTAACCGCGATTAGCTCCTTTCGGAGCCCTGCAAGGCCTGTGGGCAAATCTCAACCCTCACATGCGAAGCAGTAAATCTGGAACTGAAGCAAATACCCAAATGCAATATTACCTCTGAGCACAATCTTAACCGCGATTAGCTCCTTTCGGAGCCCTGCAAGGCCTGTGGGCAAATCTCAACCCTCATATGCGAAGCAGTAAATCTGGAACTGAAACAAATACCCAAATGCAGCATTACCTCTGAGCACAATCTTAACCGCGATTAGCTCCTTTTGTAGCCCTGCAAGGCCTGTGAGCAAATCTCAACCCTCACATGGGAAGCAGTAAATTTGGAAGTGAAACAAATACCGAAATGCAATATTACCTCTGAGCACAATCTTAACCGTGATTAGCTCCTTTCGGAGCCCTGCAAGATCTGTGAGCAAATCTCAACCCTCACATGCGAAGCAGTAAATCTGGAACTGAAACAAATACCCAAATGCAATATTACCTCTGAGCACAATCTTAACCGCGATTAGCTCTTTCGCAGCCCTGCAAGGGCTGTGGAAAATCTCAACCCTCACATGCGAAGCAGTAAATCTGGAACTGAAAAATACCCAAATGCAGTATTACCTCTGAGCACAATCTTAACCGCGATTAGCTAATTTCAGAGCCCTGCAAGGCCTGTGGGCAAATCTCAACCCTCACATGCGAAGCAGTACATCTGGAATTGAAACAAATACCCAAATGCAATATTATCTCTGAGCACAATCCTAACCGCGATTAGCTCCTTTCGGAGCCCTGCAAGGCCTGTGAGCAAATCTCAACCCTCCCATGCGAAGCAGTAAGTCTGGAACTGAAACAAATACCCAAATGCAGTATTACCTCTGAGCACAATCTTAACCGCGATTACCTCCATTCGGAGCCCTGCAAGATCTGTGAGCAAATCTCAACCCTCACATGCGAAGCAGTAAATCTGGAACTGAAACAAATACCCAAATATGCAATATTACCTCTGAGCACAATCTTAACCGCGATTAGCTCCTTTCGGAGCCCTGCAAGGCCTGTGAGCATACTCAACCCTCACATGCGAAGCAGTAAATCTGGAACTGAAACAAATACCCAAATGCAGTATTACCTCTGAGCACAATCTTAACCGTGATTAGCTCCTTTCGGAGCCCTGCAAGGCCTGTGAGCAAATCTCAACCCTCACATGCGAAGCAGTAAATCTGGAACTGAAACAAATACCCAAATGCAACATCACCTCTGAGCACAATCTTAACCGCGATTAGCTCCTTTCGGAGCCCTGCAAGATCTCTGAGCAAATCTCAACCCTCACATGCGAAGCAGTAAATCTGGAACTGAAAGAAATACCCAAATGCAATATTACCTCTGAGCACAATCTTAACCGCGATTAGCTCCTTTCGGAGCCCTGCAAGGCCTGTGGGCAAATCTCAACCCTCACATGCGAAGCAGTAAATCTGGAACTGAAGCAAATACCCAAATGCAATATTACCTCTGAGCACAATCTTAACCGCGATTAGCTCCTTTCGGAGCCCTGCAAGGCCTGTGGGCAAATCTCAACCCTCATATGCGAAGCAGTAAATCTGGAACTGAAACAAATACCCAAATGCAGCATTACCTCTGAGCACAATCTTAACCGCGATTAGCTCCTTTTGTAGCCCTGCAAGGCCTGTGAGCAAATCTCATCCCTCACATGGGAAGCAGTAAATTTGGAAGTGAAACAAATACCGAAATGCAATATTACCTCTGAGCACAATCTTAACCGCGATTAGCTCCTTTCGGAGCCCTGCAAGGCCTGTGAGCAAATCTCAACCCTCACATGCCAAGCAGTAAATCTGGAACTGAAACAAACACCCAAATGCAGTATTACCTCTGAGCACAATCTTAACCGCGATTAGCTCCTTTCGGAGCCCTGCAAGGCCTGTGAGCAAATCTCAACCCTCACATGCGAAGCAGTAAATCTGGAACTGAAACAAATACCCAAATGCAATATCACCTCTGAGCACAATCTTAACCGCGATTAGCTCCTTTCGGAGCCCTGCAAGGCCTGTGAGCATACTCAGCCCTCACATGCGAAGCAGTAAATCTGGAACTGAAACAAATACCCAAATGCAGTATTACCTCTGAGCACAATCTTAACCGCGATTAGCTCCTTTCGGAGCCCTGCAAGGCCTGTGAGCAAACCTCAACCCTCAGATGCGAAGCAGTAAATCTGAACTGAAACAAATACCCAAATGCAATATTACCTCTGAGCACAATCCTAACCGCGATAAGCTCCTTTTGGAGCCCTGCAAGGCCTGTGAGCAAATCTCAACCCTCCCATGCGAAGCAGTAAATCTGGAACTGAAACAAATACCCAAATGCAGTATTACCTCTGAGCACAATCTTGACCGCGATTAGCTCCTTTCGGAGCCCTGCAAGATCTGTGAGCAAATCTCAACCCTCACATGCGAAGCAGTAAATCTGGAACTGAAACAAATACCCAAATGCAATATCACCTCTGAGCACAATCTTAACCGCGATTAGCTCCTTTCGGAGCCCTGCAAGGCCTGTGAGCAAATCTCAACCCTCACATGCGAAGCAGTAAATCTGGAACTGAAACAAATACCCAAATGCAGTATTACCTCTGAGCACAATCTTAACCGCGATTAGCTCCTTTCGGAGCCCTGCAAGGCCTGTGAGCAAATCTCAACCCTCACATGCGAAGCAGTAAATCTGGAACTGAAACAAATACCCAAATGCAATATTACCTCTTAGCACAATCTTAACCGCGATTAGCTCCTTTCGGAGCCCTGCAAGGCCTGTGAGCATACTCAACCCTCACATGCGAAGCAGTAAATCTGGAACTGAAACAAATACCCAAATGCAGTATTACCTCTGAGCACAATCTTAACCGCGATTAGCTCCTTTCGGAGCCCTGCAAGGCCTGTGAGCAAATCTCAACCCTCACATGCGAAGCAGTAAATCTGGACCTGAAACAAATACCCAAATGCAATATCACCTCTGAGCACAATCTTAACCGCGATTAGCTCCTTTCGGAGCCCTGCAAGGCCTGTGAGCATACTCAACCCTCACATGCGAAGCAGTAAATCTGGAACTGAAACAAATACCCAAATGCAGTATTACCTCTGAGCACAATCTTAACCGCGATTAGCTCCTTTCGGAGCCCTGCAAGGCCTGTGAGCAAATCTCAACCCTCACATGCGAAGCAGTAAATCTGGAACTGAAAAATACCCAAATGCAGTATTACCTCTGAGCACAATCTTAACCGCGATAGCTCCTTTCGGAGCCCTGCATGGCCTGTGAGCAAATGTCAACCCTCACATGCGAAGCAGTAAATCTGGAACTGAAACAAATACCCAAATGCAGTATTACCTCTGAGCACAATCTTAACCGCGATTAGCTCCTTTTGTAGCCCTGCAAGGCCTGTGAGCAAATCTCAACCCTCACATGGGAAGCAGTAAATTTGGAAGTGAAACAAATACCGAAATGCAATATTACCTTTGAGCACAATCTTAACCGCGATTAGCTCCTTTCGGAGCCCTGCAAGGCCTGTGAGCATACTCAACCCTCAGATGCGAAGCAGTAAATCTGGACCTGAAACAAATACCCAAATGCAATATCACCTCTGAGCACAATCTTAACCGCGATTAGCTCCTTTCGGAGCCCTGCAAGGCCTGTGAGCATACTCAACCCTCACATGCGAAGCAGTAAATCTGGAACTGAAACAAATACCCAAATGCAGTATTACCTCTGAGCACAGTCTTAACCGCGATTAGCTCCTTTCGGAGCCCTGCAAGGCCTGTGAGCAAATCTCAACCCTCACATGCGAAGCAGTAAATCTGGAACTGAAAAATACCCAAATGCAGTATTACCTCTGAGCACAATCTTAACCGCGATAGCTCCTTTCGGAGCCCTGCATGGCCTGTGAGCAAATGTCAACCCTCACATGCGAAGCAGTAAATCTGGAACTGAAACAAATACCCAAATGCAGTATTACCTCTGAGCACAATCTTAACCGCGATTAGCTCCTTTCGGAGCCCTGCAAGGCCTGTGAGCAAATCTCAACCCTCACATGCGAAGCAGTAAATCTAGAACTGAAACAAATACCCAAATGCAATATTACCTCTGAGCACAATCTTAACCGCGATTAGCTCCTTTCGGAGCCCTGCAAGGCCTGTGAGCATACTCAACCCTCACATGCGAAGCAGTAAATCTGGAACTGAAACAAATACCCAAATGCAGTATTACCTCTGAGCACAATCTTAACCGCGATTAGCTCCTTTCGGAGCCCTGCAAGGCCTGTGAGCAAATCTCAACCCTCACATGCGAAGCAGTAAATCTGGAACTGAAACAAATACCCAAATGCAATATCACCTCTGAGCACAATCTTAACCGCGATTAGCTCCTTTCGGAGCCCTGCAAGGCCTGTGAGCATACTCAACCCTCACATGCGAAGCAGTAAATCTGGAACTGAAACAAATACCCAAATGCAGTATTACCTCTGAGCACAATCTTAACCGCGATTAGCTCCTTTCGGAGCCCTGCAAGGCCTTTGAGCAAATCTCAACCCTCACATGCGAAGCAGTAAATCTGGAACTGAAACGAATACACAAATGCAATATCACCTCTGAGCACAATCTTAACCGCGATTAGCTCCTTTCGGAGCCCTGCAAGGCCTGTGAGCAAATCTCAACCCTCACATGCGAAGCAGTAAATCTGTAACTGAAACTAATACCCAAATGCAATATCACCTCTGAGCACAATCTTAACCGCGATTGGCTCCTTTCGAAGCCCTGCAAGGCCTGTGAGCAAATCTCAACCCTCACATGCGAAGCAGTGAATCTGGAACTGAAACAAATACCCAAATGCAGTATTACCTCTGAGCACAGCCTTAACCGCGATTAGCTCCTTTCGGAGCCCTGCAAGGCCTGTGAGCAAATCTCAACCCTCACATGCGAAGCAATAAATCTGGAACTGAAACGAATACCCAAATGCAGTATTACCTCTGAGCACAATCTTAACCGCGATTAGCTCCTTTCGGAGCCCTGCAAGGCCTGTGAGCAAACATCAACCCTCACATGCGAAGCAGTAAATCTGGAACTGAAACAAATACCCAAATGCAGTATTACCTCTGAGCACAATCTTAACCGCGATTAGGTCCTTTCGTAGCCCTGCAAGGCCTGTGAGCAAATCTCAACCCTCACATGCGAAGCAGTAAATTTGGAACTGAAACAAATACCCAAATGCAACATTACCTCTGAGCACAATCTTAACCGCGATTAGCTCCTTTCGGAGCCCTGCAAGGCCTGTGAGCAAATCTCAACCCTCACATGCGAAGCAGTAAATCTGGAACTGAAACAAATACCCAAATGCAGTATTACCTCTGAGCACAATCTTAACCGTGATTAGCTCCTTTCGGAGCCCTGCAAGGCCTGTGAGCAAATCTCAACCCTCACATGCGAAGCAGTAAATCTGGAACTGAAACAAATACCCAAATGCAATATTACCTCTGAGCACAGTCTTAACCGCGATTAGCTCCTTTCGGAGCCCTGCAAGGCCTGTGAGCAAATCTCAACCCTCACATGCGAAGCAGTAAATCTGGAACTGAAACAAATACCCAAATGCAGTATTACCTCTGAGCACAATCTTAACCGCGATAGCTCCTTTCGGAGCCCTGCATGGCCTGTGAGCAAATGTCAACCCTCACGTGCGAAGCAGTAAATCTGGAACTGAAACAAATACCCAAATGCAGTATTACCTCTGAGCACAATCTTAACCGCGATTAGCTCCTTTCGGAGCCCTGCAAGGCCTGTGAGCAAATCTCAACCCTCACATGCGAAGCAGTAAATCTGGACCTGAAACAAATACCCAAATGCAATATCACCTCTGAGCACAATCTTAACCGCGATTAGCTCCTTTTGTAGCCCTGCAAGGCCTGTGAGCAAATCTCAACCCTCACATGGGAAGCAGTAAATTTGGAAGTGAAACAAATACCGAAATGCAATATTACCTTTGAGCACAATCTTAACCGCGATTAGCTCCTTTCGGAGCCCTGCAAGGCCTGTGAGCATACTCAACCCTCAGATGCGAAGCAGTAAATCTGGACCTGAAACAAATACCCAAATGCAATATCACCTCTGAGCACAATCTTAACCGCGATTAGCTCCTTTCGGAGCCCTGCAAGGCCTGTGAGCATACTCAACCCTCACATGCGAAGCAGTAAATCTGGAACTGAAACAAATACCCAAATGCAGTATTACCTCTGAGCACAGTCTTAACCGCGATTAGCTCCTTTCGGAGCCCTGCAAGGCCTGTGAGCAAATCTCAACCCTCACATGCGAAGCAGTAAATCTGGAACTGAAAAATACCCAAATGCAGTATTACCTCTGAGCACAATCTTAACCGCGATAGCTCCTTTCGGAGCCCTGCATGGCCTGTGAGCAAATGTCAACCCTCACATGCGAAGCAGTAAATCTGGAACTGAAACAAATACCCAAATGCAGTATTACCTCTGAGCACAATCTTAACCGCGATTAGCTCCTTTCGGAGCCCTGCAAGGCCTGTGAGCAAATCTCAACCCTCACATGCGAAGCAGTAAATCTAGAACTGAAACAAATACCCAAATGCAATATTACCTCTGAGCACAATCTTAACCGCGATTAGCTCCTTTCGGAGCCCTGCAAGGCCTGTGAGCATACTCAACCCTCACATGCGAAGCAGTAAATCTGGAACTGAAACAAATACCCAAATGCAGTATTACCTCTGAGCACAATCTTAACCGCGATTAGCTCCTTTCGGAGCCCTGCAAGGCCTGTGAGCAAATCTCAACCCTCACATGCGAAGCAGTAAATCTGGAACTGAAACAAATACCCAAATGCAATATCACCTCTGAGCACAATCTTAACCGCGATTAGCTCCTTTCGGAGCCCTGCAAGGCCTGTGAGCATACTCAACCCTCACATGCGAAGCAGTAAATCTGGAACTGAAACAAATACCCAAATGCAGTATTACCTCTGAGCACAATCTTAACCGCGATTAGCTCCTTTCGGAGCCCTGCAAGGCCTTTGAGCAAATCTCAACCCTCACATGCGAAGCAGTAAATCTGGAACTGAAACGAATACACAAATGCAATATCACCTCTGAGCACAATCTTAACCGCGATTAGCTCCTTTCGGAGCCCTGCAAGGCCTGTGAGCAAATCTCAACCCTCACATGCGAAGCAGTAAATCTGTAACTGAAACTAATACCCAAATGCAATATCACCTCTGAGCACAATCTTAACCGCGATTGGCTCCTTTCGAAGCCCTGCAAGGCCTGTGAGCAAATCTCAACCCTCACATGCGAAGCAGTGAATCTGGAACTGAAACAAATACCCAAATGCAGTATTACCTCTGAGCACAGCCTTAACCGCGATTAGCTCCTTTCGGAGCCCTGCAAGGCCTGTGAGCAAATCTCAACCCTCACATGCGAAGCAATAAATCTGGAACTGAAACGAATACCCAAATGCAGTATTACCTCTGAGCACAATCTTAACCGCGATTAGCTCCTTTCGGAGCCCTGCAAGGCCTGTGAGCAAACATCAACCCTCACATGCGAAGCAGTAAATCTGGAACTGAAACAAATACCCAAATGCAGTATTACCTCTGAGCACAATCTTAACCGCGATTAGGTCCTTTCGTAGCCCTGCAAGGCCTGTGAGCAAATCTCAACCCTCACATGCGAAGCAGTAAATTTGGAACTGAAACAAATACCCAAATGCAACATTACCTCTGAGCACAATCTTAACCGCGATTAGCTCCTTTCGGAGCCCTGCAAGGCCTGTGAGCAAATCTCAACCCTCACATGCGAAGCAGTAAATCTGGAACTGAAACAAATACCCAAATGCAGTATTACCTCTGAGCACAATCTTAACCGTGATTAGCTCCTTTCGGAGCCCTGCAAGGCCTGTGAGCAAATCTCAACCCTCACATGCGAAGCAGTAAATCTGGAACTGAAACAAATACCCAAATGCAATATTACCTCTGAGCACAGTCTTAACCGCGATTAGCTCCTTTCGGAGCCCTGCAAGGCCTGTGAGCAAATCTCAACCCTCACATGCGAAGCAGTAAATCTGGAACTGAAACGAATACACAAATGCAATATCACCTCTGAGCACAATCTTAACCGCGATTAGCTCCTTTCGGAGCCCTGCAAGGCCTGTGAGCAAATCTCAACCCTCACATGCGAAGCAGTAAATCTGGAACTGAAACAAATACCCAAATGCAGTATTACCTCTGAGCACAGTCTTAACCGCGATTAGCTCCTTTCGGAGCCCTGCAAGGCCTGTGAGCAAATCTCAACCCTCACATGCGAAGCAGTAAATCTGGAACTGAAACAAATACCCAAATGCAGTATTACCTCTGAGCACAATCTTAACCGCGATAGCTCCTTTCGGAGCCCTGCATGGCCTGTGAGCAAATGTCAACCCTCACGTGCGAAGCAGTAAATCTGGAACTGAAACAAATACCCAAATGCAGTATTACCTCTGAGCACAATCTTAACCGCGATTAGCTCCTTTCGGAGCCCTGCAAGGCCTGTGAGCAAATCTCAACCCTCACATGCGAAGCAGTAAATCTGGACCTGAAACAAATACCCAAATGCAATATCACCTCTGAGCACAATCTTAACCGCGATTAGCTCCTTTCGGAGCCCTGCAAGGCCTCTGAGCATACTCAACCCTCACATGCGAAGCAGTAAATCTGGAACTGAAACAAATACCCAAATGCAGTATTACCTCTGAGCACAATCTTAACCGCGATTAGCTCCTTTCGGAGCCCTGCAAGGCCTGTGAGCAAATCTCAACCCTCACATGCGAAGCAGTAAATCTGGAACTGAAACGAATACACAAATGCAATATCACCTCTGAGCACAATCTTAACCGCGATTAGCTCCTTTCGGAGCCCTGCAAGGCCTGTGAGCAAATCTCAACCCGCACATGCGAAGCAGTAAATCTGGAACTGAAACAAATTCCCAAATGCAGTATTACCTCTGAGCACAGTCTTAACCGCGATTAGCTCCTTTCGGAGCCCTGCAAGGCCTGTGAGCAAATCTCAACCCTCACATGCGAAGCAGTAAATCTGGAACTGAAAAATACCCAAATGCAGTATTACCTCTGAGCACAATCTTAACCGCGATAGCTCCTTTCGGAGCCCTGCATGGCCTGTGAGCAAATGTCAACCCTCACATGCGAAGCAGTAAATCTGGAACTGAAACAAATACCCAAATGCAGTATTACCTCTGAGCACAATCTTAACCGCGATTAGCTCCTTTTGTAGCCCTGCAAGGCCTGTGAGCAAATCTCAACCCTCACATGGGAAGCAGTAAATTTGGAAGTGAAACAAATACCGAAATGCAATATTACCTCTGAGCACAATCTTAACCGCGATTAGCTCCTTTCGGAGCCCTGCAAGGCCTGTGAGCATACTCAACCCTCAGATGCGAAGCAGTAAATCTGGACCTGAAACAAATACCCAAATGCAATATCACCTCTGAGCACAATCTTAACCGCGATTAGCTCCTTTCGGAGCCCTGAAAGGCCTGTGAGCATACTCAACCCTCACATGCGAAGCAGTAAATCTGGAACTGAAACAAATACCCAAATGCAGTATTACCTCTGAGCACAGTCTTAACCGCGATTAGCTCCTTTCGGAGCCCTGCAAGGCCTGTGAGCAAATCTCAACCCTCACATGCGAAGCAGTAAATCTGGAACTGAAAAATACCCAAATGCAGTATTACCTCTGAGCACAATCTTAACCGCGATAGCTCCTTTCGGAGCCCTGCATGGCCTGTGAGCAAATGTCAACCCTCACATGCGAAGCAGTAAATCTTAGACTGAAACAAATACCCAAATGCAGTATTACCTCTGAGCACAATCTTAACCGCGATTAGCTCCTTTCGGAGCCCTGCAAGGCCTGTGAGCAAATCTCAACCCTCACATGCGAAGCAGTAAATCTGGAACTGAAACAAATACCCAAATGCAATATTACCTCTGAGCACAATCTTAACCGCGATTAGCTCCTTTCGGAGCCCTGCAAGGCCTGTGAGCATACTCAACCCTCACATGCGAAGCAGTAAATCTGGAACTGAAACAAATACCCAAATGCAGTATTACCTCTGAGCACAATCTTAACCGCGATTAGCTCCTTTCGGAGCCCTGCAAGGCCTTTGAGCAAATCTCAACCCTCACATGCGAAGCAGTAAATCTGGAACTGAAACGAATACACAAATGCAATATCACCTCTGAGCACAATCTTAACCGCGATTAGCTCCTTTCGGAGCCCTGCAAGGCCTGTGAGCAAATCTCAACCCTCACATGCGAAGCAGTAAATCTGGAACTGAAACTAATACCCAAATGCAATATCACCTCTGAGCACAATCTTAACCGCGATTAGCTCCTTTCGGAGCCCTGCAAGGCCTGTGAGCAAATCTCAACCCTCACATGCGAAGCAGTAAATCTGGAACTGAAACAAATACCCAAATGCAGTATTACCTCTGAGCACAGCCTTAACCGCGATTAGCTCCTTTCGGAGCCCTGCAAGGCCTGTGAGCAAATCTCAACCCTCACATGCGAAGCAGTAAATCTGGAACTGAAACAAATACCCAAATGCAGTATTACCTCTGAGCACAATCTTAACCGCGATTAGCTCCTTTCGGAGCCCTGCAAGGCCTGTGAGCAAATATGAACCCTCACATGCGAAGCAGTAAATCTGGAACTGAAACAAATACCCAAATGCAGTATTACCTCTGAGCACAATCTTAACCGCGATTAGGTCCTTTCGTAGCCCTGCAAGGCCTGTGAGCAAATCTCAACCCTCACATGCGAAGCAGTAAATTTGGAACTGAAACAAATACCCAAATGCAATATTACCTCTGAGCACAATCTTAACCGCGATTAGCTCCTTTCGGAGCCCTGCAAGGCCTGTGAGCAAATCTCAACCCTCACATGCGAAGCAGTAAATCTGGAACTGAAACAAATACCCAAATGCAGTATTACCTCTGAGCACAATCTTAACCGTGATTAGCTCCTTTCGGAGCCCTGCAAGGCCTGTGAGCAAATCTCAACCCTCACATGCGAAGCAGTAAATCTGGAACTGAAACAAATACCCAAATGCAATATTACCTCTGAGCACAGTCTTAACCGCGATTAGCTCCTTTCGGAGCCCTGCAAGGCCTGTGAGCATACTCAACCCTCACATGCGAAGCAGTAAATCTGGAACTGAAACAAATACCCATATGCAGTATTACCTCTGAGCACAATCTTAACCGCGATTAGCTCCTTTCGGAGCCCTGCAAGGCCTGTGAGCAAATCTCAACTCTCACATGCGAAGCAGTAAATCTGGAACTCAAACAGACCCAAATGCAATATCACCTCTGAGCACAATCTTAACCGCGATTAGCTCCTTTCGGAGCCCTGCAAGGCCTGTGAGCAAATCTCAAACCTCACATGCGAAGCAGTAAATCTGGAACTGAAACAAATACCCAAATGCACTATTACCTCTGAGCACAATCTTAACCGCGATTAGCTCGTTTCGGAGCCCTGCAAGGCCTGTGAGCAAATCTCAACCCTCACATGCGAAGCAGTAAATCTGGAACTGAAACAAATACCCAAATGCAATATCACCTCTGAGCACAATCTTAACCGCGATTAGCTCCTTTCGGAGCCCTGCAAGGCCTGTGAGCATACTCAACCCTCACATGCGAAGCAGTAAATCTGGAACTGAAACAAATACCCAAATGCAGTATTACCTCTGAGCACAATCTTAACCGCGATTAGCTCCTTTCGGAGCCCTGCAAGGCCTGTGAGCAAATCTCAACCCTCACATGCGAAGCAGTAAATCTGGAACTGAAACGAATACACAAATGCAATATCACCTCTGAGCACAATCTTAACCGCGATTAGCTCCTTTCGGAGCCCTGCAAGGCCTGTGAGCAAATCTCAACCCTCACATGCGAAGCAGTAAATCTGGAACTGAAACAAATACCCAAATGCAGTATTACCTCTGAGCACAATCTTAACCGCGATTAGCTCCTTTTGTAGCCCTGCAAGGCCTGTGAGCAAATCTCAACCCTCACATGGGAAGCAGTAAATTTGGAAGTGAAACAAATACCGAAATGCAATATTACCTCTGAGCACAATCTTAACCGCGATTAGCTCCTTTCGGAGCCCTGCAAGGCCTGTGAGCATACTCAACCCTCAGATGCGAAGCAGTAAATCTGGACCTGAAACAAATACCCAAATGCAATATCACCTCTGAGCACAATCTTAACCGCGATTAGCTCCTTTCGGAGCCCTGAAAGGCCTGTGAGCATACTCAACCCTCACATGCGAAGCAGTAAATCTGGAACTGAAACAAATACCCAAATGCAGTATTACCTCTGAGCACAGTCTTAACCGCGATTACCTCCTTTCGGAGCCCTGCAAGGCCTGTGAGCAAATCTCAACCCTCACATGCGAAGCAGTAAATCTGGAACTGAAAAATACCCAAATGCAGTATTACCTCTGAGCACAATCTTAACCGCGATAGCTCCTTTCGGAGCCCTGCATGGCCTGTGAGCAAATGTCAACCCTCACATGCGAAGCAGTAAATCTTGGACTGAAACAAATACCCAAATGCAGTATTGCCTCTGAGCACAATCTTAACCGCGATTAGCTCCTTTCGGAGCCCTGCAAGGCCTGTGAGCAAATCTCAACCCTCACATGCGAAGCAGTAAATCTGGAACTGAAACAAATACCCAAATGCAATATTACCTCTGAGCACAATCTTAACCGCGATTAGCTCCTTTCGGAGCCCTGCAAGGCCTGTGAGCATACTCAACCCTCACATGCGAAGCAGTAAATCTGGAACTGAAATAAATACCCAAATGCAGTATTACCTCTGAGCACAATCTTAACCGCGATTAGCTCCTTTCGGAGCCCTGCAAGGCCTTTGAGCAAATCTCAACCCTCACATGCGAAGCAGTAAATCTGGAACTGAAACGAATACACAAATGCAATATCACCTCTGAGCACAATCTTAACCGCGATTAGCTCCTTTCGGAGCCCTGCAAGGCCTGTGAGCAAATCTCAACCCTCACATGCGAAGCAGTAAATCTGGAACTGAAACTAATACCCAAATGCAATATCACCTCTGAGCACAATCTTAACCGCGATTAGCTCCTTTCGGAGCCCTGCAAGGCCTGTGAGCAAATCTCAACCCTCACATGCGAAGCAGTAAATCTGGAACTGAAACAAATACCCAAATGCAGTATTACCTCTGAGCACAGCCTTAACCGCGATTAGCTCCTTTCGGAGCCCTGCAAGGCCTGTGAGCAAATCTCAACCCTCACATGCGAAGCAGTAAATCTGGAACTGAAACAAATACCCAAATGCAGTATTACCTCTGAGCACAATCTTAACCGCGATTAGCTCCTTTCGGAGCCCTGCAAGGCCTGTGAGCAAATATCAACCCTCACATGCGAAGCAGTAAATCTGGAACTGAAACAAATACCCAAATGCAGTATTACCTCTGAGCACAATCTTAACCGCGATTAGGTCCTTTCGTAGCCCTGCAAGGCCTGTGAGCAAATCTCAACCCTCACATGCGAAGCAGTAAATTTGGAACTGAAACAAATACCCAAATGCAATATTACCTCTGAGCACAATCTTAACCGCGATTAGCTCCTTTCGGAGCCCTGCAAGGCCTGTGAGCAAATCTCAACCCTCACATGCGAAGCAGTAAATCTGGAACTGAAACAAATACCCAAATGCAGTATTACCTCTGAGCACAATCTTAACCGCGATTAGCTCCTTTTGTAGCCCTGCAAGGCCTGTGAGCAAATCTCAACCCTCACATGGGAAGCAGTAAATTTGGAAGTGAAACAAATACCGAAATGCAATATTACCTCTGAGCACAATCTTAACCGCGATTAGCTCCTTTCGGAGCCCTGCAAGGCCTGTGAGCATACTCAACCCTCAGATGCGAAGCAGTAAATCTGGACCTGAAACAAATACCCAAATGCAATATCACCTCTGAGCACAATCTTAACCGCGATTAGCTCCTTTCGGAGCCCTGAAAGGCCTGTGAGCATACTCAACCCTCACATGCGAAGCAGTAAATCTGGAACTGAAACAAATACCCAAATGCAGTATTACCTCTGAGCACAGTCTTAACCGCGATTACCTCCTTTCGGAGCCCTGCAAGGCCTGTGAGCAAATCTCAACCCTCACATGCGAAGCAGTAAATCTGGAACTGAAAAATACCCAAATGCAGTATTACCTCTGAGCACAATCTTAACCGCGATAGCTCCTTTCGGAGCCCTGCATGGCCTGTGAGCAAATGTCAACCCTCACATGCGAAGCAGTAAATCTTGGACTGAAACAAATACCCAAATGCAGTATTGCCTCTGAGCACAATCTTAACCGCGATTAGCTCCTTTCGGAGCCCTGCAAGGCCTGTGAGCAAATCTCAACCCTCACATGCGAAGCAGTAAATCTGGAACTGAAACAAATACCCAAATGCAATATTACCTCTGAGCACAATCTTAACCGCGATTAGCTCCTTTCGGAGCCCTGCAAGGCCTGTGAGCATACTCAACCCTCACATGCGAAGCAGTAAATCTGGAACTGAAACAAATACCCAAATGCAGTATTACCTCTGAGCACAATCTTAACCGCGATTAGCTCCTTTCGGAGCCCTGCAAGGCCTTTGAGCAAATCTCAACCCTCACATGCGAAGCAGTAAATCTGGAACTGAAACGAATACACAAATGCAATATCACCTCTGAGCACAATCTTAACCGCGATTAGCTCCTTTCGGAGCCCTGCAAGGCCTGTGAGCAAATCTCAACCCTCACATGCGAAGCAGTAAATCTGGAACTGAAACTAATACCCAAATGCAATATCACCTCTGAGCACAATCTTAACCGCGATTAGCTCCTTTCGGAGCCCTGCAAGGCCTGTGAGCAAATCTCAACCCTCACATGCGAAGCAGTAAATCTGGAACTGAAACAAATACCCAAATGCAGTATTACCTCTGAGCACAGCCTTAACCGCGATTAGCTCCTTTCGGAGCCCTGCAAGGCCTGTGAGCAAATCTCAACCCTCACATGCGAAGCAGTAAATCTGGAACTGAAACAAATATCCAAATGCAGTATTACCTCTGAGCACAATCTTAACCGCGATTAGCTCCTTTCGGAGCCCTGCAAGGCCTGTGAGCAAATATCAACCCTCACATGCGAAGCAGTAAATCTGGAACTGAAACAAATACCCAAATGCAGTATTACCTCTGAGCACAATCTTAACCGCGATTAGGTCCTTTCGTAGCCCTGCAAGGCCTGTGAGCAAATCTCAACCCTCACATGCGAAGCAGTAAATTTGGAACTGAAACAAATACCCAAATGCAATATTACCTCTGAGCACAATCTTAACCGCGATTAGCTCCTTTCGGAGCCCTGCAAGGCCTGTGAGCAAATCTCAACCCTCACATGCGAAGCAGTAAATCTGGAACTGAAACAAATACCCAAATGCAGTATTACCTCTGAGCACAATCTTAACCGTGATTAGCTCCTTTCGGAGCCCTGCAAGGCCTGTGAGCAAATCTCAACCCTCACATGCGAAGCAGTAAATCTGGAACTGAAACAAATACCCAAATGCAATATTACCTCTGAGCACAGTCTTAACCGCGATTAGCTCCTTTCGGAGCCCTGCAAGGCCTGTGAGCATACTCAACCCTCACATGCGAAGCAGTAAATCTGGAACTGAAACAAATACCCATATGCAGTATTACCTCTGAGCACAATCTTAACCGCGATTAGCTCCTTTCGGAGCCCTGCAAGGCCTGTGAGCAAATCTCAACTCTCACATGCGAAGCAGTAAATCTGGAACTCAAACAGACCCAAATGCAATATCACCTCTGAGCACAATCTTAACCGCGATTAGCTCCTTTCGGAGCCCTGCAAGGCCTGTGAGCAAATCTCAACCCTCACATGCGAAGCAGTAAATCTGGAACTGAAACTAATACCCAAATGCAATATCACCTCTGAGCACAATCTTAACCGCGATTAGCTCCTTTCGGAGCCCTGCAAGGCCTGTGAGCAAATCTCAACCCTCACATGCGAAGCAGTAAATCTGGAACTGAAACAAATACCCAAATGCAGTATTACCTCTGAGCACAGCCTTAACCGCGATTAGCTCCTTTCGGAGCCCTGCAAGGCCTGTGAGCAAATCTCAACCCTCACATGCGAAGCAGTAAATCTGGAACTGAAACAAATACCCAAATGCAGTATTACCTCTGAGCACAATCTTAACCGCGATTAGGTCCTTTCGTAGCCCTGCAAGGCCTGTGAGCAAATCTCAACCCTCACATGCGAAGCAGTAAATTTGGAACTGAAACAAATACCCAAATGCAATATTACCTCTGAGCACAATTTTAACCGCGATTAGCTCCTTTCGGAGCCCTGCAAGGCCTGTGAGCAAATCTCAACCCTCACATGCGAAGCAGTAAATCTGGAACTGAAACAAATACCCAAATGCAGTATTACCTCTGAGCACAATCTTAACCGTGATTAGCTCCTTTCGGAGCCCTGCAAGGCCTGTGAGCAAATCTCAACCCTCACATGCGAAGCAGTAAATCTGGAACTGAAACAAATACCCAAATGCAATATTACCTCTGAGCACAGTCTTAACCGCGATTAGCTCCTTTCGGAGCCCTGCAAGGCCTGTGAGCATACTCAACCCTCACATGCGAAGCAGTAAATCTGGAACTGAAACAAATACCCATATGCAGTATTACCTCTGAGCACAATCTTAACCGCGATTAGCTCCTTTCGGAGCCCTGCAAGGCCTGTGAGCAAATCTCAACTCTCACATGCGAAGCAGTAAATCTGGAACTCAAACAGACCCAAATGCAATATCACCTCTGAGCACAATCTTAACCGCGATTAGCTCCTTTCGGAGCCCTGCAAGGCCTGTGAGCAAATCTCAACCCTCACATGCGAAGCAGTAAATCTGGAACTGAAACGAATACACAAATGCAATATCACCTCTGAGCACAATCTTAACCGCGATTAGCTCCTTTCGGAGCCCTGCAAGGCCTGTGAGCAAATCTCAACCCTCACATGCGAAGCAGTAAATCTGGAACTGAAACAAATACCCAAATGCAGTATTACCTCTGAGCACAGTCTTAACCGCGATTAGCTCCTTTCGGAGCCCTGCAAGGCCTGTGAGCAAATCTCAACCCTCACATGCGAAGCAGTAAATCTGGAACTGAAACAAATACCCAAATGCAGTATTACCTCTGAGCACAATCTTAACCGCGATAGCTCCTTTCGGAGCCCTGCATGGCCTGTGAGCAAATGTCAACCCTCACGTGCGAAGCAGTAAATCTGGAACTGAAACAAATACCCAAATGCAGTATTACCTCTGAGCACAATCTTAACCGCGATTAGCTCCTTTCGGAGCCCTGCAAGGCCTGTGAGCAAATCTCAACCCTCACATGCGAAGCAGTAAATCTGGACCTGAAACAAATACCCAAATGCAATATCACCTCTGAGCACAATCTTAACCGCGATTAGCTCCTTTCGGAGCCCTGCAAGGCCTGTGAGCATACTCAACCCTCACATGCGAAGCAGTAAATCTGGAACTGAAACAAATACCCAAATGCAGTATTACCTCTGAGCACAATCTTAACCGCGATTAGCTCCTTTCGGAGCCCTGCAAGGCCTGTGAGCAAATCTCAACCCTCACATGCGAAGCAGTAAATCTGGAACTGAAACGAATACACAAATGCAATATCACCTCTGAGCACAATCTTAACCGCGATTAGCTCCTTTCGGAGCCCTGTAAGGCCTGTGAGCAAATCTCAACCCTCACATGCGAAGCAGTAAATCTGGAACTGAAACAAATTCCCAAATGCAGTATTACCTCTGAGCACAGTCTTAACCGCGATTAGCTCCTTTCGGAGCCCTGCAAGGCCTGTGAGCAAATCTCAACCCTCACATGCGAAGCAGTAAATCTGGAACTGAAAAATACCCAAATGCAGTATTACCTCTGAGCACAATCTTAACCGCGATAGCTCCTTTCGGAGCCCTGCATGGCCTGTGAGCAAATGTCAACCCTCACATGCGAAGCAGTAAATCTGGAACTAAAACAAATACCCAAATGCAGTATTACCTCTGAGCACAATCTTAACCGCGATTAGCTCCTTTTGTAGCCCTGCAAGGCCTGTGAGCAAATCTCAACCCTCACATGGGAAGCAGTAAATTTGGAAGTGAAACAAATACCGAAATGCAATATTACCTCTGAGCACAATCTTAACCGCGATTAGCTCCTTTCGGAGCCCTGCAAGGCCTGTCAGCATACTCAACCCTCAGATGCGAAGCAGTAAATCTGCACCTGAAACAAATACCCAAATGCAATATCACCTCTGAGCACAATCTTAACCGCGATTAGCTCCTTTCGGAGCCCTGAAAGGCCTGTGAGCATACTCAACCCTCACATGCGAAGCAGTAAATCTGGAACTGAAACAAATACCCAAATGCAGTATTACCTCTGAGCACAGTCTTAACCGCGATTAGCTCCTTTCGGAGCCCTGCAAGGCCTGTGAGCAAATCTCAACCCTCACATGCGAAGCAGTAAATCTGGAACTGAAAAATACCCAAATGCAGTATTACCTCTGAGCACAATCTTAACCGCGATAGCTCCTTTCGGAGCCCTGCATGGCCTGTGAGCAAATGTCAACCCTCACATGCGAAGCAGTAAATCTGGAACTGAAACAAATACCCAAATGCAGTATTACCTCTGAGCACAATCTTAACCGCGATTAGCTCCTTTCGGAGCCCTGCAAGGCCTGTGAGCAAATCTCAACCCTCACATGCGAAGCAGTAAATCTGGAACTGAAACAAATACCCAAATGCAATATTACCTCTGAGCACAATCTTAACCGCGATTAGCTCCTTTCGGAGCCCTGCAAGGCCTGTGAGCATACTCAACCCTCACATGCGAAGCAGTAAATCTGGAACTGAAACAAATACCCAAATGCAGTATTACCTCTGAGCACAATCTTAACCGCGATTAGCTCCTTTCGGAGCCCTGCAAGGCCTTTGAGCAAATCTCAACCCTCACATGCGAAGCAGTAAATCTGGAACTGAAACGAATACACAAATGCAATATCACCTCTGAGCACAATCTTAACCGCGATTAGCTCCTTTCGGAGCCCTGCAAGGCCTGTGAGCAAATCTCAACCCTCACATGCGAAGCAGTAAATCTGGAACTGAAACTAATACCCAAATGCAATATCACCTCTGAGCACAATCTTAACCGCGATTAGCTCCTTTCGGAGCCCTGCAAGGCCTGTGAGCAAATCTCAACCCTCACATGCGAAGCAGTAAATCTGGAACTGAAACAAATACCCAAATGCAGTATTACCTCTGAGCACAGCCTTAACCGCGATTAGCTCCTTTCGGAGCCCTGCAAGGCCTGTGAGCAAATCTCAACCCTCACATGCGAAGCAGTAAATCTGGAACTGAAACAAATACCCAAATGCAGTATTACCTCTGAGCACAATCTTAACCGCGATTAGCTCCTTTCGGAGCCCTGCAAGGCCTGTGAGCAAATATCAGCCCTCACATGCGAAGCAGTAAATCTGGAACTGAAACAAATACCCAAATGCCGTATTACCTCTGAGCACAATCTTAACCGCGATTAGGTCCTTTCGTAGCCCTGCAAGGCCTGTGAGCAAATCTCAACCCTCACATGCGAAGCAGTAAATTTGGAACTGAAACAAATACCCAAATGCAATATTACCTCTGAGCACAATCTTAACCGCGATTAGCTCCTTTCGGAGCCCTGCAAGGCCTGTGAGCAAATCTCAACCCTCACATGCGAAGCAGTAAATCTGGAACTGAAACAAATACCCAAATGCAGTATTACCTCTGAGCACAATCGTAACCGTGATTAGCTCCTTTCGGAGCCCTGCAAGGCCTGTGAGCAAATCTCAACCCTCACATGCGAAGCAGTAAATCTGGAACTGAAACAAATACCCAAATCCAATATTACCTCTGAGCACAGTCTTAACCGCGATTAGCTCCTTTCGGAGCCCTGCAAGGCCTGTGAGCATACTCAACCCTCACATGCGAAGCAGTAAATCTGGAACTGAAACAAATACCCATATGCAGTATTACCTCTGAGCACAATCTTAACCGCGATTAGCTCCTTTCGGAGCCCTGCAAGGCCTGTGAGCAAATCTCAACTCTCACATGCGAAGCAGTAAATCTGGAACTCAAACAGACCCAAATGCAATATCACCTCTGAGCACAATCTTAACCGCGATTAGCTCCTTTCGGAGCCCTGCAAGGCCTGTGAGCAAATCTCAAACCTCACATGCGAAGCAGTAAATCTGGAACTGAAACAAATACCCAAATGCACTATTACCTCTGAGCACAATCTTAACCGCGATTAGCTCGTTTCGGAGCCCTGCAAGGCCTGTGAGCAAATCTCAACCCTCACATGCGAAGCAGTAAATCTGGAACTGAAACAAATACCCAAATGCAATATCACCTCTGAGCACAATCTTAACCGCGATTAGCTCCTTTCGGAGCCCTGCAAGGCCTGTGAGCATACTCAACCCTCACATGCGAAGCAGTAAATCTGGAACTGAAACAAATACCCAAATGCAGTATTACCTCTGAGCACAATCTTAACCGCGATTAGCTCCTTTCGGAGCCCTGCAAGGCCTGTGAGCAAATCTCAACCCTCACATGCGAAGCAGTAAATCTGGAACTGAAACGAATACACAAATGCAATATCACCTCTGAGCACAATCTTAACCGCGATTAGCTCCTTTCGGAGCCCTGCAAGGCCTGTGAGCAAATCTCAACCCTCACATGCGAAGCAGTAAATCTGGAACTGAAACAAATACCCAAATGCAGTATTACCTCTGAGCACAGTCTTAACCGCGATTAGCTCCTTTCGGAGCCCTGCAAGGCCTGTGAGCAAATCTCAACCCTCACATGCGAAGCAGTAAATCTGGAACTGAAACAAATACCCAAATGCAGTATTACCTCTGAGCACAATCTTAACCGCGATAGCTCCTTTCGGAGCCCTGCATGGCCTGTGAGCAAATGTCAACCCTCACGTGCGAAGCAGTAAATCTGGAACTGAAACAAATACCCAAATGCAGTATTACCTCTGAGCACAATCTTAACCGCGATTAGCTCCTTTCGGAGCCCTGCAAGGCCTGTGAGCAAATCTCAACCCTCATATGCGAAGCAGTAAATCTGGAACTGAAACAAATACCCAAATGCAATATTACCTCTGAGCACAATCTTAACCGCGATTAGCTCCTTTCGGAGCCCTGCAAGGCCTGTGAGCATACTCAACCCTCACATGCGAAGCAGTAAATCTGGAACTGAAACAAATACCCAAATGCAGTATTACCTCTGAGCACAATCTTAACCGCGATTAGCTCCTTTCGGAGCCCTGCAAGGCCTGTGAGCAAATCTCAACCCTCACATGCGAAGCAGTAAATCTGGAACTGAAACAAATACCCAAATGCAATATTACCTCTGAGCACAATCCTAACCGCGATTAGCTCCTTTCGGAGCCCTGCAAGGCCTGTAAGCAAATCTCAACCCTCCCATGCGAAGCAGTAAATCTGGAACTGAAACAAATACCCAAATGCAGTATTCCCTCTGAGCACAATCTTAACCGCGATTAGCTCCTTTCGGAGCCCTGCAAGATCTGTGAGCAAATCTCAACCCTCACATGCGAAGCAGTAAATCTGGAACTGAAACAAATACCCAAATGCAATATCACCTCTGAGCACAATCTTAACCGCGATTAGCTCCTTTCGGAGCCCTGCAAGGCCTGTGAGCAAATCTCAACCCTCACATGCGAAGCAGTAAATCTGGAACTGAAACAAATACCCAAATGCAGTATTACCTCTGAGCACAATCTTAACCGCGATTAGTTCCTTTCGGAGCCCTGCAAGGCCTGTGGGCAAATCTGAACCCTCACATGCGGAGCAGTAAATCTGGAACTGAAACAAATACCCAAATGCAATATTACCTCTGAGCACAATCTTAACCGCGATTAGCTCCTTTCGGAGCCCTGCAAGGCCTGTGGGCAAATCTCAACCCTCACATGCGAAGCAGTAAATCTGGAACAGAAACAAATACCCAAATGCAATATTACCTCTGAGCACAATCTTAACCGCGATTAGCTCCTTTCGTAGCCCTGCAAGTCCTGTGGGTAAATCTCAACCCTCACATGCGAAGCAGTAAATCTGGAACTGAAACAAATACCCAAATGCAATATTACATCTGAGCACAATCTTAACCGCGATTAGCTCCTTTCGGAGCCCTGCAAGGCCTGTGAGCAAATCTCAACCCTCCCATGCGAAGCAGAAAATCTGGAACTGAAACAAATACCCAAATGCAGTATTACCTCTGAGCACAATCTTAACCGCGATTAGCTCCTTTCGGAGCCCTGCAAGCCTGTGCGCAAATCTCAACCCTCACATGCGAAGCAGTAAATCTGGAACTGAACCAAATACCCAAATGCAATATCACCTCTGAGCACTATCTTAACCGCGATTAGCTCCTTTCGGAGCCCTGCAAGGCCTGTGAGCAAATCTCAACCCTCACATGCGAAGCAGTAAATCTGGAACTGAAACAAATACCCAAATGCAGTATTACCTCTGAGCACAATCTTAACCGCGATTAGCTCCTTTCGGAGCCCTGCAAGGCCTGTGAGCAAATCTCAACCCTCACATGCGAAGCAGTAAATCTGGAACTGAAACAAATACCCAAATGCAATATTACCTCTGAGCACAATCTTAACCGCGATTAGCTCCTTTCGGAGCCCTGCAAGGCCTGTGAGCATACTCAACCCTCACATGCGAAGCAGTAAATCTGGAACTGAAACAAATACCCGAATGCAATATTACCTCTGAGCACAATCTTAACCGCGATTAGTTCCTTTCGGAGCCCTGCAAGGCCTGTGGGCAAATCTGAACCCTCACATGCGGAGCAGTAAATCTGGAACTGAAACAAATACCCAAATGCAATATTACCTCTGAGCACAATCTTAACCGCGATTAGCTCCTTTCGGAGCCCTGCAAGGCCTGTGGGCAAATCTCAACCCTCACATGCGAAGCAGTAAATCTGGAACAGAAACAAATACCCAAATGCAATATTACCTCTGAGCACAATCTTAACCGCGATTAGCTCCTTTCGTAGCCCTGCAAGTCCTGTGGGTAAATCTCAACCCTCACATGCGAAGCAGTAAATCTGGAACTGAAACAAATACCCAAATGCAATATTACATCTGAGCAAAATCTTAACCGCGATTAGCTCCTTTCGGAGCCCTGCAAGGCCTGTGAGCAAATCTCAACCCTCCCATGCGAAGCAGAAAATCTGGAACTGAAACAAAAACCCAAATGCAGTATTACCTCTGAGCACAATCTTAACCGCGATTAGCTCCTTTCGGAGCCCTGCAAGCCTGTGCGCAAATCTCAACCCTCACATGCGAAGCAGTAAATCTGGAACTGAACCAAATACCCAAATGCAATATCACCTCTGAGCACTATCTTAACCGCGATTAGCTCCTTTCGGAGCCCTGCAAGGCCTGTGAGCAAATCAACCCTCACATGCGAAGCAGTAAATCTGGAACTGAAACAAATACCCAAATGCAGTATTACCTCTGAGCACAATCTTAACCGCGATTAGCTCCTTTCGGAGCCCTGCAAGGCCTGTGAGCAAATATCAACCCTCACATGCGAAGCAGTAAATCTGGAACTGAAACAAATACCCAAGTGCAATATCCCCTCTGAGCACAATCTTAACCGCGATTAGCTCCTTTCGGAGCCCTGCAAGGCCTGTGAGCATACTCAACCCTCACATGCGAAGCAGTAAATCTGGAACTGAAAAAAATACCCAAATGCAGTATTACCTCTGAGCACAATCTTAACCGCGATTAGCTCCTTTCGGAGCCCTGCAAGGCCTGTGAGCAAATCTCAACCCTCACATGCGAAGCAGTAAATCTGGAACTGAAACGAATACACAAATGCAATATCACCTCTGAGCACAATCTTAACCGCGATTAGCTCCTTTCGGAGCCCTGCAAGGCCTGTGAGCAAATCTCAACCCTCACATGCGAAGGAGTAAATCTGGAACTGAAACAAATACCCAAATGCAGTATTACCTCTGAGCACAGTCTTAACCGCGATTAGCTCCTTTCGGAGCCCTGCAAGGCCTGTGAGCAAATCTCAACCCTCACATGCGAAGCAGTAAATCTGGAACTGAAACAAATACCCAAATGCAGTATTACCTCTGAGCACAATCTTAACCGCGATAGCTCCTTTCGGAGCCCTGCATGGCCTGTGAGCAAATGTCAACCCTCACATGCGAAGCAGTAAATCTGGAACTGAAACAAATACCCAAATGCAGTATTACCTCTGAGCACAATCTTAACCGCGATTAGCTCCTTTCGGAGCCCTGCAAGGCCTGTGAGCAAATCTCAACCCTCATATGCGAAGCAGTAAATCTGGAACTGAAACAAATACCCAAATGCAATATTACCTCTGAGCACAATCTTAACCGCGATTAGCTCCTTTCGGAGCCCTGCAAGGCCTGTGAGCATACTCAACCCTCACATGCGAAGCAGTAAATCTGGAACTGAAACAAATACCCAAATGCAGTATTACCTCTGAGCACAATCTTAACCGCGATTAGCTCCTTTCGGAGCCCTGCAAGGCCTGTGAGCAAATCTCAACCCTCACATGCGAAGCAGTAAATCTGGAACTGAAACAAATACCCAAATGCAATATTACCTCTGAGCACAATCCTAACCGCGATTAGCTCCTTTCGGAGCCCTGCAAGGCCTGTGAGCAAATCTCAACCCTCCCATGCGAAGCAGCAAATCTGGAACTGAAACAAATACCCAAATGCAGTATTACCTCTGAGCACAATCTTAACCGCGATTAGCTCCTTTCGGAGCCCTGCAAGATCTGTGAGCAAATCTCAACCCTCACATGCGAAGCAGTAAATCTGGAACTGAAAAAAATACCCAAATGCAATATCACCTCTGAGCACAATCTTAACCGCGATTAGCTCCTTTCGGAGCCCTGCAAGGCCTGTGAGCATACTCAACCCTCACATGCGAAGCAGTAAATCTGGAACTGAAACAAATACCCAAATGCAGTATTACCTCTGAGCACAATCTTAACCGCGATTAGCTCCTTTCGGAGCCCTGCAAGGCCTGTGAGCAAATCTCAACCCTCACATGCGAAGCAGTAAATCTGGAACTGAAACGAATACCCAAATGCAATATCACCTCTGAGCACAATCTTAACCGCGATTAGCTCCTTTCGGAGCCCTGCAAGGCCTGTGAGCATACTCAACCCTCACATGCGAAGCAGTAAATCTGGAACTGAAACAAATACCCAAATGCAGTATTACCTCTGAGCACAATCTTAACCGCGATTAGCTCCTTTCGGAGCCCTGCAAGCCTGTGCGCAAATCTCAACCCTCACATGCGAAGCAGTAAATCTGGAACTGAAACAAATACCCAAATGCAATATCACCTCTGAGCACAATCGTAACCGCGATTAGCTCCTTTCGGAGCCCTGCAAGGCCTGTGAGCAAATCTCAACCCTCACATGCAAAGCAGTAAATCTGGAACTGAAACAAATACCCAAATGCAGTATTACCTCTGAGCACAATATCAACCGCGATTAGCTCCTTTCGGAGCCCTGCAAGGCCTGTGAGCAAATATCAACCCTCACATGCGAAGCAGTAAATCTGGAACTGAAACAAATACCCAAATGCAGTATTACCTCTGAGCACAATCTTAACCGCGATTAGGTCCTTTCGTAGCCCTGCAAGGCCTGTGAGCAAATCTCAACCCTCACATGCGAAGCAGTAAATTTGGAACTGAAACAAATACCCAAATGCAATATTACCTCTGAGCACAATCTTAACCGCGATTAGCTCCTTTCGGAGCCCTGCAAGGCCTGTGAGCAAATCTCAACCCTCACATGCGAAGCAGTAAATCTGGAACTGAAACAAATACCCAAATGCAGTATTACCTCTGAGCACAATCTTAACCGTGATTAGCTCCTTTCGGAGCCCTGCAAGGCCTGTGAGCAAATCTCAACCCTCACATGCGAAGCAGTAAATCTGGAACTGAAACAGACCCAAATGCAATATCACCTCTGAGCACAATCTTAACCGCGATTAGCTCCTTTCGGAGCCCTGCAAGGCCTGTGAGCAAATCTCAAACCTCACATGCGAAGCAGTAAATCTGGAACTGAAACAAATACCCAAATGCACTATTACCTCTGAGCACAATCTTAACCGCGATTAGCTCGTTTCGGAGCCCTGCAAGGCCTGTGAGCAAATCTCAACCCTCACATGCGAAGCAGTAAATCTGGAACTGAAACAAATACCCAAATGCAGTATTACCTCTGAGCACAATCTTAACCGCGATTAGCTCCTTTCGGAGCCCTGCAAGATCTGTGAGCAAATCTCAACCCTCACATGCGAAGCAGTAAATCTGGAACTGAAACAAATACCCAAATGCAGTATTACCTCTGAGCACAATCTTAACCGCGATTAGCTCCTTTCGGAGCCCTGCAAGGCCTGTGAGCAAATCTCAACCCTCACATGCGAAGCAGTAAATCTGGAACTGAAACAAATACCCAAATGCAATATCACCTCTGAGCACAATCTTAACCGCGACTAGCTCCTTTCGGAGCCCTGCAAGGCCTGTGAGCATACTCAACCCTCACATGCGAAGCAGTAAATCTGGAACTGAAACAAATACCCAAATGCAGTATTACCTCTGAGCACAATCTTAACCGCGATTAGCTCCTTTCGGAGCCCTGCAAGGCCTGTGAGCAAATCTCAACCCTCACATGCGAAGCAGTAAATCTGGAACTGAAACGAATACCCAAATGCAATATCACCTCTGAGCACAATCTTAACCGCGATTAGCTCCTTTCGGAGCCCTGCAAGGCCTGTGAGCAAATCTCAACCCTCACATGCGAAGCAGTAAATCTGGAACTGAAACAAATACCCAAATGCAGTATTACCTCTGAGCACAGTCTTAACCGCGATTAGCTCCTTTCGGAGCCCTGCAAGGCCTGTGAGCAAATCTAAACCCTCACATGCGAAGCAGTAAATCTGGAACTGAAACAAATACCCAAATGCAGTATTACCTCTGAGCACAATCTTAACCGCGATTAGCTCCTTTCGGAGCCCTGCAAGCCTGTGCGCAAATCTCAACCCTCACATGCGAAGCAGTAAATCTGGAACTGAAACAAATACCCAAATGCAATATCACCTCTGAGCACAATCGTAACCGCGATTAGCTCCTTTCGGAGCCCTGCAAGGCCTGTGAGCAAATCTCAACCCTCACATGCAAAGCAGTAAATCTGGAACTGAAACAAATACCCAAATGCAGTATTACCTCTGAGCACAATCTTAACCGCGATTAGCTCCTTTCGGAGCCCTGCAAGGCCTGTGAGCAAATCTCAACCCTCACATGCGAAGCAGTAAATCTGGAACTGAAACAAATACCCAAATGCAATATTACCTCTGAGCACAATCTTAACCGCGATTAGCTCCTTTCGGAGCCCTGCAAGGCCTGTGAGCAAATCTCAACCCTCACATGCGAAGCAGTAAATCTGGAACTGAAACAAATACCCAAATGCAATATCACCTCTGAGCACAATCTTAACCGCGACTAGCTCCTTTCGGAGCCCTGCAAGGCCTGTGAGCATACTCAACCCTCACATGCGAAGCAGTAAATCTGGAACTGAAACAAATACCCAAATGCAGTATTACCTCTGAGCACAATCTTAACCGCGATTAGCTCCTTTCGGAGCCCTGCAAGGCCTGTGAGCAAATCTCAACCCTCACATGCGAAGCAGTAAATCTGGAACTGAAACAAATACCCAAATGCAATATCACCTCTGAGCACAATCTTAACCGCGACTAGCTCCTTTCGGAGCCCTGCAAGGCCTGTGAGCATACTCAACCCTCACATGCGAAGCAGTAAATCTGGAACTGAAACAAATACCCAAATGCAGTATTACCTCTGAGCACAATCTTAACCGCGATTAGCTCCTTTCGGAGCCCTGCAAGGCCTGTGAGCAAATCTCAACCCTCACATGCGAAGCAGTAAATCTGGAACTGAAACGAATACCCAAATGCAATATCACCTCTGAGCACAATCTTAACCGCGATTAGCTCCTTTCGGAGCCCTGCAAGGCCTGTGAGCAAATCTCAACCCTCACATGCGAAGCAGTAAATCTGGAACTGAAACAAATACCCAAATGCAGTATTACCTCTGAGCACAGTCTTAACCGCGATTAGCTCCTTTCGGAGCCCTGCAAGGCCTGTGAGCAAATCTAAACCCTCACATGCGAAGCAGTAAATCTGGAACTGAAACAAATACCCAAATGCAGTATTACCTCTGAGCACAATCTTAACCGCGATAGCTCCTTTCGGAGCCCTGCATGGCCTGTGAGCAAATCTCAACCCTCACATGCGAAGCAGTAAATCTGGAACTGAAACAAATACCCAAATGCAGTATTACCTCTGAGCACAATCTTAACCGCGATTAGCTCCTTTCGGAGCCCTGCAAGGCCTGTGAGCAAATCTCAACCCTCACATGCGAAGCAGTAAATCTGTAACTGAAACAAATACCCGAATGCAATATTACCTCTGAGCACAATCTTAACCGCGACTAGTTCCTTTCGGAGCCCTGCAAGGCCTGTGGGCAAATCTGAACCCTCACATGCGGAGCAGTAAATATGGAACTGAAACAAATACCCAAATGCAGTATTACCTCTGAGCACAATCTTAACCGCGATTAGCTCCTTTCGGAGCCCTGCAAGGCCTGTGAGCAAATCTCAACCCTCACATGCGAAGCAGTAAATCTGGAACTGAAACAAATACCCAAATGCAATATCACCTCTGAGCACAATCTTAACCGCGACTAGCTCCTTTCGGAGCCCTGCAAGCCCTGTGAGCATACTCAACCCTCACATGCGAAGCAGTAAATCTGGAACTGAAACAAATACCCAAATGCAGTATTACCTCTGAGCACAATCTTAACCGCGATTAGCTCCTTTCGGAGCCCTGCAAGGCCTGTGAGCAAATCTCAACCCTCACATGCGAAGCAGTAAATCTGGAACTGAAACGAATACCCAAATGCAATATCACCTCTGAGCACAATCTTAACAGCGATTAGCTCCTTTCGGAGCCCTGCAAGGCCTGTGAGCAAATCTCAACCCTCACATGCGAAGCAGTAAATCTGGAACTGAAACAAATACCCAAATGCAGTATTACCTCTGAGCACAGTCTTAACCGCGATTAGCTCCTTTCGGAGCCCTGCAAGGCCTGTGAGCAAATCTAAACCCTCACATGCGAAGCAGTAAATCTGGAACTGAAACAAATACCCAAATGCAGTATTACCTCTGAGCACAATCTTAACCGCGATAGCTCCTTTCGGAGCCCTGCATGGCCTGTGAGCAAATCTCAACCCTCACATGCGAAGCAGTAAATCTGGAACTGAAACAAATACCCAAATGCACTATTACCTCTGAGCACAATCTTAACCGCGATTAGCTCCTTTCGGAGCCCTGCAAGGCCTGTGAGCAAATCTCAACCCTCACATGCGAAGCAGTAAATCTGTAACTGAAACAAATACCCGAATGCAATATTACCTCTGAGCACAATCTTAACCGCGATTAGTTCCTTTCGGAGCCCTGCAAGGCCTGTGGGCAAATCTGAACCCTCACATGCGGAGCAGTAAATATGGAACTGAAACAAATACCCCAATGCAATATTACCTCTGAGCACAATCTTAACCGCGATTAGCTCCTTTCGGAGCCCTGCAAGGCCTGTGGGCAAATCTCAACCCTCACATACGAAGCAGTAAATCTGGAACTGAAACAAATACCCAAATGCAATATTACCTCTGAGCACAATCTTAACCGCGATTAGCTCCTTTCGGAGCCCTGCAAGTCCTGTGGGTAAATCTCAACCCTCACATGCGAAGCAGTAAATCTGGAACTGAAACAAATACCCAAATGCAATATTACATCTGAGCACAATCTTAACCGCGATTAGCTCCTTTCGGAGCCCTGCAAGGCCTGTGAGCAAATCTCAACCCTCCCATGCGAAGCAGTAAATCTGGAACTGAAACAAATACCCAAATGCAGTATTACCTCTGAGCACAATCTTAACCGCGATTAGCTCCTTTCGGAGCCCTGCAAGGCCTGTGAGCAAATCTCAACCCTCACATGCGAAGCAGTAAATCTGGAACTGAAACAAATACCCAAATGCAATATTACATCTGAGCACAATCTTAACCGCGATTAGCTCCTTTCGGAGCCCTGCAAGGCCTGTGAGCAAATCTCAACCCTCCCATGCGAAGCAGTAAATCTGGAACTGAAACAAATACCCAAATGCAGTATTACCTCTGAGCACAATCTTAACCGCGATTAGCTCCTTTCGGAGCCCTGCAAGGCCTGTGAGCAAATCTCAACCCTCACATGCGAAGCAGTAAATCTGGAACTGAAACAAATACCCAAATGCAATATCACCTCTGAGCACAATCTTAACCGCGATTAGCTCCATTCGGAGCCCTGCAAGGCCTGTGAACAAATCTCAACCCTCACATGCGAAGCAGTAAATCTGGAACTGAAACAAATACCCAAATGCAGTGTTACCTCTGAGCACAATCTTAACCGTGATTAGCTCCTTTCGGAGCCCTGCAAGGCCTGTGAGCAAATCTCAACCCTCACATGCGAAGCAGTAAATCTGGAACTGAAACAAATGCCCAAATGCAATATTACCTCTGAGCACAGTCTTAACCGCGATTAGCTCCTTTCGGAGCCCTGCGAGGCCTCTGAGCATATTCAACCCTCACATGCGAAGCAGTAAATCTGGAACTGAAACAAATACCCAAATGCAGTATTACCTCTGAGCACAATCTTAACCGCGATTAGCTCCTTTCGGAGTCCTGCAAGGCCTGTGAGCAAATCTCAACCCTCACATGCGAAGCAGTAAATCTGGAACTGAAACAGACCCAAATGCAATATCACCTCTGAGCACAATCTTAACCGCGATTAGCTCCTTTCGGAGCCCTTCAAGGCCTGTGAGCAAATCTGAAACCTCACATGCGAAGCAGTAAATCTGGAACTGAAACAAATACCCAAATGCACTATTACCTCTGAGCACAATCTTAACCGCGATTAGCTCGTTTCGGAGCCCTGCAAGGCCTGTGAGCAAATCTCAACCCTCACATGCGAAGCAGTAAATCTGGAACTGAAACAAATACCCAAATGCAATATCACCTCTGAGCACAATCTTAACCGCGATTAGCTCCTTTCGGAGCCCTGCAAGGCCTGTGAGCATACTCAACCCTCACATGCGAAGCAGTAAATCTGGAACTGAAACAAATACCCAAATGCAGTATTACCTCTGAGCACAATTTTAACCGCGATTAGCTCCTTTCGGAGCCCTGCAAGGCCTGTGAGCAAATCTCAACCCTCACTTGCGAAGCAGTAAATCTGGAACTGAAACGAATACACAAATGCAATATCACCTCTGAGCACAATCTTAACCGCGACTAGCTCCTTTCCGAGCCCTGCAAGGCCTGTGAGCATACTCAACCCTCACATGCGAAGCAGTAAATCTGGAACTGAAACAAATACCCAAATGCAGTATTACCTCTGAGCACAATCTTAACCGCGATTAGCTCCTTTCGGAGCCCTGCAAGGCCTGTGAGCAAATCTCAACCCTCACATGCGAAGCAGTAAATCTGGAACTGAAACGAATACCCAAATGCAATATCACCTCTGAGCACAATCTTAACCGCGATTAGCTCCTTTCGGAGCCCTGCAAGGCCTGTGAGCAAATCTCAACCCTCACATGCGAAGCACTAAATCTGGAACTGAAACAAATACGCAAATGCAGTATTACCTCTGAGCACAATCTTAACCGCGATTAGCTCCTTTCGGAGCCCTGCAAGGCCTGTGAGCAAATCTCAACCCTCACATGCGAAGCAGTAAATCTGGAACTGAAACAAATACCCAAATGCAATATCACCTCTGAGCACAATCTTAACCGCGACTAGCTCCTTTCGGAGCCCTGCAAGGCCTGTGAGCATACTCAACCCTCACATGCGAAGCAGTAAATCTGGAACTGAAACAAATACCCAAATGCAGTATTACCTCTGAGCACAATCTTAACCGCGATTAGCTCCTTTCGGAGCCCTGCAAGGCCTGTGAGCAAATCTCAACCCTCACATGCGAAGCAGTAAATCTGGAACTGAAACAAATACCCAAATGCAATATCACCTCTGAGCACAATCTTAACCGCGACTAGCTCCTTTCGGAGCCCTGCAAGGCCTGTGAGCATACTCAACCCTCACATGCGAAGCAGTAAATCTGGAACTGAAACAAATACCCAAATGCAGCATTACCTCTGAGCACAATCTTAACCGCGATTAGCTCCTTTCGGAGCCCTGCAAGGCCTGTGAGCAAATCTCAACCCTCACATGCGAAGCAGTAAATCTGGAACTGAAACGAATACCCAAATGCAATATCACCTCTGAGCACAATCTTAACCGCGATTAGCTCCTTTCGGAGCCCTGCAAGGCCTGTGAGCAAATCTCAACCCTCACATGCGAAGCAGTAAATCTGGAACTGAAACAAATACCCAAATGCAGTATTACCTCTGAGCACAGTCTTAACCGCGATTAGCTCCTTTCGGAGCCCTGCAAGGCCTGTGAGCAAATCTAAACCCTCACATGCGAAGCAGTAAATCTGGAACTGAAACAAATACCCAAATGCAGTATTACCTCTGAGCACAATCTTAACCGCGATAGCTCCTTTCGGAGCCCTGCATGGCCTGTGAGCAAATCTCAACCCTCACATGCGAAGCAGTAAATCTGGAACTGAAACAAATACCCAAATGCAGTATTACCTCTGAGCACAATCTTAACCGCGATTAGCTCCTTTCGGAGCCCTGCAAGGCCTGTGAGCAAATCTCAACCCTCACATGCGAAGCAGTAAATCTGGAACTGAAACAAATACCCAAATGCAATATCACCTCTGAGCACAATCTTAACCGCGACTAGCTCCTTTCGGAGCCCTGCAAGCCCTGTGAGCATACTCAACCCTCACATGCGAAGCAGTAAATCTGGAACTGAAACAAATACCCAAATGCAGTATTACCTCTGAGCACAATCTTAACCGCGATTAGCTCCTTTCGGAGCCCTGCAAGGCCTGTGAGCAAATCTCAACCCTCACATGCGAAGCAGTAAATCTGGAACTGAAACGAATACCCAAATGCAATATCACCTCTGAGCACAATCTTAACCGCGATTAGCTCCTTTCGGAGCCCTGCAAGGCCTGTGAGCAAATCTCAACCCTCACATGCGAAGCAGTAAATCTGGAACTGAAACAAATACCCAAATGCAGTATTACCTCTGAGCACAGTCTTAACCGCGATTAGCTCCTTTCGGAGCCCTGCAAGGCCTGTGAGCAAATCTAAACCCTCACATGCGAAGCAGTAAATCTGGAACTGAAACAAATACCCAAATGCAGTATTACCTCTGAGCACAATCTTAACCGCGATAGCTCCTTTCGGAGCCCTGCATGGCCTGTGAGCAAATCTCAACCCTCACATGCGAAGCAGTAAATCTGGAACTGAAACAAATACCCAAATGCACTATTACCTCTGAGCACAATCTTAACCGCGATTAGCTCCTTTCGGAGCCCTGCAAGGCCTGTGAGCAAATCTCAACCCTCACATGCGAAGCAGTAAATCTGTAACTGAAACAAATACCCGAATGCAATATTACCTCTGAGCACAATCTTAACCGCGATTAGTTCCTTTCGGAGCCCTGCAAGGCCTGTGGGCAAATCTGAACCCTCACATGCGGAGCAGTAAATATGGAACTGAAACAAATACCCCAATGCAATATTACCTCTGAGCACAATCTTAACCGCGATTAGCTCCTTTCGGAGCCCTGCAAGGCCTGTGGGCAAATCTCAACCCTCACATACGAAGCAGTAAATCTGGAACTGAAACAAATACCCAAATGCAATATTACCTCTGAGCACAATCTTAACCGCGATTAGCTCCTTTCGGAGCCCTGCAAGTCCTGTGGGTAAATCTCAACCCTCACATGCGAAGCAGTAAATCTGGAACTGAAACAAATACCCAAATGCAATATTACATCTGAGCACAATCTTAACCGCGATTAGCTCCTTTCGGAGCCCTGCAAGGCCTGTGAGCAAATCTCAACCCTCCCATGCGAAGCAGTAAATCTGGAACTGAAACAAATACCCAAATGCAGTATTACCTCTGAGCACAATCTTAACCGCGATTAGCTCCTTTCGGAGCCCTGCAAGGCCGGTGAGCAAATCTCAACCCTCACATGCGAAGCAGTAAATCTGGAACTGAAACAAATACCCAAATGCAATATTACATCTGAGCACAATCTTAACCGCGATTAGCTCCTTTCGGAGCCCTGCAAGGCCTGTGAGCAAATCTCAACCCTCCCATGCGAAGCAGTAAATCTGGAACTGAAACAAATACCCAAATGCAGTATTACCTCTGAGCACAATCTTAACCGCGATTAGCTCCTTTCGGAGCCCTGCAAGGCCTGTGAGCAAATCTCAACCCTCACATGCGAAGCAGTAAATCTGGAACTGAAACAAATACCCAAATGCAATATCACCTCTGAGCACAATCTTAACCGCGATTAGCTCCATTCGGAGCCCTGCAAGGCCTGTGAACAAATCTCAACCCTCACATGCGAAGCAGTAAATCTGGAACTGAAACAAATACCCAAATGCAGTGTTACCTCTGAGCACAATCTTAACCGTGATTAGCTCCTTTCGGAGCCCTGCAAGGCCTGTGAGCAAATCTCAACCCTCACATGCGAAGCAGTAAATCTGGAACTGAAACAAATGCCCAAATGCAATATTACCTCTGAGCACAGTCTTAACCGCGATTAGCTCCTTTCGGAGCCCTGCGAGGCCTCTGAGCATATTCAACCCTCACATGCGAAGCAGTAAATCTGGAACTGAAACAAATACCCAAATGCAGTATTACCTCTGAGCACAATCTTAACCGCGATTAGCTCCTTTCGGAGTCCTGCAAGGCCTGTGAGCAAATCTCAACCCTCACATGCGAAGCAGTAAATCTGGAACTGAAACAGACCCAAATGCAATATCACCTCTGAGCACAATCTTAACCGCGATTAGCTCCTTTCGGAGCCCTTCAAGGCCTGTGAGCAAATCTGAAACCTCACATGCGAAGCAGTAAATCTGGAACTGAAACAAATACCCAAATGCACTATTACCTCTGAGCACAATCTTAACCGCGATTAGCTCGTTTCGGAGCCCTGCAAGGCCTGTGAGCAAATCTCAACCCTCACATGCGAAGCAGTAAATCTGGAACTGAAACAAATACCCAAATGCAATATCACCTCTGAGCACAATCTTAACCGCGATTAGCTCCTTTCGGAGCCCTGCAAGGCCTGTGAGCATACTCAACCCTCACATGCGAAGCAGTAAATCTGGAACTGAAACGAATACACAAATGCAATATCACCTCTGAGCACAATCTTAACTGCGACTAGCTCCTTTCCGAGCCCTGCAAGGCCTGTGAGCATACTCAACCCTCACATGCGAAGCAGTAAATCTGGAACTGAAACAAATACCCAAATGCAGTATTACCTCTGAGCACAATCTTAACCGCGATTAGCTCCTTTCGGAGCCCTGCAAGGCCTGTGAGCAAATCTCAACCCTCACATGCGAAGCAGTAAATCTGGAACTGAAACGAATACCCAAATGCAATATCACCTCTGAGCACAATCTTAACCGCGATTAGCTCCTTTCGGAGCCCTGCAAGGCCTGTGAGCAAATCTCAACCCTCACATGCGAAGCACTAAATCTGGAACTGAAACAAATACCCAAATGCAGTATTACCTCTGAGCACAGTCTCAACCGCGATTAGCTCCTTTCGGAGCCCTGCAAGGCCTGTGAGCAAATCTAAACCCTCACATGCGAAGCAGTAAATCTGGAACTGAAACAAATACCCAAATGCAGTATTACCTCTGAGCGCAATCTTAACCGCGATAGCTCCCTTCGGAGCCCTGCATGGCCTGTGAGCAAATCTCAACCCTCACATGCGAAGCAGTAAATCTGGAACTGAAACAAATACCCAAATGCAGTATTACCTCTGAGCACAATCTTAACCGCGATTAGCTCCTTTCGGAGCCCTGCAAGGCCTGTGAGCAAATCTCAACCCTCACATGCGAAGCAGTAAATCTGTAACTGAAACAAATACCCGAATGCAATATTACCTCTGAGCACAATCTTAACCGCGATTAGTTCCTTTCGGAGCCCTGCAAGGCCTGTGGGCAAATCTCAACCCTCACATGCGAAGCAGTAAATCTGGAACTGAAACAAATACCCAAATGCAATATCACCTCTGAGCACAATCTTAACCGCGACTAGCTCCTTTCGGAGCCCTGCAAGGCCTGTGAGCATACTCAACCCTCACATGCGAAGCAGTAAATCTGGAACTGAAACAAATACCCAAATGCAGTATTACCTCTGAGCACAATCTTAACCGCGATTAGCTCCTTTCGGAGCCCTGCAAGGCCTGTGAGCAAATCTCAACCCTCACATGCGAAGCAGTAAATCTGGAACTGAAACGAATACCCAAATGCAATATCACCTCTGAGCACAATCTTAACCGCGATTAGCTCCTTTCGGAGCCCTGCAAGGCCTGTGAGCAAATCTCAACCCTCACATGCGAAGCAGTAAATCTGGAACTGAAACAAATACCCAAATGCAGTATTACCTCTGAGCACAGTCTTAACCGCGATTAGCTCCTTTCGGAGCCCTGCAAGGCCTGTGAGCAAATCTAAACCCTCACATGCGAAGCAGTAAATCTGGAACTGAAACAAATACCCAAATGCAGTATTACCTCTGAGCACAATCTTAACCGCGATAGCTCCTTTCGGAGCCCTGCATGGCCTGTGAGCAAATCTCAACCCTCACATGCGAAGCAGTAAATCTGGAACTGAAACAAATACCCAAATGCACTATTACCTCTGAGCACAATCTTAACCGCGATTAGCTCCTTTCGGAGCCCTGCAAGGCCTGTGAGCAAATCTCAACCCTCACATGCGAAGCAGTAAATCTGTAACTGAAACAAATACCCGAATGCAATATTACCTCTGAGCACAATCTTAACCGCGATTAGTTCCTTTCGGAGCCCTGCAAGGCCTGTGGGCAAATCTGAACCCTCACATGCGGAGCAGTAAATATGGAACTGAAACAAATACCCCAATGCAATATTACCTCTGAGCACAATCTTAACCGCGATTAGCTCCTTTCGGAGCCCTGCAAGGCCTGTGGGCAAATCTCAACCCTCACATACGAAGCAGTAAATCTGGAACTGAAACAAATACCCAAATGCAATATTACCTCTGAGCACAATCTTAACCGCGATTAGCTCCTTTCGGAGCCCTGCAAGTCCTGTGGGTAAATCTCAACCCTCACATGCGAAGCAGTAAATCTGGAACTGAAACAAATACCCAAATGCAATATTACATCTGAGCACAATCTTAACCGCGATTAGCTCCTTTCGGAGCCCTGCAAGGCCTGTGAGCAAATCTCAACCCTCCCATGCGAAGCAGTAAATCTGGAACTGAAACAAATACCCAAATGCAGTATTACCTCTGAGCACAATCTTAACCGCGATTAGCTCCTTTCGGAGCCCTGCAAGGCCTGTGAGCAAATCTCAACCCTCACATGCGAAGCAGTAAATCTGGAACTGAAACAAATACCCAAATGCAATATTACCTCTGAGCACAATCTTAACCGCGATTAGCTCCTTTCGGAGCCCTGCAAGTCCTGTGGGTAAATCTCAACCCTCACATGCGAAGCAGTAAATCTGGAACTGAAACAAATACCCAAATGCAATATTACATCTGAGCACAATCTTAACCGCGATTAGCTCCTTTCGGAGCCCTGCAAGGCCTGTGAGCAAATCTCAACCCTCCCATGCGAAGCAGTAAATCTGGAACTGAAACAAATACCCAAATGCAGTATTACCTCTGAGCACAATCTTAACCGCGATTAGCTCCTTTCGGAGCCCTGCAAGGCCTGTGAGCAAATCTCAACCCTCACATGCGAAGCAGTAAATCTGGAACTGAAACAAATACCCAAATGCAATATCACCTCTGAGCACAATCTTAACCGCGATTAGCTCCATTCGGAGCCCTGCAAGGCCTGTGAACAAATCTCAACCCTCACATGCGAAGCAGTAAATCTGGAACTGAAACAAATACCCAAATGCAGTGTTACCTCTGAGCACAATCTTAACCGTGATTAGCTCCTTTCGGAGCCCTGCAAGGCCTGTGAGCAAATCTCAACCCTCACATGCGAAGCAGTAAATCTGGAACTGAAACAAATGCCCAAATGCAATATTACCTCTGAGCACAGTCTTAACCGCGATTAGCTCCTTTCGGAGCCCTGCGAGGCCTGTGAGCATATTCAACCCTCACATGCGAAGCAGTAAATCTGGAACTGAAACAAATACCCAAATGCAGTATTACCTCTGAGCACAATCTTAACCGCGATTAGCTCCTTTCGGAGTCCTGCAAGGCCTGTGAGCAAATCTCAACCCTCACATGCGAAGCAGTAAATCTGGAACTGAAACAGACCCAAATGCAATATCACCTCTGAGCACAATCTTAACCGCGATTAGCTCCTTTCGGAGCCCTTCAAGGCCTGTGAGCAAATCTGAAACCTCACATGCGAAGCAGTAAATCTGGAACTGAAACAAATACCCAAATGCACTATTACCTCTGAGCACAATCTTAACCGCGATTAGCTCGTTTCGGAGCCCTGCAAGGCCTGTGAGCAAATCTCAACCCTCACATGCGAAGCAGTAAATCTGGAACTGAAACAAATACCCAAATGCAATATCACCTCTGAGCACAATCTTAACCGCGATTAGCTCCTTTCGGAGCCCTGCAAGGCCTGTGAGCATACTCAACCCTCACATGCGAAGCAGTAAATCTGGAACTGAAACAAATACCCAAATGCAGTATTACCTCTGAGCACAATTTTAACCGCGATTAGCTCCTTTCGGAGCCCTGCAAGGCCTGTGAGCAAATCTCAACCCTCACTTGCGAAGCAGTAAATCTGGAACTGAAACGAATACACAAATGCAATATCACCTCTGAGCACAATCTTAACCGCGACTAGCTCCTTTCGGAGCCCTGCAAGGCCTGTGAGCATACTCAACCCTCACATGCGAAGCAGTAAATCTGGAACTGAAACAAATACCCAAATGCAGTATTACCTCTGAGCACAATCTTAACCGCGATTAGCTCCTTTCGGAGCCCTGCAAGGCCTGTGAGCAAATCTCAACCCTCACATGCGAAGCAGTAAATCTGGAACTGAAACAAATACCCAAATGCAATATCACCTCTGAGCACAATCTTAACCGCGACTAGCTCCTTTCGGAGCCCTGCAACGCCTGTGAGCATACTCAACCCTCACATGCGAAGCAGTAAATCTGGAACTGAAACAAATACCCAAATGCAGTATTACCACTGAGCACAATCTTAACCGCGATTAGCTCCTTTCGGAGCCCTGCAAGGCCTGTGAGCAAATCTCAACCCTCACATGCGAAGCAGTAAATCTGGAACTGAAACGAATACCCAAATGCAATATCACCTCTGAGCACAATCTTAACCGCGATTAGCTCCTTTCGGAGCCCTGCAAGGCCTGTGAGCAAATCTCAACCCTGACATGCGAAGCAGTAAATCTGGAACTGAAACAAATACCCAAATACATCGGGCAGCGGTGGCGGTGGCACGTTGCTGCACAAGAGTGCTCAAACAACTGTTTTGAATTTGCAGTTCCTTCGCTGCTGTCCGTCTGCAAGAATTTCCGTATCAAGCGCGATCTGCATTCTGCTGGCTTCGTTGACGCACCGTGTGCGGCTGCCTATCGTGCTGTCATCACGTGAAGATACGCCCCTTCCTTCTGGCTATAAAGCTGCGCAAGTCGTCGAGAGCCTTCACACATCGGGCAGCGGTGGCGGTGGCACGTTGCTGCACAAGAGTGCTCAAACAACTGTTTTGAATTTGCAGTTCCTTCGCTGCTGTCCGTCTGCAAGAATTTCCGTATCAAGCGCGATCTGCATTCTGCTGGCTTCGTTGACGCACCGTGTGCGGCTGCCTATCGTGCTGTCATCACGTGAAGATACGCCCCTTCCTTCTGGCTATAAAGCTGCGCAAGTCGTCGAGAGCCTTCACACATCGGGCAGCGGTGGCGTTGGCACGTTGCTGCACAAGAGTGCTCAAACAACTGTTTTGAATTTGCAGGTCAGTTGTCTTTTCTTACTGTTGTTAAGCTGCCAGTGCATACTGCCGCCACTGCTGCCACTGCTGCCCATGGTCTAGTGTCTTGCTTGCAATGTCATCTGAAAATTTTGATCCTTGTTCTGCATGCTACGAAGACATTATAGATGGTGAAGAATTTATGACTTGTGCGGATTGCTGTCAAAGGTTTCATATAGGGAAGTGTGCAGGGGTTGGGGAGCGGAGTTTCAAAGCAAAAAATGCTGAATTAAGAAAAGCCCTGAAATGCTTGACATGTCGCTCTTCGGCGTCTCGCAGTCATGATAGCAGCAGTAATGCATCTTCTGCTGTCTTATGCAAACAGCTTGCTGAGATTAGTAGGTCTTTGGCAAATCTCACAGCCAAAGTGGATGATCTGACATCTTTGAAGGAAACCGTTTCAAGCATTGAAATGTCTGTACAACATATGTCTGACACGTATGACAAATTGCTCGAAGTATCTAATAGGCATGACAAGGAAATCGAGCTCCTACGTAAGAGAGTTGACGACATTGAGGCAAACCAGGACGAGCAGCAAATTCGAAAACTGCGTCAGGAATTGAACGACCTGAGCCAGTACAGTAGGCGGCAAAACATGGAAATACATGGAATGCCTGTGACAGATGGTGAAGATTTACTGAGCAAAGTAAACAGCCTTGCTGTGAAGCTTGACTTGCCCACACTTGTAGCAAAGGACATTGAAGGGCTACACCGCCTTCCATCTCAACCTGACAAGGTGCCTGTGGTTTTGATCCGTTTTGCCAACCGATCCACAAAAACAGACTGGATTTCAAAGCGCAAAGAATGCGAAGATGACATTCGATTCTTTGATAACCTGACGGCTTCTAGCAGGAATTTACTGTGGCTCGCTAAAATGAAGGCTAAGGAAATGAAGTACGCTTTCGTCTGGTCAAAGGAAGGAAAGATCTACGCTCGAAAGCAGGCTGGTGCACGAGCCATCAGGATAGCTTGTGAGGAGGACATTGATAAGATGGTTTAATCACTGTTGCTGCGAGACTGCGCAGTACACCTGCTCAACAATGGCTTATTTTACTGCCGAGTCATTCACCGACTTTCTAAAGGACGGTGCTTACAATCCTCGCAACACACTATCTCTTTACCACTTGAATTGTCAAAGCCTAAAAAATAAATCAGAAGAAGTAGAAGCTGAATTAACTAAACTGAACTTTAATTTTGACCTTATTGCCTTCACTGAAACATGGTTTACCTCAAATGCAGATGTCAGCGAGTTTCCTGGTTACAAACCTATTTCAGTATTTCGAGATGGAAAGCGTGGTGGTGGTGTATCTTTATATGTGCAAAATTATTTGTGCTTTGAGGTCTTGTCGGATTATTCACTTGTTTGTAATGATTTTGAAACTGTCTGCATTGCTTTTCATAGAGTTGCTATTATGGTTGTGTATCGCCCCCCTCAAGGAAATTCTGACAATTTTTTTCGCTTCATTGATTGTTTTCTGAAGTTTGCAAACCAAAACAACTGGCGTATCATTGTGCTAGGTGACTTCAATATCAACTTTTTGGAGGATAACGCTCTGAAGATTAATTTAAATGAAATAATGCTGTCTAATGGTTGTGACAATACTATTGAATTGCCTACTCGCATATCCTTGCACTCTGAAACATTAATTGATTTGTGCTTCACTAATTTCCCACCTCAGAGTTGCATATCCGGTGTTTTTTCTTCTGGGATTAGTGATCACTTGCCTTTCTTTTCACTTTTTCCTGATACGACCAAATTGAACAAACCCGTTCACGCTCGTAGAGTTAATGATGAGAAGAGCATCTCCACATTTTGTCACTTGTTGTCTACAATTAATTGGTTAGATGTATATGGTGAAAATGACTCGTCCCGTGCTTATGATATATTTATTCAGATGCTGCTTGAATGCTATTACGCTGCGTTCCCAACTCAAACTATAAAAAAACATAGAAAGGCTAGAAAAGAATGGATGACAGGAGCACTTTTGAAACAAATTAAAGAAAAGAACAAAATGTTCTCTCGTTTTTTGGAAACGCGATGCCCGGATGATTTAGTTAAGTTTAAGAAGTTTCGAAATAAATTAAACTCAAATCTAAAGAAAGCTAAATCTTTTTTCTATATTAATAAGTTTTCGTCAATCTTACACAATCCTAAATTACTTTGGCAAGGTATTAACGTTATTATAGGGAACAGGAAGAATTGTCTTCCCTCTGAGCTGAAAGTCAATGGGGTGAATTATGCTGGAGTTTCACTTGCCAATATGCTGAATGAACACTTTTTAGCTGCCGGAGCATACCGACCCTCTGCTAGCTGTCATTCAACTCGGACTGTAGACTCATACTTACCCTCTTGCAGTACTGAATCTATATTTTTGTCCCCTACTTCAGAGGATGAAGTTATTTCTATCATTAATTCTTTTAGGAACACCTGCTCACCTGGAGATGACGAAGTTGCTGCTTTTCCTATCAAATGTGCTGTAAAAATTATTGCTGGCCCTCTTACGCATATTTGTAACAGAATGCTACTTTCTGGTGTATTCCCTAGCAAATTAAAAGTCGCACGAGTTACCGTTTTATTCAAAGGAGGCAACAAAAATGACCCAAATAATTACCGTCCTATTTCGGTATTGCCTTTGTTTTCGAAGTTAGCTGAGCGTGTACTCTATAGGCGACTAAACAATTTCTTACAAGCTAAACATCTTATCTGCCCCCAACAGTATGGCTTTCAGGCCGGTAAATCAACAGAATCTGCTCTGTTAGATATTAAGAACTCTATAATTAACAATTTAGAAACTAAGCTTTTTTCAGTTGGAATTTTTCTTGATCTGCGCAAAGCTTTCGATTCTGTGCAACATACAATACTACTCCATAAATTAAAGACTTACGGGATCCGTGGAGTGGCAAATTCACTTTTGGAAAGTTATCTAACTGCACGAATACAGTACACTCAGATTCATGATGTAAAATCCAGTTTTGGTATGATAAAATTCGGTGTCCCTCAGGGTTCAATTTTGGGACCACTTTTATTTATTCTCTATATTAATGACATTGTAAACATTCCATTAACTCCTAATATCATGATGTATGCCGACGATACTAATGTCTTTTTTTCCGGCTCCAGTCTCCAAGTAATTGAACACCAATGTAATGCCTGGCTTGAGGAGTTAGCGGTTTGGCTCTATGTTAATCAACTTCAATTAAACGTAAACAAAACAAAGTTTATGCTCTTCCATCCAAAAAACAAACCATTAGATCATCACATCAAACTATTTTTTAATGACTTTAACATCGAGCAAGTTCATAGTTGCCGGTTCCTTGGTGTGTTTTTTCGTAGCGATTTGGGTTGGACTGATCATATAAACTACATTAGACTAAAAATGGCCAGATCTATTTATGTTATTTATCGTGTTAGACATCTCCTCCCACTACAAGTTAAAAAACAGCTATATTTTGCCCTTGTTCATTCTCACCTGGTGTATTGCAACCTAGTGTGGGGTACATGCAACAAAACTGATTCATACAAATTGCTTTCTCTCCAGAAAAGAGCTCTACGTTTATTAAGTTCAAGCTCATCTGTTGAAACAAATCTTTTCGAAACATTTCATGTTCGCAATTTCTTTCATTCATACAATTTTAGTTTGGCTCTTCATATTTTTTATAAAGTCAAGCATGACTTTAGCTCTTTTTCTAACACTTATAATTCAAGAAACGTTGCGTATGGTCTACGTTCCGTTGCCCTATCTACTGCAAGACCCAGAACAAATTATGGTAAACAAACAACCGATTATCAAATCATAACATTGTGTAATACCTACCAGTCTCTTATTCAGATTGCTTTAGAAAGTTATAGTGTGTCTGTATTCAAGAAAAAACTGACGATTCTTTTCTCGCCCGGTTAAATTTCAGCTAATTCTGTATACTTAGTTATTTTTTTTAGTGTGTGTTTGTGTTCTGCTTTTTTTTTAAATGTGCATATTATGAAATGTTTTGTTTATTGTTAATTGATATTTATTATTGTCTATCATTAACTATTTTCTATTGTGATCATGTTTGCTCATTGTTTTTTTATCTCATGTCCATTCGGCCCCCGTTTCCATGATGTGTGATCGGGGTGTAGGCCTTGTCAGGAGGTATGCTTGGTCTACCTCTTTTAGCCTCACCTCGAGGGCCTATTGTATATAATATGGCCAAATAAACCTACTACTACTACTACTACTAAATGCAGTATTACCTCTGAGCACAGTCTTAACCGCGATTAGCTCCTTTCGGAGCCCTGCAAGGCCTGTGAGCAAATCTAAACCCTCACATGCGAAGCAGTAAATCTGGAACTGAAACAAATACCCAAATGCAGTATTACCTCTGAGCACAATCTTAACCGCGATAGCTCCTTTCGGAGCCCTGCATGGCCTGTGAGCAAATCTCAACCCTCACATGCGAAGCAGTAAATCTGGAACTGAAACAAATACCCAAATGCAGTATTACCTCTGAGCACAATCTTAACCGCGATTAGCTCCTTTCGGAGCCCTGCAAGGCCTGTGAGCAAATCTCAACCCTCACATGCGAAGCAGTAAATCTGTAACTGAAACAAATACCCGAATGCAATATTACCTCTGAGCACAATCTTAACCGCGATTAGTTCCTTTCGGAGCCCTGCAAGGCCTGTGGGCAAATCTGAACCCTCACATGCGGAGCAGTAAATATGGAACTGAAACAAATACCCCAATGCAATATTACCTCTGAGCACAATCTTAACCGCGATTAGCTCCTTTCGGAGCCCTGCAAGGCCTGTGGGCAAATCTCAACCCTCACATACGAAGCAGTAAATCTGGAACTGAAACAAATACCCAAATGAAATATTACCTCTGAGCACAATCTTAACCGCGATTAGCTCCTTTCGGAGCCCTGCAAGTCCTGTGGGTAAATCTCAACCCTCACATGCGAAGCAGTAAATCTGGAACTGAAACAAATACCCAAATGCAATATTACATCTGAGCACAATCTTAACCGCGATTAGCTCCTTTCGGAGCCCTGCAAGGCCTGTGAGCAAATCTCAACCCTCCCATGCGAAGCAGTAAATCTGGAACTGAAACAAATACCCAAATGCAGTATTACCTCTGAGCACAATCTTAACCGCGATTAGCTCCTTTCGGAGCCCTGCAAGGCCTGTGAGCAAATCTCAACCCTCACATGCGAAGCAGTAAATCTGGAACTGAAACAAATACCCAAATGCAATATTACCTCTGAGCACAATCTTAACCGCGATTAGCTCCTTTCGGAGCCCTGCAAGTCCTGTGGGTAAATCTCAACCCTCACATGCGAAGCAGTAAATCTGGAACTGAAACAAATACCCAAATGCAATATTACATCTGAGCACAATCTTAACCGCGATTAGCTCCTTTCGGAGCCCTGCAAGGCCTGTGAGCAAATCTCAACCCTCCCATGCGAAGCAGTAAATCTGGAACTGAAACAAATACCCAAATGCAGTATTACCTCTGAGCACAATCTTAACCGCGATTAGCTCCTTTCGGAGCCCTGCAAGGCCTGTGAGCAAATCTCAACCCTCACATGCGAAGCAGTAAATCTGGAACTGAAACAAATACCCGAATGCAATATCACCTCTGAGCACAATCTTAACCGCGATTAGCTCCTTTCGGAGCCCTGCAAGGCCTGTGAGCAAATCTCAACCCTCACATGCGAAGCAGTAAATCTGGAACTGAAACAAATACCCAAATGCAGTATTACCTCTGAGCACAATCTTAACCGTGATTAGCTCCTTTCGGAGCCCTGCAAGGCCTGTGAGCAAATCTCAACCCTCACATGCGAAGCAGTAAATTTGGAACTGAAACAAATGCCCAAATGCAATATTACCTCTGAGCACAGTATTAACCGCGATTAGCTCCTTTCGGAGCCCTGCGAGGCCTGTGAGCATACTCAACCCTCACATGCGAAGCAGTAAATCTGGAACTGAAACAAATACCCAAATGCAGTATTACCTCTGAGCACAATCTTAACCGCGATTAGCTCCTTTCGGAGTCCTGCAAGGCCTGTGAGCAAATCTCAACCCTCACATGCGAAGCAGTAAATCTGGAACTGAAACAGACCCAAATGCAATATCACCTCTGAGCACAATCTTAACCGCGATTAGCTCCTTTCGGAGCCCTGCAAGGCCTGTGAGCAAATCTCAAACCTCACATGCGAAGCAGTAAATCTGGAACTGAAACAAATACCCAAATGCACTATTACCTCTGAGCACAATCTTAACCGCGATTAGCTCGTTTCGGAGCCCTGCAAGGCCTGTGAGCAAATCTCAACCCTCACATGCGAAGCAGTAAATCTGGAACTGAAACAAATACCCAAATGCAATATCACCTCTGAGCACAATCTTAACCGCGATTAGCTCCTTTCGGAGCCCTGCAAGGCCTGTGAGCATACTCAACCCTCACATGCGAAGCAGTAAATCTGGAACTGAAACAAATACCCAAATGCAGTATTACCTCTGAGCACAATCTTAACCGCGATTAGCTCCTTTCGGAGCCCTGCAAGGCCTGTGAGCAAATCTCAACCCTCACATGCGAAGCAGTAAATCTGGGACTGAAACGAATACACAAATGCAATATCACCTCTGAGCACAATCTTAACCGCGATTAGCTCCTTTCGGAGCCCTGCAAGGCCTGTGAGCAAATCTCAACCCTCACAGCGAAGCAGTAAATCTGGAACTGAAACAAATACCCAAATGCAGTATTACCTCTGAGCACAGTCTTAACCGCGATTAGCTCCTTTCGGAGCCCTGCAAGGCCTGTGAGCAAATCTCAACCCTCACATGCGAAGCAGTAAATCTGGAACTGAAACAAATACCCAAATGCAGTATTACCTCTGAGCACAATCTTAACCGCGATAGCTCCTTTCGGAGCCCTGCATGGCCTGTGAGCAAATGTCAACCCTCACATGCGAAGCAGTAAATCTGGAACTGAAACAAATACCCAAATGCAGTATTACCACTGAGCACAATCTTAACCGCGATTAGCTTCTTTCGGAGCCCTGCAAGGCCTGTGAGCAAATCTCAACCCTCATATGCGAAGCAGTAAATCTGGAACTGAAACAAATACCCAAATGCAATATTACCTCTGAGCACAATCTTAACCGCGATTAGCTCCTTTCGGAGCCCTGCAAGGCCTGTGAGCATGCTCAACCCTCACATGCGAATCAGTAAATCTGGAACTGAAACAAATACCCAAATGCAGTATTACCTCTGAGCACAATCTTAACCGCGATTAGCTCTTTTCGGAGCCCTGCAAGGCCTGTGAGCAAATCTCAACCCTCACATGCGAAGCAGTAAATCTGGAACTGAAACAAATACCCAAATGCAATATTACCTCTGAGCACAATCCTAACCGCGATATGCTCCTTTCGGAGCCCTGCAAGGCCTGTGAGGAAATCTCAACCCTCCCATGCGAAGCAGTAAATCTGGAACTGAAACAAATACCCAAATGCAGTATTACCTCTGAGCACAATCTTAACCGCGATTAGCTCCTTTCGGAGCCCTGCAAGATCTGTGAGCAAATCTCAACCCTCACATGCGAAGCAGTAAATCTGGAACTGAAACAAATACCCAAATGCAATATCACCTCTGAGCACAATCTTAACCGCGATTAGCTCCTTTCGGAGCCCTGCAAGGCCTGTGAGCAAATCTCAACCCTCACATGCGAAGCAGTAAATCTGGAACTGAAACAAATACCCAAATGCAGTATTACCTCTGAGCACAATCTTAACAGCGATTAGCTCCTTTCGGAGCCCTGCAAGGCCTGTGAGCAAATCTCAACCCTCACATGCGAAGCAGTAAATCTGGAACTGAAACAAATACCCAAATGCAATATTACCTCTGAGCACAATCTTAACCGCGATTAGCTCCTTTCGGAGCCCTGCAAGGCCTGTGAGCATACTCAACCCTCACATGCGAAGCAGTAAATCTGGAACTGAAACAAATACCCAAATGCAGTATTACCTCTGAGCACAATCTTAACCGCGATTAGCTCCTTTCGGAGCCCTGCAAGGCCTGTGAGCAAATCTCAACCCTCACATGCGAAGCAGTAAATCTGGAACTGAAACAAAAACCCAAATGCAATATCACCTCTGAGCACAATCTTAACCGCGACTAGCTCCTTTCGGAGCCCTGCAAGGCCTGTGAGCATACTCAACCCTCACATGCGAAGCAGTAAATCTGGAACTGAAACAAATACCCAAATGCAGTATTACCTCTGAGCACAATCTTAACCGCGATTAGCTCCTTTCGGAGCCCTGCAAGGCCTGTGAGCAAATCTCAACCCTCACATGCGAAGCAGTAAATCTGGAACTGAAACGAATACCCAAATGCAATATCACCTCTGAGCACAATCTTAACCGCGATTAGCTCCTTTCGGAGCCCTGCAAGGCCTGTGAGCAAATCTCAACCCTCACATGCGAAGCAGTAAATCTGGAACTGAAACAAATACCCAAATGCAGTATTACCTCTGAGCACAGTCTTAACCGCGATTAGCTCCTTTCGGAGCCCTGCAAGGCCTGTGAGCAAATCTAAACCCTCACATGCGAAGCAGTAAATCTGGAACTGAAACAAATACCCAAATGCAGTATTACCTCTGAGCACAATCTTAACCGCGATAGCTCCTTTCGGAGCCCTGCATGGCCTGTGAGCAAATCTCAACCCTCACATGCGAAGCAGTAAATCTGGAACTGAAACAAATACCCAAATGCAGTATTACCTCTGAGCACAATCTTAACCGCGATTAGCTCCTTTCGGAGCCCTGCAAGGCCTGTGAGCAAATCTCAACCCTCCCATGCGAAGCAGTAAATCTGGAACTGAAACAAATACCCAAATGCAGTATTACCTCTGAGCACAATCTTAACCGCGATTAGCTCCTTTCGGAGCCCTGCAAGGCCTGTGAGCAAATCTCAACCCTCACATGCGAAGCAGTAAATCTGGAACTGAAACAAATACCCAAATGCAATATCACCTCTGAGCACAATCTTAACTGCGATTAGCTCCTTTCGGAGCCCTGCAAGGCCTGTGAGCAAATCTCAACCCTCACATGCGAAGCAGTAAATCTGGAACTGAAACAAATACCCAAATGCAGTATTACCTCTGAGCACAATCTTAACCGCGATTAGCTCCTTTCGGAGCCCTGCAAGGCCTGTGAGCAAATCTCAACCCTCACATGCGAAGCAGTAAATCTGGAACTGAAACAAATACCCAAATGCAGTATTACCTCTGAGCACAATCTTAACCGCGATTAGGTCCTTTCGTAGCCCTGCAAGGCCTGTGAGCAAATCTCAACCCTCACATGCGAAGCAGTAAATTTGGAACTGAAACAAATACCCAAATGCAATATTACCTCTGAGCACAATCTTAACCGCGATTAGCTCCTTTCGGAGCCCTGCAAGGCCTGTGAGCAAATCTCAACCCTCACATGCGAAGCAGTAAATCTGGAACTGAAACAAATACCCAAATGCAGTATTACCTCTGAGCACAATCTTAACCGCGATTAGCTCCTTTCGGAGCCCTGCAAGGCCTGTGAGCAAATCTCAACCCTCACATGCGAAGCAGTAAATCTGGAACTGAAACAAATACCCAAATGCAATATTACCTCTGAGCACAATCTTAACCGCGATTAGCTCCTTTCGGAGCCCTGCAAGTCCTGTGGGTAAATCTCAACCCTCACATGCGAAGCAGTAAATCTGGAACTGAAACAAATACCCAAATGCAATATTACATCTGAGCACAATCTTAACCGCGATTAGCTCCTTTCGGAGCCCTGCAAGGCCTGTGAGCAAATCTCAACCCTCCCATGCGAAGCAGTAAATCTGGAACTGAAACAAATACCCAAATGCAGTATTACCTCTGAGCACAATCTTAACCGCGATTAGCTCCTTTCGGAGCCCTGCAAGGCCTGTGAGCATACTCAACCCTCACATGCGAAGCAGTAAATCTGGAACTGAAACAATTACCCAAATGCAGTATTGCCTCTGAGCACAATCTTAACCGCGATTAGCTCCTTTCGGAGCCCTGCAAGGCCTGTGAGCAAATCTCAACCCTCACATGCGAAGCAGTAAATCTGGAACTGAAACAAATACCCAAATGCAATATCACCTCTGAGCACAATCTTAACCGCGACTAGCTCCTTTCGGAGCCCTGCAAGGCCTGTGAGCATACTCAACCCTCACATGCGAAGCAGTAAATCTGGAACTGAAACAAATACCCAAATGCAGTATTACCTCTGAGCACAATCTTAACCGCGATTAGCTCCTTTCGGAGCCCTGCAAGGCCTGTGAGCAAATCTCAACCCTCACATGCGAAGCAGTAAATCTGGAACTGAAACGAATACCCAAATGCAATATCACCTCTGAGCACAATCTTAACCGCGATTAGCTCCTTTCGGAGCCCTGCAAGGCCTGTGAGCAAATCTCAACCCTCACATGCGAAGCAGTAAATCTGGAACTGAAACAAATACCCAAATGCAGTATTACCTCTGAGCACAGTCTTAACCGCGATTAGCTCCTTTCGGAGCCCTGCAAGGCCTGTGAGCAAATCTAAACCCTCACATGCGAAGCAGTAAATCTGGAACTGAAACAAATACCCAAATGCAGTATTACCTCTGAGCACAATCTTAACCGCGATAGCTCCTTTCGGAGCCCTGCATGGCCTGTGAGCAAATCTCAACCCTCACATGCGAAGCAGTAAATCTGGAACTGAAACAAATACCCAAATGCAATATTACCTCTGAGCACAATCTTAACCGCGATTAGCTCCTTTCGTAGCCCTGCAAGGTCTGTGAGCAAATCTCAACCCTCACATGCGAAGCAGTAAATTTGGAACTGAAACAAATACCCAAATACAATATTACCTCTGAGCACAATCTTAACCGCGATTAGCTCCTTTCGGAGCCCTGCAAGGCCTGTGGGCAAATCTCAACCGTCACATGCGAAGCAGTAAATCTGGAACTGAAACAAATACATAGATGCAATATTACCCCTGAGCACAATCTTAACCGCGATTAGCTCCTTTCGGAGCCCTGCAAGGCCTGTGGGCAAATCTCAACCCTCACATGCGAAGCAGTAAATCTGGAACTGAAACAAATACCCAAATGCAATATTACCTCTGAGCACAATCTTAACCGCGATTAGCTCCTTTCGGAGCCCTGCAAGGCCTGTGGTCAAATCTCAACCCTCACATGCGAAGCAGTAAATCTGGAACTGAAACAAATACCCATATGCAGTATTACCTCTGAGCACAATCTTAACCGCGATTAGCTCCTTTCGGAGCCCTGCAAGGCCTGTGAGCAAATCTCAACCCTCACATGCGAAGCAGTAAATCTGGAACTGAAACAAATACCCAAATGCAATATTACCTCTGAGCACAATCTTAACCGCGATTAGCTCCTTTCGGAGCCCTGCAAGGCCTGTGGGCAAATCTCAAACCTCACATGCGAGGCAGTAAATCTGGAACTGAAACAAATACCCAAATGCAGTATTACCTCTGAGCACAATCTTAACCGCGATTAGCTCCTTTCGGAGCCCTGCAAGGCCTGTGGGCAAATCTCAACCGTCACATGCGAAGCAGTAAATCTGGAACTGAAACAAATACCCAAATGCAATATTACCTCTGAGCACAATCTTAACCGCGATTAGCTCCTTTCGGAGCCCTGCCAGGCCTGTGGAAAATCTCAACCCTCCCATGCGAAGCAGTAAATCTGGAACTGAAACAAATACCCAAATGCAGTATTACCTCTGAGCACAATCTTAACCGCGATTAGCTCCTTTCGGAGCCCTGCAAGGCCTGTGAGCAAATCTCAACCCTCACATGCGAAGCAGTAAATCTGGAACTGAAACAAAAACCCAAATGCAATATCACCTCTGAGCACAATCTTAACCGCGATTAGCTCCTTTCGGAGCCCTGCAAGGCCTGTGAGCAAATCTCAACCCTCACATGCGAAGCAGTAAATCTGGAACTGAAACAAATACCCAAATGCAGTATTACCTCTGAGCACAATCTTAACCGTGATTAGCTCCTTTCGGAGCCCTGCAAGGCCTGTGAGCAAATCTCAACCCTCACATGCGAAGCAGTAAATCTGGAACTGAAACAAATGCCCAAATGCAATATTACCTCTGAGCACAGTCTTAACCGCGATTAGCTCCTTTCGGAGCCCTGCAAGGCCTGTGAGCATACTCAACCCTCACATGCGAAGCAGTAAATCTGGAACTGAAACAAATACCCAAATGCAGTATTACCTCTGAGCACAATCTTAACCGCGATTAGCTCCTTTCGGAGTCCTGCAAGGCCTGTGAGCAAATCTCAACCCTCACATGCGAAGCAGTAAATCTGGAACTGAAACAGACCCAAATGCAATATCACCTCTGAGCACAATCTTAACCGCGATTAGCTCCTTTCGGAGCCCTGCAAGGCCTGTGAGCAAATCTCAAACCTCACATGCGAAGCAGTAAATCTGGAACTGAAACAAATACCCAAATGCACTATTACCTCTGAGCACAATCTTAACCGCGATTAGCTCGTTTCGGAGCCCTGCAAGGCCTGTGAGCAAATCTCAACCCTCACATGCGAAGCAGTAAATCTGGAACTGAAACGAATACCCAAATGCAATATCACCTCTGAGCACAATCTTAACCGCGATTAGCTCCTTTCGGAGCCCTGCAAGGCCTGTGAGCAAATCTCAACCCTCACATGCGAAGCAGTAAATCTGGAACTGAAACAAATACCCAAATGCAGTATTACCTCTGAGCACAGTCTTAACCGCGATTAGCTCCTTTCGGAGCCCTGCAAGGCCTGTGAGCAAATCTAAACCCTCACATGCGAAGCAGTAAATCTGGAACTGAAACAAATACCCAAATGCAGTATTACCTCTGAGCACAATCTTAACCGCGATAGCTCCTTTCGGAGCCCTGCATGGCCTGTGAGCAAATCTCAACCCTCACATGCGAAGCAGTAAATCTGGAACTGAAACAAATACCCAAATGCAGTATTACCTCTGAGCACAGTCTTAACCGCGATTAGCTCCTTTCGGAGCCCTGCAAGGCCTGTGAGCAAATCTAAACCCTCACATGCGAAGCAGTAAATCTGGAACTGAAACAAATACCCAAATGCAGTATTACCTCTGAGCACAATCTTAACCGCGATAGCTCCTTTCGGAGCCCTGCATGGCCTGTGAGCAAATCTCAACCCTCACATGCGAAGCAGTAAATCTGGAACTGAAACAAATACCCAAATGCAGTATTACCTCTGAGCACAGTCTTAACCGCGATTAGCTCCTTTCGGAGCCCTGCAAGGCCTGTGAGCAAATCTAAACCCTCACATGCGAAGCAGTAAATCTGGAACTGAAACAAATACCCAAATGCAGTATTACCTCTGAGCACAATCTTAACCGCGATAGCTCCTTTCGGAGCCCTGCATGGCCTGTGAGCAAATCTCAACCCTCACATGCGAAGCAGTAAATCTGGAACTGAAACAAATACCCAAATGCAGTATTACCTCTGAGCACAGTCTTAACCGCGATTAGCTCCTTTCGGAGCCCTGCAAGGCCTGTGAGCAAATCTAAACCCTCACATGCGAAGCAGTAAATCTGGAACTGAAACAAATACCCAAATGCAGTATTACCTCTGAGCACAATCTTAACCGCGATAGCTCCTTTCGGAGCCCTGCATGGCCTGTGAGCAAATCTCAACCCTCACATGCGAAGCAGTAAATCTGGAACTGAAACAAATACCCAAATGCAGTATTACCTCTGAGCACAATCTTAACCGCGATTAGCTCCTTTCAGAGCCCTGCAAGGCCTGTGAGCAAATCTCAACCCTCACATGCGAAGCAGTAAATCTGGAACTGAAACAAATACCCAAATGCAATATCACCTCTGAGCACAATCTTAACCGCGATTAGCTCCTTTCGGAGCCCTGCAAGGCCTGTGAGCAAATCTCAACCCTCACATGCGAAGCAGTAAATCTGGAACTGAAACAAATACCCAAATGCAGTATTACCTCTGAGCACAATCTTAACCGCGATTAGCTCCTTTCGGAGCCCTGCAAGGCCTGTGAGCAAATCTCAACCCTCACATGCGAAGCAGTAAATCTGGAACTGAAACAAATACCCAAATGCAGTATTACCTCTGAGCACAATCTTAACCGCGATTAGGTCCTTTCGTAGCCCTGCAAGGCCTGTGAGCAAATCTCAACCCTCACATGCGAAGCAGTAAATTTGGAACTGAAACAAATACCCAAATGCAATATTACCTCTGAGCACAATCTTAACCGCGATTAGCTCCTTTCGGAGCCCTGCAAGGCCTGTGAGCAAATCTCAACCCTCACATGCGAAGCAGTAAATCTGGAACTGAAACAAATACCCAAATGCAGTATTACCTCTGAGCACAATCTTAACCGCGATTAGCTCCTTTCGGAGCCCTGCAAGGCCTGTGAGCAAATCTCAACCCTCACATGCGAAGCAGTAAATCTGGAACTGAAACAAATACCCAAATGCAATATTACCTCTGAGCACAATCTTAACCGCGATTAGCTCCTTTCGGAGCCCTGCAAGTCCTGTGGGTAAATCTCAACCCTCACATGCGAAGCAGTAAATCTGGAACTGAAACAAATACCCAAATGCAATATTACATCTGAGCACAATCTTAACCGCGATTAGCTCCTTTCGGAGCCCTGCAAGGCCTGTGAGCAAATCTCAACCCTCCCATGCGAAGCAGTAAATCTGGAACTGAAACAAATACCCAAATGCAGTATTACCTCTGAGCACAATCTTAAACCGCGATTAGCTCCTTTCGGAGCCCTGCAAGGCCTGTGAGCAAATCTCAACCCTCACATGCGAAGCAGTAAATCTGGAACTGAAACAAATACCCAAATGCAATATCACCTCTGAGCACAATCTTAACCGCGATTAGCTCCTTTCGGAGCCCTGCAAGGCCTGTGAGCAAATCTCAACCCTCACATGCGAAGCAGTAAATCTGGAACTGAAACAAATACCCAAGTGCAGTATTACCTCTGAGCACAATCTTAACCGTGATTAGCTCCTTTCGGAGCCCTGCAAGGCCTGTGAGCAAATCTCAACCCTCACATGCGAAGCAGTAAATCTGGAACTGAAACAAATGCCCAAATGCAATATTACCTCTGAGCACAGTCTTAACCGCGATTAGCTCCTTTCGGAGCCCTGCAAGGCCTGTGAGCATACTCAACCCTCACATGCGAAGCAGTAAATCTGGAACTGAAACAAATACCCAAATGCAGTATTACCTCTGAGCACAATCTTAACCGCGATTAGCTCCTTTCGGAGTCCTGCAAGGCCTGTGAGCAAATCTCAACCCTCACATGCGAAGCAGTAAATCTGGAACTGAAACAGACCCAAATGCAATATCACCTCTGAGCACAATCTTAACCGCGATTAGCTCCTTTCGGAGCCCTGCAAGGCCTGTGAGCAAATCTCAAACCTCACATGCGAAGCAGTAAATCTGGAACTGAAACAAATACCCAAATGCACTATTACCTCTGAGCACAATCTTAACCGCGATTAGCTCGTTTCGGAGCCCTGCAAGGCCTGTGAGCAAATCTCAACCCTCACATGCGAAGCAGTAAATCTGGAACTGAAACAAATACCCAAATTCAATATCACCTCTGAGCACAATCTTAACCGCGATTAGCTCCTTTCGGAGCCCTGCAAGGCCTGTGAGCATACTCAACCCTCACATGCGAAGCAGTAAATCTGGAACTGAAACAAATACCCAAATGCAGTATTACCTCTGAGCACAATCTTAACCGCGATTAGCTCCTTTCGGAGCCCTGCAAGGCCTGTGAGCAAATCTCAACCCTCACATGCGAAGCAGTAAATCTGGAACTGAAACGAATACACAAATGCAATATCACCTCTGAGCACAATCTTAACCGCGATTAGCTCCTTTCGGAGCCCTGCAAGGCCTGTGAGCAAATCTCAACCCTCACATGCGAAGCAGTAAATCTGGAACTGAAACAAATACCCAAATGCAGTATTACCTCTGAGCACAGTCTTAACCGCGATTAGCTCCTTTCGGAGCCCTGCAAGGCCTGTGAGCAAATCTCAACCCTCACATGCGAAGCAGTAAATCTGGAACTGAAACAAATACCCAAATGCAGTATTACCTCTGAGCACAATCTTAACCGCGATAGCTCCTTTCGGAGCCCTGCATGGCCTGTGAGCAAATGTCAACCCTCACATGCGAAGCAGTAAATCTGGAACTGAAACAAATACCCAAATGCAGTATTACCTCTGAGCACAATCTTAACCGCGATTAGCTTCTTTCGGAGCCCTGCAAGGCCTGTGAGCAAATCTCAACCCTCATATGCGAAGCAGTAAATCTGGAACTGAAACAAATAACCAAATGCAATATTACCTCTGAGCACAATCTTAACCGCGATTAGCTCCTTTCGGAGCCCTGCAAGGCCTGTGAGCATACTCAACCCTCACATGCGAAGCAGTAAATCTGGAACTGAAACAAATACCCAAATGCAGTATTACCTCTGAGCACAATCTTAACCGCGATTAGCTCTTTTCGGAGCCCTGCAAGGCCTGTGAGCAAATCTCAACCCTCACATGCGAAGCAGTAAATCTGGAACTGAAACAAATACCCAAATGCAATATTACCTCTGAGCACAATCCTAACCGCGATTAGCTCCTTTCGGAGCCCTGCAAGGCCTGTGAGCAAATCTCAACCCTCCCATGCGAAGCAGTAAATCTGGAACTGAAACAAATACCCAAATGCAGTATTACCTCTGAGCACAATCTTAACCGCGATTAGCTCCTTTCGGAGCCCTGCAAGATCTGTGAGCAAATCTCAACCCTCACATGCGAAGCAGTAAATCTGGAACTGAAACAAATACCCAAATGCAGTATTACCTCTGAGCACAATCTTAACCGCGATTAGCTCCTTTCGGAGCCCTGCAAGGCCTGTGAGCAAATCTCAACCCTCACATGCGAAGCAGTAAATCTGGAACTGAAACAAATACCCAAATGCAGTATTACCTCTGAGCACAATCTTAACCGCGATTAGGTCCTTTCGTAGCCCTGCAAGGCCTGTGAGCAAATCTCAACCCTCACATGCGAAGCAGTAAATTTGGAACTGAAACAAATACCCAAATGCAATATTACCTCTGAGCACAATCTTAACCGCGATTAGCTCCTTTCGGAGCCCTGCAAGGCCTGTGAGCAAATCTCAACCCTCACATGCGAAGCAGTAAATCTGGAACTGAAACAAATACCCAAATGCAGTATTACCTCTGAGCACAATCTTAACCGCGATTAGCTCCTTTCGGAGCCCTGCAAGGCCTGTGAGCAAATCTCAACCCTCACATGCGAAGCAGTAAATCTGGAACTGAAACAAATACCCAAATGCAATATTACCTCTGAGCACAATCTTAACCGCGATTAGCTCCTTTCGGAGCCCTGCAAGTCCTGTGGGTAAATCTCAACCCTCACATGCGAAGCAGTAAATCTGGAACTGAAACAAATACCCAAATGCAATATTACATCTGAGCACAATCTTAACCGCGATTAGCTCCTTTCGGAGCCCTGCAAGGCCTGTGAGCAAATCTCAACCCTCCCATGCGAAGCAGTAAATCTGGAACTGAAACAAATACCCAAATGCAGTATTACCTCTGAGCACAATCTTAACCGCGATTAGCTCCTTTCGGAGCCCTGCAAGGCCTGTGAGCATACTCAACCCTCACATGCGAAGCAGTAAATCTGGAACTGAAACAATTACCCAAATGCAGTATTGCCTCTGAGCACAATCTTAACCGCGATTAGCTCCTTTCGGAGCCCTGCAAGGCCTGTGAGCAAATCTCAACCCTCACATGCGAAGCAGTAAATCTGGAACTGAAACAAATACCCAAATGCAATATCACCTCTGAGCACAATCTTAACCGCGACTAGCTCCTTTCGGAGCCCTGCAAGGCCTGTGAGCATACTCAACCCTCACATGCGAAGCAGTAAATCTGGAACTGAAACAAATACCCAAATGCAGTATTACCTCTGAGCACAATCTTAACCGCGATTAGCTCCTTTCGGAGCCCTGCAAGGCCTGTGAGCAAATCTCAACCCTCACATGCGAAGCAGTAAATCTGGAACTGAAACAAATACCCAAATGCAGTATTACCTCTGAGCACAATCTTAACCGCGATTAGCTCCTTTCGGAGCCCTGCAAGGCCTGTGAGCAAATCTCAACCCTCACATGCGAAGCAGTAAATCTGGAACTGAAACAAATACCCAAATGCAATATTACCTCTGAGCACAATCTTAACCGCGATTAGCTCCTTTCGGAGCCCTGCAAGTCCTGTGGGTAAATCTCAACCCTCACATGCGAAGCAGTAAATCTGGAACTGAAACAAATACCCAAATGCAATATTACATCTGAGCACAATCTTAACCGCGATTAGCTCCTTTCGGAGCCCTGCAAGGCCTGTGAGCAAATCTCAACCCTCCCATGCGAAGCAGTAAATCTGGAACTGAAACAAATACCCAAATGCAGTATTACCTCTGAGCACAATCTTAAACCGCGATTAGCTCCTTTCGGAGCCCTGCAAGGCCTGTGAGCAAATCTCAACCCTCACATGCGAAGCAGTAAATCTGGAACTGAAACAAATACCCAAATGCAATATCACCTCTGAGCACAATCTTAACCGCGATTAGCTCCTTTCGGAGCCCTGCAAGGCCTGTGAGCAAATCTCAACCCTCACATGCGAAGCAGTAAATCTGGAACTGAAACAAATACCCAAATGCAGTATTACCTCTGAGCACAATCTTAACCGTGATTAGCTCCTTTCGGAGCCCTGCAAGGCCTGTGGGCAAATCTCAACCCTCACATGCGAAGCAGTAAATCTGGAACTGAAACAAATACCCAAATGCAATATTACCTCTGAGCACAATCTTAACCGCGATTAGCTCCTTTCGGAGCCCTGCAAGGCCTGTGGTCAAATCTCAACCCTCACATGCGAAGCAGTAAATCTGGAACTGAAACAAATACCCATATGCAGTATTACCTCTGAGCACAATCTTAACCGCGATTAGCTCCTTTCGGAGCCCTGCAAGGCCTGTGAGCAAATCTCAACCCTCACATGCGAAGCAGTAAATCTGGAACTGAAACAAATACCCAAATGCAATATTACCTCTGAGCACAATCTTAACCGCGATTAGCTCCTTTCGGAGCCCTGCAAGGCCTGTGGGCAAATCTCAAACCTCACATGCGAGGCAGTAAATCTGGAACTGAAACAAATACCCAAATGCAGTATTACCTCTGAGCACAATCTTAACCGCGATTAGCTCCTTTCGGAGCCCTGCAAGGCCTGTGGGCAAATCTCAACCGTCACATGCGAAGCAGTAAATCTGGAACTGAAACAAATACCCAAATGCAATATTACCTCTGAGCACAATCTTAACCGCGATTAGCTCCTTTCGGAGCCCTGCCAGGCCTGTGGAAAATCTCAACCCTCCCATGCGAAGCAGTAAATCTGGAACTGAAACAAATACCCAAATGCAGTATTACCTCTGAGCACAATCTTAACCGCGATTAGCTCCTTTCGGAGCCCTGCAAGGCCTGTGAGCAAATCTCAACCCTCACATGCGAAGCAGTAAATCTGGAACTGAAACAAAAACCCAAATGCAATATCACCTCTGAGCACAATCTTAACCGCGATTAGCTCCTTTCGGAGCCCTGCAAGGCCTGTGAGCAAATCTCAACCCTCACATGCGAAGCAGTAAATCTGGAACTGAAACAAATACCCAAATGCAGTATTACCTCTGAGCACAATCTTAACCGTGATTAGCTCCTTTCGGAGCCCTGCAAGGCCTGTGAGCAAATCTCAACCCTCACATGCGAAGCAGTAAATCTGGAACTGAAACAAATGCCCAAATGCAATATTACCTCTGAGCACAGTCTTAACCGCGATTAGCTCCTTTCGGAGCCCTGCAAGGCCTGTGAGCATACTCAACCCTCACATGCGAAGCAGTAAATCTGGAACTGAAACAAATACCCAAATGCAGTATTACCTCTGAGCACAATCTTAACCGCGATTAGCTCCTTTCGGAGTCCTGCAAGGCCTGTGAGCAAATCTCAACCCTCACATGCGAAGCAGTAAATCTGGAACTGAAACAGACCCAAATGCAATATCACCTCTGAGCACAATCTTAACCGCGATTAGCTCCTTTCGGAGCCCTGCAAGGCCTGTGAGCAAATCTCAAACCTCACATGCGAAGCAGTAAATCTGGAACTGAAACAAATACCCAAATGCACTATTACCTCTGAGCACAATCTTAACCGCGATTAGCTCGTTTCGGAGCCCTGCAAGGCCTGTGAGCAAATCTCAACCCTCACATGCGAAGCAGTAAATCTGGAACTGAAACGAATACCCAAATGCAATATCACCTCTGAGCACAATCTTAACCGCGATTAGCTCCTTTCGGAGCCCTGCAAGGCCTGTGAGCAAATCTCAACCCTCACATGCGAAGCAGTAAATCTGGAACTGAAACAAATACCCAAATGCAGTATTACCTCTGAGCACAGTCTTAACCGCGATTAGCTCCTTTCGGAGCCCTGCAAGGCCTGTGAGCAAATCTAAACCCTCACATGCGAAGCAGTAAATCTGGAACTGAAACAAATACCCAAATGCAGTATTACCTCTGAGCACAATCTTAACCGCGATAGCTCCTTTCGGAGCCCTGCATGGCCTGTGAGCAAATCTCAACCCTCACATGCGAAGCAGTAAATCTGGAACTGAAACAAATACCCAAATGCAGTATTACCTCTGAGCACAGTCTTAACCGCGATTAGCTCCTTTCGGAGCCCTGCAAGGCCTGTGAGCAAATCTAAACCCTCACATGCGAAGCAGTAAATCTGGAACTGAAACAAATACCCAAATGCAGTATTACCTCTGAGCACAATCTTAACCGCGATAGCTCCTTTCGGAGCCCTGCATGGCCTGTGAGCAAATCTCAACCCTCACATGCGAAGCAGTAAATCTGGAACTGAAACAAATACCCAAATGCAGTATTACCTCTGAGCACAGTCTTAACCGCGATTAGCTCCTTTCGGAGCCCTGCAAGGCCTGTGAGCAAATCTAAACCCTCACATGCGAAGCAGTAAATCTGGAACTGAAACAAATACCCAAATGCAGTATTACCTCTGAGCACAATCTTAACCGCGATAGCTCCTTTCGGAGCCCTGCATGGCCTGTGAGCAAATCTCAACCCTCACATGCGAAGCAGTAAATCTGGAACTGAAACAAATACCCAAATGCAGTATTACCTCTGAGCACAGTCTTAACCGCGATTAGCTCCTTTCGGAGCCCTGCAAGGCCTGTGAGCAAATCTAAACCCTCACATGCGAAGCAGTAAATCTGGAACTGAAACAAATACCCAAATGCAGTATTACCTCTGAGCACAATCTTAACCGCGATAGCTCCTTTCGGAGCCCTGCATGGCCTGTGAGCAAATCTCAACCCTCACATGCGAAGCAGTAAATCTGGAACTGAAACAAATACCCAAATGCAGTATTACCTCTGAGCACAATCTTAACCGCGATTAGCTCCTTTCAGAGCCCTGCAAGGCCTGTGAGCAAATCTCAACCCTCACATGCGAAGCAGTAAATCTGGAACTGAAACAAATACCCAAATGCAATATCACCTCTGAGCACAATCTTAACCGCGATTAGCTCCTTTCGGAGCCCTGCAAGGCCTGTGAGCAAATCTCAACCCTCACATGCGAAGCAGTAAATCTGGAACTGAAACAAATACCCAAATGCAGTATTACCTCTGAGCACAATCTTAACCGCGATTAGCTCCTTTCGGAGCCCTGCAAGGCCTGTGAGCAAATCTCAACCCTCACATGCGAAGCAGTAAATCTGGAACTGAAACAAATACCCAAATGCAGTATTACCTCTGAGCACAATCTTAACCGCGATTAGGTCCTTTCGTAGCCCTGCAAGGCCTGTGAGCAAATCTCAACCCTCACATGCGAAGCAGTAAATTTGGAACTGAAACAAATACCCAAATGCAATATTACCTCTGAGCACAATCTTAACCGCGATTAGCTCCTTTCGGAGCCCTGCAAGGCCTGTGAGCAAATCTCAACCCTCACATGCGAAGCAGTAAATCTGGAACTGAAACAAATACCCAAATGCAGTATTACCTCTGAGCACAATCTTAACCGCGATTAGCTCCTTTCGGAGCCCTGCAAGGCCTGTGAGCAAATCTCAACCCTCACATGCGAAGCAGTAAATCTGGAACTGAAACAAATACCCAAATGCAATATTACCTCTGAGCACAATCTTAACCGCGATTAGCTCCTTTCGGAGCCCTGCAAGTCCTGTGGGTAAATCTCAACCCTCACATGCGAAGCAGTAAATCTGGAACTGAAACAAATACCCAAATGCAATATTACATCTGAGCACAATCTTAACCGCGATTAGCTCTTTTCGGAGCCCTGCAAGGCCTGTGAGCAAATCTCAACCCTCCCATGCGAAGCAGTAAATCTGGAACTGAAACAAATACCCAAATGCAGTATTACCTCTGAGCACAATCTTAAACCGCGATTAGCTCCTTTCGGAGCCCTGCAAGGCCTGTGAGCAAATCTCAACCCTCACATGCGAAGCAGTAAATCTGGAACTGAAACAAATACCCAAATGCAATATCACCTCTGAGCACAATCTTAACCGCGATTAGCTCCTTTCGGAGCCCTGCAAGGCCTGTGAGCAAATCTCAACCCTCACATGCGAAGCAGTAAATCTGGAACTGAAACAAATACCCAAATGCAGTATTACCTCTGAGCACAATCTTAACCGTGATTAGCTCCTTTCGGAGCCCTGCAAGGCCTGTGAGCAAATCTCAACCCTCACATGCGAAGCAGTAAATCTGGAACTGAAACAAATGCCCAAATGCAATATTACCTCTGAGCACAGTCTTAACCGCGATTAGCTCCTTTCGGAGCCCTGCAAGGCCTGTGAGCATACTCAACCCTCACATGCGAAGCAGTAAATCTGGAACTGAAACAAATACCCAAATGCAGTATTACCTCTGAGCACAATCTTAACCGCGATTAGCTCCTTTCGGAGTCCTGCAAGGCCTGTGAGCAAATCTCAACCCTCACATGCGAAGCAGTAAATCTGGAACTGAAACAGACCCAAATGCAATATCACCTCTGAGCACAATCTTAACCGCGATTAGCTCCTTTCGGAGCCCTGCAAGGCCTGTGAGCAAATCTCAAACCTCACATGCGAAGCAGTAAATCTGGAACTGAAACAAATACCCAAATGCACTATTACCTCTGAGCACAATCTTAACCGCGATTAGCTCGTTTCGGAGCCCTGCAAGGCCTGTGAGCAAATCTCAACCCTCACATGCGAAGCAGTAAATCTGGAACTGAAACAAATACCCAAATTCAATATCACCTCTGAGCACAATCTTAACCGCGATTAGCTCCTTTCGGAGCCCTGCAAGGCCTGTGAGCATACTCAACCCTCACATGCGAAGCAGTAAATCTGGAACTGAAACAAATACCCAAATGCAGTATTACCTCTGAGCACAATCTTAACCGCGATTAGCTCCTTTCGGAGCCCTGCAAGGCCTGTGAGCAAATCTCAACCCTCACATGCGAAGCAGTAAATCTGGAACTGAAACGAATACACAAATGCAATATCACCTCTGAGCACAATCTTAACCGCGATTAGCTCCTTTCGGAGCCCTGCAAGGCCTGTGAGCAAATCTCAACCCTCACATGCGAAGCAGTAAATCTGGAACTGAAACAAATACCCAAATGCAGTATTACCTCTGAGCACAGTCTTAACCGCGATTAGCTCCTTTCGGAGCCCTGCAAGGCCTGTGAGCAAATCTCAACCCTCACATGCGAAGCAGTAAATCTGGAACTGAAACAAATACCCAAATGCAGTATTACCTCTGAGCACAATCTTAACCGCGATAGCTCCTTTCGGAGCCCTGCATGGCCTGTGAGCAAATGTCAACCCTCACATGCGAAGCAGTAAATCTGGAACTGAAACAAATACCCAAATGCAGTATTACCTCTGAGCACAATCTTAACCGCGATTAGCTTCTTTCGGAGCCCTGCAAGGCCTGTGAGCAAATCTCAACCCTCATATGCGAAGCAGTAAATCTGGAACTGAAACAAATAACCAAATGCAATATTACCTCTGAGCACAATCTTAACCGCGATTAGCTCCTTTCGGAGCCCTGCAAGGCCTGTGAGCATACTCAACCCTCACATGCGAAGCAGTAAATCTGGAACTGAAACAAATACCCAAATGCAGTATTACCTCTGAGCACAATCTTAACCGCGATTAGCTCTTTTCGGAGCCCTGCAAGGCCTGTGAGCAAATCTCAACCCTCACATGCGAAGCAGTAAATCTGGAACTGAAACAAATACCCAAATGCAATATTACCTCTGAGCACAATCCTAACCGCGATTAGCTCCTTTCGGAGCCCTGCAAGGCCTGTGAGCAAATCTCAACCCTCCCATGCGAAGCAGTAAATCTGGAACTGAAACAAATACCCAAATGCAGTATTACCTCTGAGCACAATCTTAACCGCGATTAGCTCCTTTCGGAGCCCTGCAAGATCTGTGAGCAAATCTCAACCCTCACATGCGAAGCAGTAAATCTGGAACTGAAACAAATACCCAAATGCAATATCACCTCTGAGCACAATCTTAACCGCGATTAGCTCCTTTCGGAGCCCTGCAAGGCCTGTGAGCAAATCTCAACCCTCACATGCGAAGCAGTAAATCTGGAACTGAAACAAATACCCAAATGCAGTATTACCTCTGAGCACAATCTTAACAGCGATTAGCTCCTTTCGGAGCCCTGCAAGGCCTGTGAGCAAATCTCAACCCTCACATGCGAAGCAGTAAATCTGGAACTGAAACAAATACCCAAATGCAATATTACCTCTGAGCACAATCTTAACCGCGATTAGCTCCTTTCGGAGCCCTGCAAGGCCTGTGAGCATACTCAACCCTCACATGCGAAGCAGTAAATCTGGAACTGAAACAAATACCCAAATGCAGTATTACCTCTGAGCACAATCTTAACCGCGATTAGCTCCTTTCGGAGCCCTGCAAGGGCTGTGAGCAAATCTCAACCCTCACATGCGAAGCAGTAAATCTGGAACTGAAACAAATACCCAAATGCAATATCACCTCTGAGCACAATCTTAACCGCGACTAGCTCCTTTCGGAGCCCTGCAAGGCCTGTGAGCATACTCAACCCTCACATGCGAAGCAGTAAATCTGGAACTGAAACAAATACCCAAATGCAGTATTACCTCTGAGCACAATCTTAACCGCGATTAGCTCCTTTCGGAGCCCTGCAAGGCCTGTGAGCAAATCTCAACCCTCACATGCGAAGCAGTAAATCTGGAACTGAAACGAATACCCAAATGCAATATCACCTCTGAGCACAATCTTAACCGCGATTAGCTCCTTTCGGAGCCCTGCAAGGCCTGTGAGCAAATCTCAACCCTCACATGCGAAGCAGTAAATCTGGAACTGAAACAAATACCCAAATGCAGTATTACCTCTGAGCACAGTCTTAACCGCGATTAGCTCCTTTCGGAGCCCTGCAAGGCCTGTGAGCAAATCTAAACCCTCACATGCGAAGCAGTAAATCTGGAACTGAAACAAATACCCAAATGCAGTATTACCTCTGAGCACAATCTTAACCGCGATAGCTCCTTTCGGAGCCCTGCATGGCCTGTGAGCAAATCTCAACCCTCACATGCGAAGCAGTAAATCTGGAACTGAAACAAATACCCAAATGCAGTATTACCTCTGAGCACAATCTTAACCGCGATTAGCTCCTTTCGGAGCCCTGCAAGGCCTGTGAGCAAATCTCAACCCTCCCATGCGAAGCAGTAAATCTGGAACTGAAACAAATACCCAAATGCAGTATTACCTCTGAGCACAATCTTAACCGCGATTAGCTCCTTTCGGAGCCCTGCAAGGCCTGTGAGCAAATCTCAACCCTCACATGCGAAGCAGTAAATCTGGAACTGAAACAAATACCCAAATGCAATATCACCTCTGAGCACAATCTTAACCGCGATTAGCTCCTTTCGGAGCCCTGCAAGGCCTGTGAGCAAATCTCAACCCTCACATGCGAAGCAGTAAATCTGGAACTGAAACAAATACCCAAATGCAGTATTACCTCTGAGCACAATCTTAACCGCGATTAGCTCCTTTCGGAGCCCTGCAAGGCCTGTGAGCAAATCTCAACCCTCACATGCGAAGCAGTAAATCTGGAACTGAAACAAATACCCAAATGCAGTATTACCTCTGAGCACAATCTTAACCGCTATCAGGTCCTTTCGTAGCCCTGCAAGGCCTGTGAGCAAATCTCAACCCTCACATGCGAAGCAGTAAATTTGGAACTGAAACAAATACCCAAATGCAATATTACCTGAGCACAATCTTAACCGCGATTAGCTCCTTTCGGAGCCCTGCAAGGCCTGTGAGCAAATCTCAACCCTCACATGCGAAGCAGTAAATCTGGAACTGAAACAAATACCCAAATGCAGTATTACCTCTGAGCACAATCTTAACCGTGATTAGCTCCTTTCGGAGCCCTGCAAGGCCTGTGAGCAAATCTCAATCCTCACATGCGAAGCAGTAAATCTGGAACTGAAACAAATACCCAAATGCAATATTACCTCTGAGCACAATCTTAACCGCGATTAGCTCCTTTCGGAGCCCTGCAAGTCCTGTGGGTAAATCTCAACCCTCACATGCGAAGCAGTAAATCTGGAACTGAAACAAATACCCAAATGCAATATTACATCTGAGCACAATCTTAACCGCGATTAGCTCCTTTCGGAGCCCTGCAAGGCCTGTGAGCAAACCTCAACCCTCCCATGCGAAGCAGTAAATCTGGAACTGAAACAAATACCCAAATGCAGTATTACCTCTGAGCACAATCTTAACCGCGATTAGCTCCTTTCGGAGCCCTGCAAGGCCTGTGAGCAAATCTCAACCCTCACATGCGAAGCAGTAAATCTGGAACTGAAACAAATACCCAAATGCAATATCACCTCTGAGCACAATCTTAACCGCGATTAGCTCCTTTCGGAGCCCTGCAAGGCCTGTGAGCAAATCTCAACCCTCACATGCGAAGCAGTAAATCTGGAACTGAAACAAATACCCAAATGCAGTATTACCTCTGAGCACAATCTTAACCGCGATTAGCTCCTTTCGGAGCCCTGCAAGGCCTGTGAGCAAATCTCAACCCTCACATGCGAAGCAGTAAATCTGGAACTGAAACAAATACCCAAATGCAGTATTACCTCTGAGCACAATCTTAACCGCGATTAGGTCCTTTCGTAGCCCTGCAAGGCCTGTGAGCAAATCTCAACCCTCACATGCGAAGCAGTAAATTTGGAACTGAAACAAATACCCAAATGCAATATTACCTCTGAGCACAATCCTAACCGCGATTAGCTCCTTTCGGAGCCCTGCAAGGCCTGTGAGCAAATCTCAACCCTCCCATGCGAAGCAGTAAATCTGGAACTGAAACAAATACCCAAATGCAGTATTACCTCTGAGCACAATCTTAACCGCGATTAGCTCCTTTCGGAGCCCTGCAAGATCTGTGAGCAAATCTCAACCCTCACATGCGAAGCAGTAAATCTGGAACTGAAACAAATACCCAAATGCAATATCACCTCTGAGCACAATCTTAACCGCGATTAGCTCCTTTCGGAGCCCTGCAAGGCCTGTGAGCAAATCTCAACCCTCACATGCGAAGCAGTAAATCTGGAACTGAAACAAATACCCAAATGCAGTATTACCTCTGAGCACAATCTTAACAGCGATTAGCTCCTTTCGGAGCCCTGCAAGGCCTGTGAGCAAATCTCAACCCTCACATGCGAAGCAGTAAATCTGGAACTGAAACAAATACCCAAATGCAATATTACCTCTGAGCACAATCTTAACCGCGATTAGCTCCTTTCGGAGCCCTGCAAGGCCTGTGAGCATACTCAACCCTCACATGCGAAGCAGTAAATCTGGAACTGAAACAAATACCCAAATGCAGTATTACCTCTGAGCACAATCTTAACCGCGATTAGCTCCTTTCGGAGCCCTGCAAGGCCTGTGAGCAAATCTCAACCCTCAAATGCGAAGCAGTAAATCTGGAACTGAAACAAATACCCAAATGCAATATCACCTCTGAGCACAATCTTAACCGCGACTAGCTCCTTTCGGAGCCCTGCAAGGCCTGTGAGCATACTCAACCCTCACATGCGAAGCAGTAAATCTGGAACTGAAACAAATACCCAAATGCAGTATTACCTCTGAGCACAATCTTAACCGCGATTAGCTCCTTTCGGAGCCCTGCAAGGCCTGTGAGCAAATCTCAACCCTCACATGCGAAGCAGTAAATCTGGAACTGAAAGAAATACCCAAATGCAATATCACCTCTGAGCACAATCTTAACCGCGATTAGCTCCTTTCGGAGCCCTGCAAGGCCTGTGAGCAAATCTCAACCCTCACATGCGAAGCAGTAAATCTGGAACTGAAACAAATACCCAAATGCAGTATTACCTCTGAGCACAGTCTTAACCGCGATTAGCTCCTTTCGGAGCCCTGCAAGGCCTGTGAGCAAATCTAAACCCTCACATGCGAAGCAGTAAATCTGGAACTGAAACAAATACCCAAATGCAGTATTACCTCTGAGCACAATCTTAACCGCGATAGCTCCTTTCGGAGCCCTGCATGGCCTGTGAGCAAATCTCAACCCTCACATGCGAAGCAGTAAATCTGGAACTGAAACAAATACCCAAATGCAGTATTACCTCTGAGCACAATCTTAACCGCGATTAGCTCCTTTCGGAGCCCTGCAAGGCCTGTGAGCAAATCTCAACCCTCCCATGCGAAGCAGCAAATCTGGAACTGAAACAAATACCCAAATGCAGTATTACCTCTGAGCACAATCTTAACCGCGATTAGCTCCTTTCGGAGCCCTGCAAGGCCTGTGAGCAAATCTCAACCCTCACATGCGAAGCAGTAAATCTGGAACTGAAACAAATACCCAAATGCAATATCACCTCTGAGCACAATCTTAACCGCGATTAGCTCCTTTCGGAGCCCTGCAAGGCCTGTGAGCAAATCTCAACCCTCACATGCGAAGCAGTAAATCTGGAACTGAAACGAATACCCAAATGCAATATCACCTCTGAGCACAATCTTAACCGCGATTAGCTCCTTTCGGAGCCCTGCAAGGCCTGTGAGCAAATCTCAACCCTCACATGCGAAGCAGTAAATCTGGAACTGAAACAAATACCCAAATGCAGTATTACCTCTGAGCACAGTCTTAACCGCGATTAGCTCCTTTCGGAGCCCTGCAAGGCCTGTGAGCAAATCTAAACCCTCACATGCGAAGCAGTAAATCTGGAACTGAAACAAATACCCAAATGCAGTATTACCTCTGAGCACAATCTTAACCGCGATAGCTCCTTTCGGAGCCCTGCATGGCCTGTGAGCAAATCTCAACCCTCACATGCGAAGCAGTAAATCTGGAACTGAAACAAATACCCAAATGCAGTATTACCTCTGAGCACAATCTTAACCGCGATTAGCTCCTTTCGGAGCCCTGCAAGGCCTGTGAGCAAATCTCAACCCTCCCATGCGAAGCAGTAAATCTGGAACTGAAACAAATACCCAAATGCAGTATTACCTCTGAGCACAATCTTAACCGCGATTAGCTCCTTTCGGAGCCCTGCAAGGCCTGTGAGCAAATCTCAACCCTCACATGCGAAGCAGTAAATCTGGAACTGAAACAAATACCCAAATGCAATATCACCTCTGAGCACAATCTTAACCGCGATTAGCTCCTTTCGGAGCCCTGCAAGGCCTGTGAGCAAATCTCAACCCTCACATGCGAAGCAGTAAATCTGGAACTGAAACAAATACCCAAATGCAGTATTACCTCTGAGCACAATCTTAACCGCGATTAGCTCCTTTCGGAGCCCTGCAAGGCCTGTGAGCAAATCTCAACCCTCACATGCGAAGCAGTAAATCTGGAACTGAAACAAATACCCAAATGCAGTATTACCTCTGAGCACAATCTTAACCGCTATCAGGTCCTTTCGTAGCCCTGCAAGGCCTGTGAGCAAATCTCAACCCTCACATGCGAAGCAGTAAATTTGGAACTGAAACAAATACCCAAATGCAATATTACCTGAGCACAATCTTAACCGCGATTAGCTCCTTTCGGAGCCCTGCAAGGCCTGTGAGCAAATCTCAACCCTCACATGCGAAGCAGTAAATCTGGAACTGAAACAAATACCCAAATGCAGTATTACCTCTGAGCACAATCTTAACCGTGATTAGCTCCTTTCGGAGCCCTGCAAGGCCTGTGAGCAAATCTCAATCCTCACATGCGAAGCAGTAAATCTGGAACTGAAACAAATACCCAAATGCAATATTACCTCTGAGCACAATCTTAACCGCGATTAGCTCCTTTCGGAGCCCTGCAAGTCCTGTGGGTAAATCTCAACCCTCACATGCGAAGCAGTAAATCTGGAACTGAAACAAATACCCAAATGCAATATTACATCTGAGCACAATCTTAACCGCGATTAGCTCCTTTCGGAGCCCTGCAAGGCCTGTGAGCAAACCTCAACCCTCCCATGCGAAGCAGTAAATCTGGAACTGAAACAAATACCCAAATGCAGTATTACCTCTGAGCACAATCTTAACCGCGATTAGCTCCTTTCGGAGCCCTGCAAGGCCTGTGAGCAAATCTCAACCCTCACATGCGAAGCAGTAAATCTGGAACTGAAACAAATACCCAAATGCAATATCACCTCTGAGCACAATCTTAACCGCGATTAGCTCCTTTCGGAGCCCTGCAAGGCCTGTGAGCAAATCTCAACCCTCACATGCGAAGCAGTAAATCTGGAACTGAAACAAATACCCAAATGCAGTATTACCTCTGAGCACAATCTTAACCGCGATTAGCTCCTTTCGGAGCCCTGCAAGGCCTGTGAGCAAATCTCAACCCTCACATGCGAAGCAGTAAATCTGGAACTGAAACAAATACCCAAATGCAGTATTACCTCTGAGCACAATCTTAACCGCGATTAGGTCCTTTCGTAGCCCTGCAAGGCCTGTGAGCAAATCTCAACCCTCACATGCGAAGCAGTAAATTTGGAACTGAAACAAATACCCAAATGCAATATTACCTCTGAGCACAATCCTAACCGCGATTAGCTCCTTTCGGAGCCCTGCAAGGCCTGTGAGCAAATCTCAACCCTCCCATGCGAAGCAGTAAATCTGGAACTGAAACAAATACCCAAATGCAGTATTACCTCTGAGCACAATCTTAACCGCGATTAGCTCCTTTCGGAGCCCTGCAAGATCTGTGAGCAAATCTCAACCCTCACATGCGAAGCAGTAAATCTGGAACTGAAACAAATACCCAAATGCAATATCACCTCTGAGCACAATCTTAACCGCGATTAGCTCCTTTCGGAGCCCTGCAAGGCCTGTGAGCAAATCTCAACCCTCACATGCGAAGCAGTAAATCTGGAACTGAAACAAATACCCAAATGCAATATCACCTCTGAGCACAATCTTAACCGCGATTAGCTCCTTTCGGAGCCCTGCTAAGGCCTGTGAGCAAATCTCAACCCTCACATGCGAAGCAGTAAATCTGGAACTGAAACAAATACCCAAATGCAGTATTACCTCTGAGCACAATCTTAACCGCGATTAGCTCCTTTCGGAGCCCTGCAAGGCCTGTGAGCAAATCTCAACCCTCACATGCGAAGCAGTAAATCTGGAACTGAAACAAATACCCAAATGCAGTATTACCTCTGAGCACAATCTTAACCGCGATTAGGTCCTTTCGTAGCCCTGCAAGGCCTGTGAGCAAATCTCAACCCTCACATGCGAAGCAGTAAATCTGGAACTGAAACAAATACCCAAATGCAGTATTACCTCTGAGCACAGTCTTAACCGCGATTAGCTCCTTTCGGAGCCCTGCAAGGCCTGTGAGCAAATCTAAACCCTCACATGCGAAGCAGTAAATCTGGAACTGAAACAAATACCCAAATGCAGTATTACCTCTGAGCACAATCTTAACCGCGATAGCTCCTTTCGGAGCCCTGCATGGCCTGTGAGCAAATCTCAACCCTCACATGCGAAGCAGTAAATCTGGAACTGAAACAAATACCCAAATGCAGTATTACCTCTGAGCACAATCTTAACCGCGATTAGCTCCTTTCGGAGCCCTGCAAGGCCTGTGAGCAAATCTCAACCCTCCCATGCGAAGCAGTAAATCTGGAACTGAAACAAATACCCAAATGCAGTATTACCTCTGAGCACAATCTTAACCGCGATTAGCTCCTTTCGGAGCCCTGCAAGGCCTGTGAGCAAATCTCAACCCTCACATGCGAAGCAGTAAATCTGGAACTGAAACAAATACCCAAATGCAATATCACCTCTGAGCACAATCTTAACCGCGATTAGCTCCTTTCGGAGCCCTGCAAGGCCTGTGAGCAAATCTCAACCCTCACATGCGAAGCAGTAAATCTGGAACTGAAACAAATACCCAAATGCAGTATTACCTCTGAGCACAATCTTAACCGCGATTAGCTCCTTTCGGAGCCCTGCAAGGCCTGTGAGCAAATCTCAACCCTCACATGCGAAGCAGTAAATCTGGAACTGAAACAAATACCCAAATGCAGTATTACCTCTGAGCACAATCTTAACCGCTATCAGGTCCTTTCGTAGCCCTGCAAGGCCTGTGAGCAAATCTCAACCCTCACATGCGAAGCAGTAAATTTGGAACTGAAACAAATACCCAAATGCAATATTACCTGAGCACAATCTTAACCGCGATTAGCTCCTTTCGGAGCCCTGCAAGGCCTGTGAGCAAATCTCAACCCTCACATGCGAAGCAGTAAATCTGGAACTGAAACAAATACCCAAATGCAGTATTACCTCTGAGCACAATCTTAACCGTGATTAGCTCCTTTCGGAGCCCTGCAAGGCCTGTGAGCAAATCTCAATCCTCACATGCGAAGCAGTAAATCTGGAACTGAAACAAATACCCAAATGCAATATTACCTCTGAGCACAATCTTAACCGCGATTAGCTCCTTTCGGAGCCCTGCAAGTCCTGTGGGTAAATCTCAACCCTCACATGCGAAGCAGTAAATCTGGAACTGAAACAAATACCCAAATGCAATATTACATCTGAGCACAATCTTAACCGCGATTAGCTCCTTTCGGAGCCCTGCAAGGCCTGTGAGCAAACCTCAACCCTCCCATGCGAAGCAGTAAATCTGGAACTGAAACAAATACCCAAATGCAGTATTACCTCTGAGCACAATCTTAACCGCGATTAGCTCCTTTCGGAGCCCTGCAAGGCCTGTGAGCAAATCTCAACCCTCACATGCGAAGCAGTAAATCTGGAACTGAAACAAATACCCAAATGCAATATCACCTCTGAGCACAATCTTAACCGCGATTAGCTCCTTTCGGAGCCCTGCAAGGCCTGTGAGCAAATCTCAACCCTCACATGCGAAGCAGTAAATCTGGAACTGAAACAAATACCCAAATGCAGTATTACCTCTGAGCACAATCTTAACCGCGATTAGCTCCTTTCGGAGCCCTGCAAGGCCTGTGAGCAAATCTCAACCCTCACATGCGAAGCAGTAAATCTGGAACTGAAACAAATACCCAAATGCAGTATTACCTCTGAGCACAATCTTAACCGCGATTAGGTCCTTTCGTAGCCCTGCAAGGCCTGTGAGCAAATCTCAACCCTCACATGCGAAGCAGTAAATTTGGAACTGAAACAAATACCCAAATGCAATATTACCTCTGAGCACAATCCTAACCGCGATTAGCTCCTTTCGGAGCCCTGCAAGGCCTGTGAGCAAATCTCAACCCTCCCATGCGAAGCAGTAAATCTGGAACTGAAACAAATACCCAAATGCAGTATTACCTCTGAGCACAATCTTAACCGCGATTAGCTCCTTTCGGAGCCCTGCAAGATCTGTGAGCAAATCTCAACCCTCACATGCGAAGCAGTAAATCTGGAACTGAAACAAATACCCAAATGCAATATCACCTCTGAGCACAATCTTAACCGCGATTAGCTCCTTTCGGAGCCCTGCAAGGCCTGTGAGCAAATCTCAACCCTCACATGCGAAGCAGTAAATCTGGAACTGAAACAAATACCCAAATGCAATATCACCTCTGAGCACAATCTTAACCGCGATTAGCTCCTTTCGGAGCCCTGCTAAGGCCTGTGAGCAAATCTCAACCCTCACATGCGAAGCAGTAAATCTGGAACTGAAACAAATACCCAAATGCAGTATTACCTCTGAGCACAATCTTAACCGCGATTAGCTCCTTTCGGAGCCCTGCAAGGCCTGTGAGCAAATCTCAACCCTCACATGCGAAGCAGTAAATCTGGAACTGAAACAAATACCCAAATGCAGTATTACCTCTGAGCACAATCTTAACCGCGATTAGGTCCTTTCGTAGCCCTGCAAGGCCTGTGAGCAAATCTCAACCCTCACATGCGAAGCAGTAAATTTGGAACTGAAACAAATACCCAAATGCAATATTACCTCTGAGCACAATCTTAACCGCGATTAGCTCCTTTCGGAGCCCTGCAAGGCCTGTGAGCAAATCTCAACCCTCACATGCGAAGCAGTAAATCTGGAACTGAAACAAATACCCAAATGCAGTATTACCTCTGAGCACAATCTTAACCGTGATTAGCTCCTTTCGGAGCCCTGCAAGGCCTGTGAGCAAATCTCAACCCTCACATGCGAAGCAGTAAATCTGGAACTGAAACAAATGCCCAAATGCAATATTACCTCTGAGCACAGTCTTAACCGCGATTAGCTCCTTTCGGAGCCCTGCAAGGCCTGTGAGCATACTCAACCCTCACATGCGAAGCAGTAAATCTGGAACTGAAACAAATACCCAAATGCAGTATTACCTCTGAGCACAATCTTAACCGCGATTAGCTCCTTTCGGAGTCCTGCAAGGCCTGTGAGCAAATCTCAACCCTCACATGCGAAGCAGTAAATCTGGAACTGAAACAGACCCAAATGCAATATCACCTCTGAGCACAATCTTAACCGCGATTAGCTCCTTTCGGAGCCCTGCAAGGCCTGTGAGCAAATCTCAACCCTCACATGCGAAGCAGTAAATCTGGAACTGAAACAAATACCCAAATGCAATATCACCTCTGAGCACAATCTTAACCGCGATTAGCTCCTTTCGGAGCCCTGCTAAGGCCTGTGAGCAAATCTCAACCCTCACATGCGAAGCAGTAAATCTGGAACTGAAACAAATACCCAAATGCAGTATTACCTCTGAGCACAATCTTAACCGCGATTAGCTCCTTTCGGAGCCCTGCAAGGCCTGTGAGCAAATCTCAACCCTCACATGCGAAGCAGTAAATCTGGAACTGAAACAAATACCCAAATGCAGTATTACCTCTGAGCACAATCTTAACCGCGATTAGGTCCTTTCGTAGCCCTGCAAGGCCTGTGAGCAAATCTCAACCCTCACATGCGAAGCAGTAAATTTGGAACTGAAACAAATACCCAAATGCAATATTACCTCTGAGCACAATCTTAACCGCGATTAGCTCCTTTCGGAGCCCTGCAAGGCCTGTGAGCAAATCTCAACCCTCACATGCGAAGCAGTAAATCTGGAACTGAAACAAATACCCAAATGCAGTATTACCTCTGAGCACAATCTTAACCGTGATTAGCTCCTTTCGGAGCCCTGCAAGGCCTGTGAGCAAATCTCAACCCTCACATGCGAAGCAGTAAATCTGGAACTGAAACAAATGCCCAAATGCAATATTACCTCTGAGCACAGTCTTAACCGCGATTAGCTCCTTTCGGAGCCCTGCAAGGCCTGTGAGCATACTCAACCCTCACATGCGAAGCAGTAAATCTGGAACTGAAACAAATACCCAAATGCAGTATTACCTCTGAGCACAATCTTAACCGCGATTAGCTCCTTTCGGAGTCCTGCAAGGCCTGTGAGCAAATCTCAACCCTCACATGCGAAGCAGTAAATCTGGAACTGAAACAGACCCAAATGCAATATCACCTCTGAGCACAATCTTAACCGCGATTAGCTCCTTTCGGAGCCCTGCAAGGCCTGTGAGCAAATCTCAAACCTCACATGCGAAGCAGTAAATCTGGAACTGAAACAAATACCCAAATGCACTATTACCTCTGAGCACAATCTTAACCGCGATTAGCTCGTTTCGGAGCCCTGCAAGGCCTGTGAGCAAATCTCAACCCTCACATGCGAAGCAGTAAATCTGGAACTGAAACAAATACCCAAATTCAATATCACCTCTGAGCACAATCTTAACCGCGATTAGCTCCTTTCGGAGCCCTGCAAGGCCTGTGAGCATACTCAACCCTCACATGCGAAGCAGTAAATCTGGAACTGAAACAAATACCCAAATGCAGTATTACCTCTGAGCACAATCTTAACCGCGATTAGCTCCTTTCGGAGCCCTGCAAGGCCTGTGAGCAAATCTCAACCCTCACATGCGAAGCAGTAAATCTGGAACTGAAACGAATACACAAATGCAATATCACCTCTGAGCACAATCTTAACCGCGATTTGCTCCTTTCGGAGCCCTGCAAGGCCTGTGAGCAAATCTCAACCCTCACATGCGAAGCAGTAAATCTGGAACTGAAACAAATACCCAAATGCAGTATTACCTCTGAGCACAGTCTTAACCGCGATTAGCTCCTTTCGGAGCCCTGCAAGGCCTGTGAGCAAATCTCAACCCTCACATGCGAAGCAGTAAATCTGGAACTGAAACAAATACCCAAATGCAGTATTACCTCTGAGCACAATCTTAACCGCGATAGCTCCTTTCGGAGCCCTGCATGGCCTGTGAGCAAATGTCAACCCTCACATGCGAAGCAGTAAATCTGGAACTGAAACAAATACCCAAATGCAGTATTACCTCTGAGCACAATCTTAACCGCGATTAGCTTCTTTCGGAGCCCTGCAAGGCCTGTGAGCAAATCTCAACCCTCATATGCGAAACAGTAAATCTGGAACTGAAACAAATAACCAAATGCAATATTACCTCTGAGCACAATCTTAACCGCGATTAGCTCCTTTCGGAGCCCTGCAAGGCCTGTGAGCATACTCAACCCTCACATGCGAAGCAGTAAATCTGGAACTGAAACAAATACCCAAATGCAGTATTACCTCTGAGCACAATCTTAACCGCGATTAGCTCTTTTCGGAGCCCTGCAAGGCCTGTGAGCAAATCTCAACCCTCACATGCGAAGCAGTAAATCTGGAACTGAAACAAATACCCAAATGCAATATTACCTCTGAGCACAATCCTAACCGCGATTAGCTCCTTTCGGAGCCCTGCAAGGCCTGTGAGCAAATCTCAACCCTCCCATGCGAAGCAGTAAATCTGGAACTGAAACAAATACCCAAATGCAGTATTACCTCTGAGCACAATCTTAACCGCGATTAGCTCCTTTCGGAGCCCTGCAAGATCTGTGAGCAAATCTCAACCCTCACATGCGAAGCAGTAAATCTGGAACTGAAACAAATACCCAAATGCAATATCACCTCTGAGCACAATCTTAACCGCGATTAGCTCCTTTCGGAGCCCTGCAAGGCCTGTGAGCAAATCTCAACCCTCACATGCGAAGCAGTAAATCTGGAACTGAAACAAATACCCAAATGCAGTATTACCTCTGAGCACAATCTTAACAGCGATTAGCTCCTTTCGGAGCCCTGCAAGGCCTGTGAGCAAATCTCAACCCTCACATGCGAAGCAGTAAATCTGGAACTGAAACAAATACCCAAATGCAATATTACCTCTGAGCACAATCTTAACCGCGATTAGCTCCTTTCGGAGCCCTGCAAGGCCTGTGAGCATACTCAACCCTCACATGCGAAGCAGTAAATCTGGAACTGAAACAAATACCCAAATGCAGTATTACCTCTGAGCACAATCTTAACCGCGATTAGCTCCTTTCGGAGCCCTGCAAGGGCTGTGAGCAAATCTCAACCCTCACATGCGAAGCAGTAAATCTGGAACTGAAACAAATACCCAAATGCAATATCACCTCTGAGCACAATCTTAACCGCGATTAGCTCCTTTCGGAGCCCTGCAAGGCCTGTGAGCAAATCTCAACCCTCACATGCGAAGCAGTAAATCTGGAACTGAAACGAATACACAAATGCAATATCACCTCTGAGCACAATCTTAACCGCGATTAGCTCCTTTCGGAGCCCTGCAAGGCCTGTGAGCAAATCTCAACCCTCACATGCGAAGCAGTAAATCTGGAACTGAAACAAATACCCAAATGCAGTATTACCTCTGAGCACAGTCTTAACCGCGATTAGCTCCTTTCGGAGCCCTGCAAGGCCTGTGAGCAAATCTCAACCCTCACATGCGAAGCAGTAAATCTGGAACTGAAACAAATACCCAAATGCAGTACTACCTCTGAGCACAATCTTAACCGCGATAGCTCCTTTCGGAGCCCTGCATGGCCTGTGAGCAAATGTCAACCCTCACATGCGAAGCAGTAAATCTGGAACTGAAACAAATACCCAAATGCAGTATTACCTCTGAGCACAATCTTAACCGCGATTAGCTTCTTTCGGAGCCCTGCAAGGCCTGTGAGCAAATCTCAACCCTCATATGCGAAGCAGTAAATCTGGAACTGAAACAAATAACCAAATGCAATATTACCTCTGAGCACAATCTTAACCGCGATTAGCTCCTTTCGGAGCCCTGCAAGGCCTGTGAGCATACTCAACCCTCACATGCGAAGCAGTAAATCTGGAACTGAAACAAATACCCAAATGCAGTATTACCTCTGAGCACAATCTTAACCGCGATTAGCTCTTTTCGGAGCCCTGCAAGGCCTGTGAGCAAATCTCAACCCTCACATGCGAAGCAGTAAATCTGGAACTGAAACAAATACCCAAATGCAATATTACCTCTGAGCACAATCCTAACCGCGATTAGCTCCTTTCGGAGCCCTGCAAGGCCTGTGAGCAAATCTCAACCCTCCCATGCGAAGCAGTAAATCTGGAACTGAAACAAATACCCAAATGCAGTATTACCTCTGAGCACAATCTTAACCGCGATTAGCTCCTTTCGGAGCCCTGCAAGATCTGTGAGCAAATCTCAACCCTCACATGCGAAGCAGTAAATCTGGAACTGAAACAAATACCCAAATGCAATATCACCTCTGAGCACAATCTTAACCGCGATTAGCTCCTTTCGGAGCCCTGCAAGGCCTGTGAGCAAATCTCAACCCTCACATGCGAAGCAGTAAATCTGGAACTGAAACAAATACCCAAATGCAGTATTACCTCTGAGCACAATCTTAACAGCGATTAGCTCCTTTCGGAGCCCTGCAAGGCCTGTGAGCAAATCTCAACCCTCACATGCGAAGCAGTAAATCTGGAACTGAAACAAATACCCAAATGCAATATTACCTCTGAGCACAATCTTAACCGCGATTAGCTCCTTTCGGAGCCCTGCAAGGCCTGTGAGCATACTCAACCCTCACATGCGAAGCAGTAAATCTGGAACTGAAACAAATACCCAAATGCAGTATTACCTCTGAGCACAATCTTAACCGCGATTAGCTCCTTTCGGAGCCCTGCAAGGGCTGTGAGCAAATCTCAACCCTCACATGCGAAGCAGTAAATCTGGAACTGAAACAAATACCCAAATGCAATATCACCTCTGAGCACAATCTTAACCGCGACTAGCTCCTTTCGGAGCCCTGCAAGGCCTGTGAGCATACTCAACCCTCACATGCGAAGCAGTAAATCTGGAACTGAAACAAATACCCAAATGCAGTATTACCTCTGAGCACAATCTTAACCGCGATTAGCTCCTTTCGGAGCCCTGCAAGGCCTGTGAGCAAATCTCAACCCTCACATGCGAAGCAGTAAATCTGGAACTGAAACGAATACCCAAATGCAATATCACCTCTGAGCACAATCTTAACCGCGATTAGCTCCTTTCGGAGCCCTGCAAGGCCTGTGAGCAAATCTCAACCCTCACATGCGAAGCAGTAAATCTGGAACTGAAACAAATACCCAAATGCAGTATTACCTCTGAGCACAGTCTTAACCGCGATTAGCTCCTTTCGGAGCCCTGCAAGGCCTGTGAGCAAATCTAAACCCTCACATGCGAAGCAGTAAATCTGGAACTGAAACAAATACCCAAATGCAGTATTACCTCTGAGCACAATCTTAACCGCGATAGCTCCTTTCGGAGCCCTGCATGGCCTGTGAGCAAATCTCAACCCTCACATGCGAAGCAGTAAATCTGGAACTGAAACAAATACCCAAATGCAGTATTACCTCTGAGCACAATCTTAACCGCGATTAGCTCCTTTCGGAGCCCTGCAAGGCCTGTGAGCAAATCTCAACCCTCCCATGCGAAGCAGTAAATCTGGAACTGAAACAAATACCCAAATGCAGTATTACCTCTGAGCACAATCTTAACCGCGATTAGCTCCTTTCGGAGCCCTGCAAGGCCTGTGAGCAAATCTCAACCCTCACATGCGAAGCAGTAAATCTGGAACTGAAACAAATACCCAAATGCAATATCACCTCTGAGCACAATCTTAACCGCGATTAGCTCCTTTCGGAGCCCTGCAAGGCCTGTGAGCAAATCTCAACCCTCACATGCGAAGCAGTAAATCTGGAACTGAAACAAATACCCAAATGCAGTATTACCTCTGAGCACAATCTTAACCGCGATTAGCTCCTTTCGGAGCCCTGCAAGGCCTGTGAGCAAATCTCAACCCTCACATGCGAAGCAGTAAATCTGGAACTGAAACAAATACCCAAATGCAGTATTACCTCTGAGCACAATCTTAACCGCTATCAGGTCCTTTCGTAGCCCTGCAAGGCCTGTGAGCAAATCTCAACCCTCACATGCGAAGCAGTAAATTTGGAACTGAAACAAATACCCAAATGCAATATTACCTCTGAGCACAATCTTAACCGCGATTAGCTCCTTTCGGAGCCCTGCAAGGCCTGTGAGCAAATCTCAACCCTCACATGCGAAGCAGTAAATCTGGAACTGAAACAAATACCCAAATGCAGTATTACCTCTGAGCACAATCTTAACCGTGATTAGCTCCTTTCGGAGCCCTGCAAGGCCTGTGAGCAAATCTCAATCCTCACATGCGAAGCAGTAAATCTGGAACTGAAACAAATACCCAAATGCAATATTACCTCTGAGCACAATCTTAACCGCGATTAGCTCCTTTCGGAGCCCTGCAAGTCCTGTGGGTAAATCTCAACCCTCACATGCGAAGCAGTAAATCTGGAACTGAAACAAATACCCAAATGCAATATTACATCTGAGCACAATCTTAACCGCGATTAGCTCCTTTCGGAGCCCTGCAAGGCCTGTGAGCAAACCTCAACCCTCCCATGCGAAGCAGTAAATCTGGAACTGAAACAAATACCCAAATGCAGTATTACCTCTGAGCACAATCTTAACCGCGATTAGCTCCTTTCGGAGCCCTGCAAGGCCTGTGAGCAAATCTCAACCCTCACATGCGAAGCAGTAAATCTGGAACTGAAACAAATACCCAAATGCAATATCACCTCTGAGCACAATCTTAACCGCGATTAGCTCCTTTCGGAGCCCTGCAAGGCCTGTGAGCAAATCTCAACCCTCACATGCGAAGCAGTAAATCTGGAACTGAAACAAATACCCAAATGCAGTATTACCTCTGAGCACAATCTTAACCGCGATTAGCTCCTTTCGGAGCCCTGCAAGGCCTGTGAGCAAATCTCAACCCTCACATGCGAAGCAGTAAATCTGGAACTGAAACAAATACCCAAATGCAGTATTACCTCTGAGCACAATCTTAACCGCGATTAGGTCCTTTCGTAGCCCTGCAAGGCCTGTGAGCAAATCTCAACCCTCACATGCGAAGCAGTAAATTTGGAACTGAAACAAATACCCAAATGCAATATTACCTCTGAGCACAATCCTAACCGCGATTAGCTCCTTTCGGAGCCCTGCAAGGCCTGTGAGCAAATCTCAACCCTCCCATGCGAAGCAGTAAATCTGGAACTGAAACAAATACCCAAATGCAGTATTACCTCTGAGCACAATCTTAACCGCGATTAGCTCCTTTCGGAGCCCTGCAAGATCTGTGAGCAAATCTCAACCCTCACATGCAAAGCAGTAAATCTGGAACTGAAACAAATACCCAAATGCAATATCACCTCTGAGCACAATCTTAACCGCGATTAGCGTCTTTCGGAGCCCTGCAAGGCCTGTGAGCAAATCTCAACCCTCACATGCGAAGCAGTAAATCTGGAACTGAAACAAATACCCAAATGCAGTATTACCTCTGAGCACAATCTTAACAGCGATTAGCTCCTTTCGGAGCCCTGCAAGGCCTGTGAGCAAATCTCAACCCTCACATGCGAAGCAGTAAATCTGGAACTGAAACAAATACCCAAATGCAATATTACCCCTGAGCACAATCTTAACCGCGATTAGCTCCTTTCGGAGCCCTGCAAGGCCTGTGAGCATACTCAACCCTCACATGCGAAGCAGTAAATCTGGAACTGAAACAAATACCCAAATGCAGTATTACCTCTGAGCACAATCTTAACCGCGATTAGCTCCTTTCGGAGCCCTGCAAGGCCTGTGAGCAAATCTCAACCCTCAAATGCGAAGCAGTAAATCTGGAACTGAAACAAATACCCAAATGCAATATCACCTCTGAGCACAATCTTAACCGCGACTAGCTCCTTTCGGAGCCCTGCAAGGCCTGTGAGCATACTCAACCCTCACATGCGAAGCAGTAAATCTGGAACTGAAACAAATACCCAAATGCAGTATTACCTCTGAGCACAATCTTAACCGCGATTAGCTCCTTTCGGAGCCCTGCAAGGCCTGTGAGCAAATCTCAACCCTCACATGCGAAGCAGTAAATCTGGAACTGAAAGAAATACCCAAATGCAATATCACCTCTGAGCACAATCTTAACCGCGATTAGCTCCTTTCGGAGCCCTGCAAGGCCTGTGAGCAAATCTCAACCCTCACATGCGAAGCAGTAAATCTGGAACTGAAACAAATACCCAAATGCAGTATTACCTCTGAGCACAGTCTTAACCGCGATTAGCTCCTTTCGGAGCCCTGCAAGGCCTGTGAGCAAATCTAAACCCTCACATGCGAAGCAGTAAATCTGGAACTGAAACAAATACCCAAATGCAGTATTACCTCTGAGCACAATCTTAACCGCGATAGCTCCTTTCGGAGCCCTGCATGGCCTGTGAGCAAATCTCAACCCTCACATGCGAAGCAGTAAATCTGGAACTGAAACAAATACCCAAATGCAGTATTACCTCTGAGCACAATCTTAACCGCGATTAGCTCCTTTTGGAGCCCTGCAAGGCCTGTGAGCAAATCTCAACCCTCCCATGCGAAGCAGCAAATCTGGAACTGAAACAAATACCCAAATGCAGTATTACCTCTGAGCACAATCTTAACCGCGATTAGCTCCTTTCGGAGCCCTGCAAGGCCTGTGAGCAAATCTCAACCCTCACATGCGAAGCAGTAAATCTGGAACTGAAACAAATACCCAAATGCAATATCACCTCTGAGCACAATCTTAACCGCGATTAGCTCCTTTCGGAGCCCTGCAAGGCCTGTGAGCAAATCTCAACCCTCACATGCGAAGCAGTAAATCTGGAACTGAAACAAATACCCAAATGCAGTATTACCTCTGAGCACAATCTTAACCGCGATTAGCTCCTTTCGGAGCCCTGCAAGGCCTGTGAGCAAATCTCAACCCTCACATGCGAAGCAGTAAATCTGGAACTGAAACAAATACCCAAATGCAGTATTACCTCTGAGCACAATCTTAACCGCGATTAGGTCCTTTCGTAGCCCTGCAAGGCCTGTGAGCAAATCTCAACCCTCACATGCGAAGCAGTAAATTTGGAACTGAAACAAATACCCAAATGCAATATTACCTCTGAGCACAATCTTAACCGCGATTAGCTCCTTTCGGAGCCCTGCAAGGCCTGTGAGCAAATCTCAACCCTCACATGCGAAGCAGTAAATCTGGAACTGAAACAAATACCCAAATGCAGTATTACCTCTGAGCACAATCTTAACCGTGATTAGCTCCTTTCGGAGCCCTGCAAGGCCTGTGAGCAAATCTCAACCCTCACATGCGAAGCATAAATCTGGAACTGAAACAAATACCCAAATGCAATATTACCTCTGAGCACAGTCTTAACCGCGATTAGCTCCTTTCGGAGCCCTGCAAGGCCTGTGAGCATACTCAACCCTCACATGCGAAGCAGTAAATCTGGAACTGAAACAAATACCCAAATGCAGTATTACCTCTGAGCACAATCTTAACCGCGATTAGCTCCTTTCGGAGCCCTGCAAGGCCTGTGAGCAAATCTCAACCCTCACATGCGAAGCAGTAAATCTGGAACTGAAACAAAGACCCAAATGCAATATCACCTCTGAGCACAATCTTAACCGCGATTAGCTCCTTTCGGAGCCCTGCAAGGCCTGTGAGCAAATCTCAAACCTCACATGCGAAGCAGTAAATCTGGAACTGAAACAAATACCCAAATGCACTATTACCTCTGAGCACAATCTTAACCGCGATTAGCTCCTTTCGGAGCCCTGCAAGGCCTGTGAGCAAATCTCAACCCTCACATTCGAAGCAGTAAATCTGGAACTGAAACATATACCCAAATGCAGTATTACCTCTGAGCACAATATTAACCGCGATTAGCTCCTTTCGGAGCCCTGCAAGGCCTGTGAGCAAATCTCAACCCTCACATGCGAAGCAGTAAATCTGGAACTGAAACAAATACCCAAATGCAATATTACCTCTGAGCACAATCTCAACCGCGATTAGCTCTTTTCGGAGCCCTGCAAGGCCTGTGAGCAAATCCCAACCCTCACATGCGAAGCAGTAAATCTGGAACTGAAACAAATACCCAAATGCAATATTACTTCTGAGCACAATCTTAACCGCGATTAGCTCCTTTCGGAGCCCTGCAAGGCCTGTGGGCAAATCTCAACCCTCACATGCGAAGCAGTAAATCTGGAACTGAAACAAATACCCAAATGCAATATTACCTCTGAGCACAATCTTAACAGCGATTAGCTCCTTTCGGAGCCCTGCAAGGCCTGTGGGCAAATCTCAACCCTCACATGCGAAGCAGTAAATCTGGAACTGAAACAAATACCCAAATGCAATGTTACCTCTGAGCACAATCTTAACCGCGATTAGTCCTTTCGGAGCCCTGCAAGGGCTGTTGGCAAATCTCAACCCTCACATGCGAAGCAGTAAATCTGGAACTGAAACAAATACCCAAATGCAATATTACCTCTGAGCATAATCTTAACCGCATTAGCTCCTTTCGGAGCCCTGCAAATCCTGTGGGCAAATCTCAACCCTCACATGCGAAGCAGTAAATCTGGAACTGAAACAAATACCCAAATGCAGTATTACCTCTGAGCACAATCTTAACCGCGATTAGCTCCTTTCGGAGCCCTGCAAGGCCTGTGGGAAATCTCAACCCTCACATGCGAAGCAGTAAATCTGGAACTGAAACAAATATCCAAATGCAATATCACCTCTGAGCACAATCTTAACCGCGATTAGCTCCTTTCGGAGCCCTGCAAGGCCTGTGAGCAAATCTCAACCCTCACATGCGAAGCAGTAAATCTGGAACTGAAACAAATACCCAAATGCAGTATTACCTCTGAGCACAATCTTAACCGCGATTAGCTCCTTTCGGAGCCCTGCAAGGCCTGTGGGAAATCTCAACCCTCACATGCGAAGCAGTAAATCTGGAACTGAAACAAATATCCAAATGCAATATCACCTCTGAGCACAATCTTAACCGCGATTAGCTCCTTTCGGAGCCCTGCAAGGCCTGTGAGCAAATCTCAACCCTCACATGCGAAGCAGTAAATCTGGAACTGAAACAAATACCCAAATGCAATATTACCTCTGAGCACAGTCTTAACCGCGATTAGCTCCTTTCGGAGCCCTGCAAGGCCTGTGAGCATACTCAACCCTCACATGCGAAGCAGTAAATCTGGAACTGAAACAAATACCCAAATGCAGTATTACCTCTGAGCACAATCTTAACCGCGATTAGCTCCTTTCGGAGCCCTGCAAGGCCTGTGAGCAAATCTCAACCCTCACATGCGAAGCAGTAAATCTGGAACTGAAACAAAGACCCAAATGCAATATCACCTCTGAGCACAATCTTAACCGCGATTAGCTCCTTTCGGAGCCCTGCAAGGCCTGTGAGCAAATCTCAACCCTCACATTCGAAGCAGTAAATCTGGAACTGAAACATATACCCAAATGCAGTATTACCTCTGAGCACAATATTAACCGCGATTAGCTCCTTTCGGAGCCCTGCAAGGCCTGTGAGCAAATCTCAACCCTCACATGCGAAGCAGTAAATCTGGAACTGAAACAAATACCCAAATGCAATATTACCTCTGAGCACAATCTCAACCGCGATTAGCTCTTTTCGGAGCCCTGCAAGACCTGTGAGCAAATCCCAACCCTCACATGCGAAGCAGTAAATCTGGAACTGAAACAAATACCCAAATGCAATATTACTTCTGAGCACAATCTTAACCGCGATTAGCTCCTTTCGGAGCCCTGCAAGGCCTGTGAGCATACTCAACCCTCACATGCGAAGCAGTAAATCTGGAACTGAAACAAATACCCAAATGCAGTATTACCTCTGAGCACAATCTTAACCGCGATTAGCTCCTTTCGGAGCCCTGCAAGGCCTGTGAGCAAATCTCAACCCTCACATGCGAAACAGTAAATCTGGAACTGAAACAAAGACCCAAATGCAATATCACCTCTGAGCACAATCTTAACCGCGATTAGCTCCTTTCGGAGCCCTGCAAGGCCTGTGAGCAAATCTCAACCCTCACATTCGAAGCAGTAAATCTGGAACTGAAACATATACCCAAATGCAGTATTACCTCTGAGCACAATATTAACCGCGATTAGCTCCTTTCGGAGCCCTGCAAGGCCTGTGAGCAAATCTCAACCCTCACGTGCGAAGCAGTAAATCTGGAACTGAAACAAATACCCAAATGCAATATTACCTCTGAGCACAATCTCAACCGCGATTAGCTCTTTTCGGAGCCCTGCAAGACCTGTGAGCAAATCCCAACCCTCACATGCGAAGCAGTAAATCTGGAACTGAAACAAATACCCAAATGCAATATTACTTCTGAGCACAATCTTAACCGCGATTAGCTCCTTTCGGAGCCCTGCAAGGCCTGTGGGCAAATCTCAACCCTCACATGCGAAGCAGTAAATCTGGAACTGAAACAAATACCCAAATGCAATATTACCTCTGAGCACAATCTTAACAGCGATTAGCTCCTTTCGGAGCCCTGCAAGGCCTGTGGGCAAATCTCAACCCTCACATGCGAAGCAGTAAATCTGGAACTGAAACAAATACCCAAATGCAATGTTACCTCTGAGCACAATCTTAACCGCGATTAGTCCTTTCGGAGCCCTGCAAGGGCTGTTGGCAAATCTCAACCCTCACATGCGAAGCAGTAAATCTGGAACTGAAACAAATACCCAAATGCAATATTACCTCTGAGCATAATCTTAACCGCGATTAGCTCCTTTCGGAGCCCTGCAAGGCCTGTGGGAAATCTCAACCCTCACATGCGAAGCAGTAAATCTGGAACTGAAACAAATATCCAAATGCAATATCACCTCTGAGCCCAATCTTAACCGCGATTAGCTCCTTTCGGAGCCCTGCAAGGCCTGTGAGCAAATCTCAACCCTCACATGCGAAGCAGTAAATCTGGAACTGAAACAAATACCCAAATGCAGTATTACCTCTGAGCACAATCTTAACCGCGATTAGCTCCTTTCGGAGCCCTGCAAGGCCTGTGAGCAAATCTCAACCCTCACATGCGAAGCAGTAAATCTGGAACTGAAACAAATACCCAAATGCAGTATTACCTCTGAGCACAATCTTAACCGCGATTAGGTCCTTTCGTAGCCCTGCAAGGCCTGTGAGCAAATCTCAACCCTCACATGCGAAGCAGTAAATTTGGAACTGAAACAAATACCCAAATGCAATATTACCTCTGAGCACAATCTTAACCGCGATTAGCTCCTTTCGGAGCCCTGCAAGGCCTGTGAGCAAATCTCAACCCTCACATGCGAAGCAGTAAATCTGGAACTGAAACAAATACCCAAATGCAGTATTACCTCTGAGCACAATCTTAACCGTGATTAGCTCCTTTCGGAGCCCTGCAAGGCCTGTGAGCAAATCTCAACCCTCACATGCGAAGCAGTAAATCTGGAACTGAAACAAATACCCAAATGCAATATTACCTCTGAGCACAGTCTTAACCGCGATTAGCTCCTTTCGGAGCCCTGCAAGGCCTGTGAGCATACTCAACCCTCACATGCGAAGCAGTAAATCTGGAACTGAAACAAATACCCAAATGCAGTATTACCTCTGAGCACAATCTTAACCGCGATTAGCTCCTTTCGGAGCCCTGCAAGGCCTGTGAGCAAATCTCAACCCTCACATGCGAAGCAGTAAATCTGGAACTGAAACAAAGACCCAAATGCAATATCACCTCTGAGCAAAATCTTAACCGCGATTAGCTCCTTTCGGAGCCCTGCAAGGCCTGTGAGCAAATCTCAAACCTCACATGCGAAGCAGTAAATCTGGAACTGAAACAAATACCCAAATGCACTATTACCTCTGAGCACAATCTTAACCGCGATTAGCTCCTTTCGGAGCCCTGCAAGGCCTGTGAGCAAATCTCAACCCTCACATTCGAAGCAGTAAATCTGGAACTGAAACATATACCCAAATGCAGTATTACCTCTGAGCACAATATTAACCGCGATTAGCTCCTTTCGGAGCCCTGCAAGGCCTGTGAGCAAATCTCAACCCTCACATGCGAAGCAGTAAATCTGGAACTGAAACAAATACCCAAATGCAATATTACCTCTGAGCACAATCTCAACCGCGATTAGCTCTTTTCGGAGCCCTGCAAGGCCTGTGAGCAAATCCCAACCCTCACATGCGAAGCAGTAAATCTGGAACTGAAACAAATACCCAAATGCAATATTACTTCTGAGCACAATCTTAACCGCGATTAGCTCCTTTCGGAGCCCTGCAAGGCCTGTGGGCAAATCTCAACCCTCACATGCGAAGCAGTAAATCTGGAACTGAAACAAATACCCAAATGCAATATTACCTCTGAGCACAATCTTAACAGCGATTAGCTCCTTTCGGAGCCCTGCAAGGCCTGTGGGCAAATCTCAACCCTCACATGCGAAGCAGTAAATCTGGAACTGAAACAAATACCCAAATGCAATGTTACCTCTGAGCACAATCTTAACCGCGATTAGTCCTTTCGGAGCCCTGCAAGGCCTGTGAGCAAATCTCAACCCTCACATGCGAAGCAGTAAATTTGGAACTGAAACAAATCTCCTTTCGGAGGCCTGCAAGGCCTGTGAGAAAATCTCAACCCTCACATGCGAAACAGTAAATCTGGAACTGAAACAAATACCCAAATGCAGTATTACCTCTGAGCACAATCTTAACCGCGATTAGCTCCTTTCGGAGCCCTGCAAGGCCTGTGGGAAATCTCAACCCTCACATGCGAAGCAGTAAATCTGGAACTGAAACAAATATCCAAATGCAATATCACCTCTGAGCACAATCTTAACCGCGATTAGCTCCTTTCGGAGCCCTGCAAGGCCTGTGAGCAAATCTGAACCCTCACATGCGAAGCAGTAAATTTGGAACTGAAACAAATACCCAAATGCAGTATTACCTCTGAGCACAATCTTAACCGCGATTAGCTCCTTTCGGAGCCCTGCAAGGCCTGTGGGAAATCTCAACCCTCACATGCGAAGCAGTAAATCTGGAACTGAAACAAATATCCAAATGCAATATCACCTCTGAGCACAATCTTAACCGCGATTAGCTCCTTTCGGAGCCCTGCAAGGCCTGTGAGCAAATCTCAACCCTCACATGCGAAGCAGTAAATCTGGAACTGAAACAAATACCCAAATGCAATATTACCTCTGAGCACAGTCTTAACCGCGATTAGCTCCTTTCGGAGCCCTGCAAGGCCTGTGAGCATACTCAACCCTCACATGCGAAGCAGTAAATCTGGAACTGAAACAAATACCCAAATGCAGTATTACCTCTGAGCACAATCTTAACCGCGATTAGCTCCTTTCGGAGCCCTGCAAGGCCTGTGAGCAAATCTCAACCCTCACATGCGAAGCAGTAAATCTGGAACTGAAACAAAGACCCAAATGCAATATCACCTCTGAGCACAATCTTAACCGCGATTAGCTCCTTTCGGAGCCCTGCAAGGCCTGTGAGCAAATCTCAAACCTCACATGCGAAGCAGTAAATCTGGAACTGAAACAAATACCCAAATGCACTATTACCTCTGAGCACAATCTTAACCGCGATTAGCTCCTTTCGGAGCCCTGCAAGGCCTGTGAGCAAATCTCAACCCTCACATTCGAAGCAGTAAATCTGGAACTGAAACATATACCCAAATGCAGTATTACCTCTGAGCACAATATTAACCGCGATTAGCTCCTTTCGGAGCCCTGCAAGGCCTGTGAGCAAATCTCAACCCTCACATGCGAAGCAGTAAATCTGGAACTGAAACAAATACCCAAATGCAATATTACCTCTGAGCACAATCTCAACCGCGATTAGCTCTTTTCGGAGCCCTGCAAGACCTGTGAGCAAATCCCAACCCTCACATGCGAAGCAGTAAATCTGGAACTGAAACAAATACCCAAATGCAATATTACTTCTGAGCACAATCTTAACCGCGATTAGCTCCTTTCGGAGCCCTGCAAGGCCTGTGGGCAAATCTCAACCCTCACATGCGAAGCAGTAAATCTGGAACTGAAACAAATACCCAAATGCAATATTACCTCTGAGCACAATCTTAACAGCGATTAGCTCCTTTCGGAGCCCTGCAAGGCCTGTGGGCAAATCTCAACCCTCACATGCGAAGCAGTAAATCTGGAACTGAAACAAATACCCAAATGCAATGTTACCTCTGAGCACAATCTTAACCGCGATTAGTCCTTTCGGAGCCCTGCAAGGGCTGTTGGCAAATCTCAACCCTCACATGCGAAGCAGTAAATCTGGAACTGAAACAAATACCCAAATGCAATATTACCTCTGAGCATAATCTTAACCGCATTAGCTCCTTTCGGAGCCCTGCAAATCCTGTGGGCAAATCTCAACCCTCACATGCGAAGCAGTAAATCTGGAACTGAAACAAATACCCAAATGCAGTATTACCTCTGAGCACAATCTTAACCGCGATTAGCTCCTTTCGGAGCCCTGCAAGGCCTGTGGGAAATCTCAACCCTCACATGCGAAGCAGTAAATCTGGAACTGAAACAAATATCCAAATGCAATATCACCTCTGAGCACAATCTTAACCGCGATTAGCTCCTTTCGGAGCCCTGCAAGGCCTGTGAGCAAATCTCAACCCTCACATGCGAAGCAGTAAATCTGGAACTGAAACAAATACCCAAATGCAGTATTACCTCTGAGCACAATCTTAACCGCGATTAGCTCCTTTCGGAGCCCTGCAAGGCCTGTGAGCAAATCTCAACCCTCACATGCGAAGCAGTAAATCTGGAACTGAAACAAATACCCAAATGCAGTATTACCTCTGAGCACAATCTTAACCGCGATTAGGTCCTTTCGTAGCCCTGCAAGGCCTGTGAGCAAATCTCAACCCTCACATGCGAAGCAGTAAATTTTGAACTGAAACAAATACCCAAATGCAATATTACCTCTGAGCACAATCTTGACCGCGATTAGCTCCTTTCGGAGCCCTGCAAGGCCTGTGAGCAAATCTCAACCCTCACATGCGAAGCAGTAAATCTGGAACTGAAACAAATACCCAAATGCAGTATTACCTCTGAGCACAATCTTAACCGTGATTAGCTCCTTTCGGAGCCCTGCAAGGCCTGTGAGCAAATCTCAACCCTCACATGCGAAGCAGTAAATCTGGAACTGAAACAAATACCCAAATGCAATATTACCTCTGAGCACAGTCTTAACCGCGATTAGCTCCTTTCGGAGCCCTGCAAGGCCTGTGAGCATACTCAACCCTCACATGCGAAGCAGTAAATCTGGAACTGAAACAAATACCCAAATGCAGTATTACCTCTGAGCACAATCTTAACCGCGATTAGCTCCTTTCGGAGCCCTGCAAGGCCTGTGAGCAAATCTCAACCCTCACATGCGAAGCAGTAAATCTGGAACTGAAACAAAGACCCAAATGCAATATCACCTCTGAGCACAATCTTAACCGCGATTAGCTCCTTTCGGAGCCCTGCAAGGCCTGTGAGCAAATCTCAAACCTCACATGCGAAGCAGTAAATCTGGAACTGAAACAAATACCCAAATGCACTATTACCTCTGAGCACAATCTTAACCGCGATTAGCTCCTTTCGGAGCCCTGCAAGGCCTGTGAGCAAATCTCAACCCTCACATTCGAAGCAGTAAATCTGGAACTGAAACATATACCCAAATGCAGTATTACCTCTGAGCACAATAATAACCGCGATTAGCTCCTTTCGGAGCCCTGCAAGGCCTGTGAGCAAATCTCAACCCTCACATGCGAAGCAGTAAATCTGGAACTGAAACAAATACCCAAATGCAATATTACCTCTGAGCACAATCTCAACCGCGATTAGCTCTTTTCGGAGCCCTGCAAGGCCTGTGAGCAAATCCCAACCCTCACATGCGAAGCAGTAAATCTGGAACTGAAACAAATACCCAAATGCAATATTACTTCTGAGCACAATCTTAACCGCGATTAGCTCCTTTCGGAGACCTGCAAGGCCTGTGGGCAAATCTCAACCCTCACATGCGAAGCAGTAAATCTGGAACTGAAACAAATACCCAAATGCAATATTACCTCTGAGCACAATCTTAACAGCGATTAGCTCCTTTCGGAGCCCTGCAAGGCCTGTGGGCAAATCTCAACCCTCACATGCGAAGCAGTAAATCTGGAACTGAAACAAATACCCAAATGCAATATCACCTCTGAGCACAATCTTAACCGCGATTAGCTCCTTTCGGAGCCCTGCAAGGCCTGTGAGCAAATCTCAACCCTCACATTCGAAGCAGTAAATCTGGAACTGAAACATATACCCAAATGCAGTATTACCTCTGAGCACAATATTAACCGCGATTAGCTCCTTTCGGAGCCCTGCAAGGCCTGTGAGCAAATCTCAACCCTCACATGCGAAGCAGTAAATCTGGAACTGAAACAAATACCCAAATGCAATATTACCTCTGAGCACAATCTCAACCGCGATTAGCTCTTTTCGGAGCCCTGCAAGGCCTGTGAGCAAATCCCAACCCTCACATGCGAAGCAGTAAATCTGGAACTGAAACAAATACCCAAATGCAATATTACTTCTGAGCACAATCTTAACCGCGATTAGCTCCTTTCGGAGCCCTGCAAGGCCTGTGGGCAAATCTCAACCCTCACATGCGAAGCAGTAAATCTGGAACTGAAACAAATACCCAAATGCAATATTACCTCTGAGCACAATCTTAACAGCGATTAGCTCCTTTCGGAGCCCTGCAAGGCCTGTGGGCAAATCTCAACCCTCACATGCGAAGCAGTAAATCTGGAACTGAAACAAATACCCAAATGCAATGTTACCTCTGAGCACAATCTTAACCGCGATTAGTCCTTTCGGAGCCCTGCAAGGCCTGTGAGCAAATCTCAACCCTCACATGCGAAGCAGTAAATTTGGAACTGAAACAAATCTCCTTTCGGAGGCCTGCAAGGCCTGTGAGAAAATCTCAACCCTCACATGCGAAACAGTAAATCTGGAACTGAAACAAATACCCAAATGCAGTATTACCTCTGAGCACAATCTTAACCGCGATTAGCTCCTTTCGGAGCCCTGCAAGGCCTGTGAGCAAATCTCAACCCTCACATGCGAAGCAGTAAATCTGGAACTGAAACAAAGACCCAAATGCAATATCACCTCTGAGCACAATCTTAACCGCGATTAGCTCCTTTCGGAGCCCTGCAAGGCCTGTGAGCAAATCTCAAACCTCACATGCGAAGCAGTAAATCTGGAACTGAAACAAATACCCAAATGCACTATTACCTCTGAGCACAATCTTAACCGCGATTAGCTCCTTTCGGAGCCCTGCAAGGCCTGTGAGCAAATCTCAACCCTCACATTCGAAGCAGTAAATCTGGAACTGAAACATATACCCAAATGCAGTATTACCTCTGAGCACAATATTAACCGCGATTAGCTCCTTTCGGAGCCCTGCAAGGCCTGTGAGCAAATCTCAACCCTCACATGCGAAGCAGTAAATCTGGAACTGAAACAAATACCCAAATGCAATATTACCTCTGAGCATAATCTTAACCGCATTAGCTCCTTTCGGAGCCCTGCAAATCCTGTGGGCAAATCTCAACCCTCACATGCGAAGCAGTAAATCTGGAACTGAAACAAATACCCAAATGCAATATTACTTCTGAGCACAATCTTAACCGCGATTAGCTCCTTTCGGAGCCCTGCAAGGCCTGTGGGCAAATCTCAACCCTCACATGCGAAGCAGTAAATCTGGAACTGAAACAAATACCCAAATGCAATATTACCTCTGAGCACAATCTTAACAGCGATTAGCTCCTTTCGGAGCCCTGCAAGGCCTGTGGGCAAATCTCAACCCTCACATGCGAAGCAGTAAATCTGGAACTGAAACAAATACCCAAATGCAATGTTACCTCTGAGCACAATCTTAACCGCGATTAGTCCTTTCGGAGCCCTGCAAGGGCTGTTGGCAAATCTCAACCCTCACATGCGAAGCAGTAAATCTGGAACTGAAACAAATACCCAAATGCAATATTACCTCTGAGCATAATCTTAACCGCATTAGCTCCTTTCGGAGCCCTGCAAATCCTGTGGGCAAATCTCAACCCTCACATGCGAAGCAGTAAATCTGGAACTGAAACAAATACCCAAATGCAGTATTACCTCTGAGCACAATCTTAACCGCGATTAGCTCCTTTCGGAGCCCTGCAAGGCCTGTGGGAAATCTCAACCCTCACATGCGAAGCAGTAAATCTGGAACTGAAACAAATATCCAAATGCAATATCACCTCTGAGCACAATCTTAACCGCGATTAGCTCCTTTCGGAGCCCTGCAAGGCCTGTGAGCAAATCTCAACCCTCACATGCGAAGCAGTAAATCTGGAACTGAAACAAATACCCAAATGCAGTATTACCTCTGAGCACAATCTTAACCGCGATTAGCTCCTTTCGGAGCCCTGCAAGGCCTGTGAGCAAATCTCAACCCTCACATGCGAAGCAGTAAATCTGGAACTGAAACAAATACCCAAATGCAGTATTACCTCTGAGCACAATCTTAACCGCGATTAGGTCCTTTCGTAGCCCTGCAAGGCCTGTGAGCAAATCTCAACCCTCACATGCGAAGCAGTAAATTTTGAACTGAAACAAATACCCAAATGCAATATTACCTCTGAGCACAATCTTGACCGCGATTAGCTCCTTTCGGAGCCCTGCAAGGCCTGTGAGCAAATCTCAACCCTCACATGCGAAGCAGTAAATCTGGAACTGAAACAAATACCCAAATGCAGTATTACCTCTGAGCACAATCTTAACCGTGATTAGCTCCTTTCGGAGCCCTGCAAGGCCTGTGAGCAAATCTCAACCCTCACATGCGAAGCAGTAAATCTGGAACTGAAACAAATACCCAAATGCAATATTACCTCTGAGCACAGTCTTAACCGCGATTAGCTCCTTTCGGAGCCCTGCAAGGCCTGTGAGCATACTCAACCCTCACATGCGAAGCAGTAAATCTGGAACTGAAACAAATACCCAAATGCAGTATTACCTCTGAGCACAATCTTAACCGCGATTAGCTCCTTTCGGAGCCCTGCAAGGCCTGTGAGCAAATCTCAACCCTCACATGCGAAGCAGTAAATCTGGAACTGAAACAAAGACCCAAATGCAATATCACCTCTGAGCACAATCTTAACCGCGATTAGCTCCTTTCGGAGCCCTGCAAGGCCTGTGAGCAAATCTCAAACCTCACATGCGAAGCAGTAAATCTGGAACTGAAACAAATACCCAAATGCACTATTACCTCTGAGCACAATCTTAACCGCGATTAGCTCCTTTCGGAGCCCTGCAAGGCCTGTGAGCAAATCTCAACCCTCACATTCGAAGCAGTAAATCTGGAACTGAAACATATACCCAAATGCAGTATTACCTCTGAGCACAATAATAACCGCGATTAGCTCCTTTCGGAGCCCTGCAAGGCCTGTGAGCAAATCTCAACCCTCACATGCGAAGCAGTAAATCTGGAACTGAAACAAATACCCAAATGCAATATTACCTCTGAGCACAATCTCAACCGCGATTAGCTCTTTTCGGAGCCCTGCAAGGCCTGTGAGCAAATCCCAACCCTCACATGCGAAGCAGTAAATCTGGAACTGAAACAAATACCCAAATGCAATATTACTTCTGAGCACAATCTTAACCGCGATTAGCTCCTTTCGGAGACCTGCAAGGCCTGTGGGCAAATCTCAACCCTCACATGCGAAGCAGTAAATCTGGAACTGAAACAAATACCCAAATGCAATATTACCTCTGAGCACAATCTTAACAGCGATTAGCTCCTTTCGGAGCCCTGCAAGGCCTGTGGGCAAATCTCAACCCTCACATGCGAAGCAGTAAATCTGGAACTGAAACAAATACCCAAATGCAATATCACCTCTGAGCACAATCTTAACCGCGATTAGCTCCTTTCGGAGCCCTGCAAGGCCTGTGAGCAAATCTCAACCCTCACATGCGAAGCAGTAAATCTGGAACTGAAACAAATACCCAAATGCAATGTTACCTCTGAGCACAATCTTAACCGCGATTAGTCCTTTCGGAGCCCTGCAAGGGCTGTTGGCAAATCTCAACCCTCACATGCGAAGCAGTAAATCTGGAACTGAAACAAATACCCAAATGCAATATTACCTCTGAGCATAATCTTAACCGCATTAGCTCCTTTCGGAGCCCTGCAAATCCTGTGGGCAAATCTCAACCCTCACATGCGAAGCAGTAAATCTGGAACTGAAACAAATACCCAAATGCAGTATTACCTCTGAGCACAATCTTAACCGTGATTAGCTCCTTTCGGAGCCCTGCAAGGCCTGTGAGCAAATCTCAACCCTCACATGCGAAGCAGTAAATCTGGAACTGAAACAAATACCCAAATGCAATATTACCTCTGAGCACAGTCTTAACCGCGATTAGCTCCTTTCGGAGCCCTGCAAGGCCTGTGAGCATACTCAACCCTCACATGCGAAGCAGTAAATCTGGAACTGAAACAAATACCCAAATGCAGTATTACCTCTGAGCATAATCTTAACCGCATTAGCTCCTTTCGGAGCCCTGCAAATCCTGTGGGCAAATCTCAACCCTCACATGCGAAGCAGTAAATCTGGAACTGAAACAAATACCCAAATGCAGTATTACCTCTGAGCACAATCTTAACCGCGATTAGCTCCTTTCGGAGCCCTGCAAGGCCTGTGGGAAATCTCAACCCTCACATGCGAAGCAGTAAATCTGGAACTGAAACAAATATCCAAATGCAATATCACCTCTGAGCACAATCTTAACCGCGATTAGCTCCTTTCGGAGCCCTGCAAGGCCTGTGAGCAAATCTCAACCCTCACATGCGAAGCAGTAAATCTGGAACTGAAACAAATACCCAAATGCAGTATTACCTCTAAGCACAATCTTAACCGCGATTAGCTCCTTTCGGAGCCCTGCAAGGCCTGTGAGCAAATCTCAACCCTCACATGCGAAGCAGTAAATCTGGAACTGAAACAAATACCCAAATGCAGTATTACCTCTGAGCACAATCTTAACCGCGATTAGGTCCTTTCGTAGCCCTGCAAGGCCTGTGAGCAAATCTCAACCCTCACATGCGAAGCAGTAAATTTTGAACTGAAACAAATACCCAAATGCAATATTACCTCTGAGCACAATCTTGACCGCGATTAGCTCCTTTCGGAGCCCTGCAAGGCCTGTGAGCAAATCTCAACCCTCACATGCGAAGCAGTAAATCTGGAACTGAAACAAATACCCAAATGCAGTATTACCTCTGAGCACAATCTTAACCGTGATTAGCTCCTTTCGGAGCCCTGCAAGGCCTGTGAGCAAATCTCAACCCTCACATGCGAAGCAGTAAATCTGGAACTGAAACAAATACCCAAATGCAATATTACCTCTGAGCACAGTCTTAACCGCGATTAGCTCCTTTCGGAGCCCTGCAAGGCCTGTGAGCATACTCAACCCTCACATGCGAAGCAGTAAATCTGGAACTGAAACAAATACCCAAATGCAGTATTACCTCTGAGCACAATCTTAACCGCGATTAGCTCCTTTCGGAGCCCTGCAAGGCCTGTGAGCAAATCTCAACCCTCACATGCGAAGCAGTAAATCTGGAACTGAAACAAAGACCCAAATGCAATATCACCTCTGAGCACAATCTTAACCGCGATTAGCTCCTTTCGGAGCCCTGCAAGGCCTGTGAGCAAATCTCAAACCTCACATGCGAAGCAGTAAATCTGGAACTGAAACAAATACCCAAATGCACTATTACCTCTGAGCACAATCTTAACCGCGATTAGCTCCTTTCGGAGCCCTGCAAGGCCTGTGAGCAAATCTCAACCCTCACATTCGAAGCAGTAAATCTGGAACTGAAACATATACCCAAATGCAGTATTACCTCTGAGCACAATAATAACCGCGATTAGCTCCTTTCGGAGCCCTGCAAGGCCTGTGAGCAAATCTAAACCCTCACATGCGAAGCAGTAAATCTGGAACTGAAACAAATACCCAAATGCAATATTACCTCTGAGCACAATCTCAACCGCGATTAGCTCTTTTCGGAGCCCTGCAAGGCCTGTGAGCAAATCCCAACCCTCACATGCGAAGCAGTAAATCTGGAACTGAAACAAATACCCAAATGCAATATTACTTCTGAGCACAATCTTAACCGCGATTAGCTCCTTTCGGAGACCTGCAAGGCCTGTGGGCAAATCTCAACCCTCACATGCGAAGCAGTAAATCTGGAACTGAAACAAATACCCAAATGCAATATTACCTCTGAGCACAATCTTAACAGCGATTAGCTCCTTTCGGAGCCCTGCAAGGCCTGTGGGCAAATCTCAACCCTCACATGCGAAGCAGTAAATCTGGAACTGAAACAAATACCCAAATGCAATATCACCTCTGAGCACAATCTTAACCGCGATTAGCTCCTTTCGGAGCCCTGCAAGGCCTGTGAGCAAATCTCAAACCTCACATGCGAAGCAGTAAATCTGGAACTGAAACAAATACCCAAATGCACTATTACCTCTGAGCACAATCTTAACCGCGATTAGCTCCTTTCGGAGCCCTGCAAGGCCTGTGAGCAAATCTCAACCCTCACATTCGAAGCAGTAAATCTGGAACTGAAACATATACCCAAATGCAGTATTACCTCTGAGCACAATATTAACCGCGATTAGCTCCTTTCGGAGCCCTGCAAGGCCTGTGAGCAAATCTCAACCCTCACATGCAAAGCAGTAAATCTGGAACTGAAACAAATACCCAAATGCAATATTACCTTTGAGCACAATCTCAACCGCGATTAGCTCTTTTCGGAGCCCTGCAAGGCCTGTGAGCAAATCCCAACCCTCACATGCGAAGCAGTAAATCTGGAACTGAAACAAATACCCAAATGCAATATTACTTCTGAGCACAATCTTAACCGCGATTAGCTCCTTTCGGAGCCCTGCAAGGCCTGTGGGCAAATCTCAACCCTCACATGCGAAGCAGTAAATCTGGAACTGAAACAAATACCCAAATGCAATATTACCTCTGAGCACAATCTTAAGCGCGATTAGCTCCTTTCGGAGCCCTGCAAGGCCTGTGGGCAAATCTCAACCCTCAAATGCGAAGCAGTAAATCTGGAACTGAAACAAATACCCAAATGCAATGTTACCTCTGAGCACAATCTTAACCGCGATTAGTCCTTTCGGAGCCCTGCAAGGGCTGTTGGCAAATCTCAACCCTCACATGCGAAGCAGTAAATCTGGAACTGAAACAAATACCCAAATGCAATATTACCTCTGAGCATAATCTTATCCGCATTAGCTCCTTTCGGAGCCCTGCAAATCCTGTGGGCAAATCTCAACCCTCACATGCGAAGCAGTAAATCTGGAACTGAAACAAATACCCAAATGCAGTATTACCTCTGAGCACAATCTTAACCGCGATTAGCTCCTTTCGGAGCACTGCAAGGCCTGTGGGAAATCTCAACCCTCACATGCGAAGCAGTAAATCTGGAACTGAAACAAATATCCAAATGCAGTATTACCTCTGAGCACAATCTTAACCGCGATTAGCTCCTTTCGGAGCCCTGCAAGGCCTGTGAGCAAATCTCAACCCTCACATGCGAAGCAGTAAATCTGGAACTGAAACAAATACCCAAATGCAGTATTAACTCTGAGCACAATCTTAACCGTGATTAGCTCCTTTCGGAGCCCTGCAAGGCCTGTGAGCAAATCTCAACCCTCACATGCGAAGCAGTAAATCTGGAACTGAAACAAATACCCAAATGCAATATTACCTCTGAGCACAGTCTTAACCGCGATTAGCTCCTTTCGGAGCCCTGCAAGGCCTGTGAGCATACTCAACCCTCACATGCGAAGCAGTAAATCTGGAACTGAAACAAATACCCAAATGCAGTATTACCTCTGAGCACAATCTTAACCGCGATTAGCTCCTTTCGGAGCACTGCAAGGCCTGTGGGAAATCTCAACCCTCACATGCGAAGCAGTAAATCTGGAACTGAAACAAATATCCAAATGCAGTATTACCTCTGAGCACAATCTTAACCGCGATTAGCTCCTTTCGGAGCCCTGCAAGGCCTGTGAGCAAATCTCAACCCTCACATGCGAAGCAGTAAATCTGGAACTGAAACAAATACCCAAATGCAGTATTACCTCTGAGCACAATCTTAACCGTGATTAGCTCCTTTCGGAGCCCTGCAAGGCCTGTGAGCAAATCTCAACCCTCACATGCGAAGCAGTAAATCTGGAACTGAAACAAATACCCAAATGCAATATTACCTCTGAGCACAGTCTTAACCGCGATTAGCTCCTTTCGGAGCCCTGCAAGGCCTGTGAGCATACTCAACCCTCACATGCGAAGCAGTAAATCTGGAACTGAAACAAATACCCAAATGCAGTATTACCTCTGAGCACAATCTTAACCGCGATTAGCTCCTTTCGGAGCCCTGCAAGGCCTGTGAGCAAATCTCAACCCTCACATGCGAAGCAGTAAATCTGGAACTGAAACAAAGACCCAAATGCAATATCACCTCTGAGCACAATCTTAACCGCGATTAGCTCCTTTCGGAGCCCTGCAAGGCCTGTGAGCAAATCTCAAACCTCACATGCGAAGCAGTAAATCTGGAACTGAAACAAATACCCAAATGCACTATTACCTCTGAGCACAATCTTAACCGCGATTAGCTCCTTTCGGAGCCCTGCAAGGCCTGTGAGCAAATCTCAACCCTCACATTCGAAGCAGTAAATCTGGAACTGAAACATATACCCAAATGCAGTATTACCTCTGAGCACAATATTAACCGCGATTAGCTCCTTTCGGAGCCCTGCAAGGCCTGTGAGCAAATCTCAACCCTCACATGCGAAGCAGTAAATCTGGAACTGAAACAAATACCCAAATGCAATATTACCTCTGAGCACAATCTCAACCGCGATTAGCTCCTTTCGGAGCCCTGCAAGGCCTGTGGGAAATCTCAACCCTCACATGCGAAGCAGTAAATCTGGAACTGAAACAAATATCCAAATGCAATATCACCTCTGAGCACAATCTTAACCGCGATTAGCTCCTTTCGGAGCCCTGCAAGGCCTGTGAGCAAATCTCAACCCTCACATGCGAAGCAGTAAATCTGGAACTGAAACAAATACCCAAATGCAGTATTACCTCTGAGCACAATCTTAACCGCGATTAGCTCCTTTCGGAGCCCTGCAAGGCCTGTGAGCAAATCTCAACCCTCACATGCGAAGCAGTAAATCTGGAACTGAAACAAATACCCAAATGCAGTATTACCTCTGAGCACAATCTTAACCGCGATTAGCTCCTTTCGGAGCCCTGCAAGGCCTGTGAGCAAATCTCAACCCTCACATGCGAAGCAGTAAATCTGGAACTGAAACAAAGACCCAAATGCAATATCACCTCTGAGCACAATCTTAACCGCGATTAGCTCCTTTCGGAGCCCTGCAAGGCTTGTGAGCAAATCTCAACCCTCACATGCGAAGCAGTAAATCTGGAACTGAAACAAATACCCAAATGCAGTATTACCTCTGAGCACAATCTTAACCGCGATTAGCTCCTTTCGGAGCCCTGCAAGGCCTGTGAGCAAATCTCAACCCTCACATGCGAAGCAGTAAATCTGGAACTGAAACAAAGACCCAAATGCAATATCACCTCTGAGCACAATCTTAACCGCGATTAGCTCCTTTCGGAGCCCTGCAAGGCCTGTGAGCAAATCTCAAACCTCACATGCGAAGCAGTAAATCTGGAACTGAAACAAATACCCAAATGCACTATTACCTCTGAGCACAATCTTAACCGCGATTAGCTCCTTTCGGAGCCCTGCAAGGCCTGTGAGCAAATCTCAACCCTCACATTCGAAGCAGTAAATCTGGAACTGAAACATATACCCAAATGCAGTATTACCTCTGAGCACAATATTAACCGCGATTAGCTCCTTTCGGAGCCCTGCAAGGCCTGTGAGCAAATCTCAACCCTCACATGCGAAGCAGTAAATCTGGAACTGAAACAAATACCCAAATGCAATATTACCTCTGAGCACAATCTCAACCGCGATTAGCTCTTTTCGGAGCCCTGCAAGGCCTGTGAGCAAATCCCAACCCTCACATGCGAAGCAGTAAATCTGGAACTGAAACAAATACCCAAATGCAATATTACTTCTGAGCACAATCTTAACCGCGATTAGCTCCTTTCGGAGCCCTGCAAGGCCTGTGGGCAAATCTCAACCCTCACATGCGAAGCAGTAAATCTGGAACTGAAACAAATACCCAAATGCAATATTACCTCTGAGCACAATCTTAACAGCGATTAGCTCCTTTCGGAGCCCTGCAAGGCCTGTGGGCAAATCTCAACCCTCACATGCGAAGCAGTAAATCTGGAACTGAAACAAATACCCAAATGCAATGTTACCTCTGAGCACAATCTTAACCGCGATTAGTCCTTTCGGAGCCCTGCAAGGGCTGTTGGCAAATCTCAACCCTCACATGCGAAGCAGTAAATCTGGAACTGAAACAAATACCCAAATGCAATATTACCTCTGAGCATAATCTTAACCGCATTAGCTCCTTTCGGAGCCCTGCAAATCCTGTGGGCAAATCTCAACCCTCACATGCGAAGCAGTAAATCTGGAACTGAAACAAATACCCAAATGCAGTATTACCTCTGAGCACAATCTTAACCGCGGTTAGCTCCTTTCGGAGCCCTGCAAGGCCTGTGGGAAATCTCAACCCTCACATGCGAAGCAGTAAATCTGGAACTGAAACAAATATCCAAATGCAATATCACCTCTGAGCACAATCTTAACCGCGATTAGCTCCTTTCGGAGCCCTGCAAGGCCTGTGAGCAAATCTCAACCCTCACATGCGAAGCAGTAAATCTGGAACTGAAACAAATACCCAAATGCAGTATTACCTCTGAGCACAATCTTAACCGTGATTAGCTCCTTTCGGAGCCCTGCAAGGCCTGTGAGCAAATCTCAACCCTCACATGCGAAGCAGTAAATCTGGAACTGAAACAAATACCCAAATGCAATATTACCTCTGAGCACAGTCTTAACCGCGATTAGCTCCTTTCGGAGCCCTGCAAGGCCTGTGAGCATACTCAACCCTCACATGCGAAGCAGTAAATCTGGAACTGAAACAAATACCCAAATGCAGTATTACCTCTGAGCACAATCTGAACCGCGATTAGCTCCTTTCGGAGCCCTGCAAGGCCTGTGAGCAAATCTCAACCCTCACATGCGAAGCAGTAAATCTGGAACTGAAACAAAGACCCAAATGCAATATCACCTCTGAGCACAATCTTAACCGCGATTAGCTCCTTTCGGAGCCCTGCAAGGCCTGTGAGCAAATCTCAAACCTCACATGCGAAGCAGTAAATCTGGAACTGAAACAAATACCCAAATGCACTATTACCTCTGAGCACAATCTTAACCGCGATTAGCTCCTTTCGGAGCCCTGCAAGGCCTGTGAGCAAATCTCAACCCTCACATTCGAAGCAGTAAATCTGGAACTGAAACATATACCCAAATGCAGTATTACCTCTGAGCACAATATTAACCGCGATTAGCTCCTTTCGGAGCCCTGCAAGGCCTGTGAGCAAATCTCCACCCTCACATGCGAAGCAGTAAATCTGGAACTGAAACAAATACCCAAATGCAATATTACCTCTGAGCACAATCTCAACCGCGATTAGCTCTTTTCGGAGCCCTGCAAGACCTGTGAGCAAATCCCAACCCTCACATGCGAAGCAGTAAATCTGGAACTGAAACAAATACCCAAATGCAATATTACTTCTGAGCACAATCTTAACCGCGATTAGCTCCTTTCGGAGCCCTGCAAGGCCTGTGGGCAAATCTCAACCCTCACATGCGAAGCAGTAAATCTGGAACTGAAACAAATACCCAAATGCAATATTACCTCTGAGCACAATCTTAACAGCGATTAGCTCCTTTCGGAGCCCTGCAAGGCCTGTGGGCAAATCTCAACCCTCACATGCGAAGCAGTAAATCTGGAACTGAAACAAATACCCAAATGCAATGTTACCTCTGAGCACAATCTTAACCGCGATTAGTCCTTTCGGAGCCCTGCAAGGGCTGTTGGCAAATCTCAACCCTCACATGCGAAGCAGTAAATCTGGAACTGAAACAAATACCCAAATGCAATATTACCTCTGAGCATAATCTTAACCGCATTAGCTCCTTTCGGAGCCCTGCAAATCCTGTGGGCAAATCTCAACCCTCACATGCGAAGCAGTAAATCTGGAACTGAAACAAATACCCAAATGCAGTATTACCTCTGAGCACAATCTTAACCGCGATTAGCTCCTTTCAGAGCCCTGCAAGGCCTGTGGGAAATCTCAACCCTCACATGCGAAGCAGTAAATCTGGAACTGAAACAAATATCCAAATGCAATATCACCTCTGAGCACAATCTTAACCGCGATTAGCTCCTTTCGGAGCCCTGCAAGGCCTGTGAGCAAATCTCAACCCTCACATGCGAAGCAGTAAATCTGGAACTGAAACAAATACCCAAATGCAGTATTACCTCTGAGCACAATCTTAACCGCGATTAGCTCCTTTCGGAGCCCTGCAAGGCCTGTGAGCAAATCTCAACCCTCACATGCGAAGCAGTAAATCTGGAACTGAAACAAATACCCAAATGCAGTATTACCTCTGAGCACAATCTTAACCGCGATTAGGTCCTTTCGTAGCCCTGCAAGGCCTGTGAGCAAATCTCAACCCTCACATGCGAAGCAGTAAATTTGGAACTGAAACAAATACCCAAATGCAATATTACCTCTGAGCACAATCTTAACCGCGATTAGCTCCTTTCGGAGCCCTGCAAGGCCTGTGAGCAAATCTCAACCCTCACATGCGAAGCAGTAAATCTGGAACTGAAACAAATACCCAAATGCAGTATTACCTCTGAGCACAATCTTAACCGTGATTAGCTCCTTTCGGAGCCCTGCAAGGCCTGTGAGCAAATCTCAACCCTCACATGCGAAGCAGTAAATCTGGAACTGAAACAAATACCCAAATGCAATATTACCTCTGAGCACAGTCTTAACCGCGATTAGCTCCTTTCGGAGCCCTGCAAGGCCTGTGAGCATACTCAACCCTCACATGCGAAGCAGTAAATCTGGAACTGAAACAAATACCCAAATGCAGTATTACCTCTGAGCACAATCTTAACCGCGATTAGCTCCTTTCGGAGCACTGCAAGGCCTGTGGGAAATCTCAACCCTCACATGCGAAGCAGTAAATCTGGAACTGAAACAAATATCCAAATGCAGTATTACCTCTGAGCACAATCTTAACCGCGATTAGCTCCTTTCGGAGCCCTGCAAGGCCTGTGAGCAAATCTCAACCCTCACATGCGAAGCAGTAAATCTGGAACTGAAACAAATACCCAAATGCAGTATTACCTCTGAGCACAATCTTAACCGTGATTAGCTCCTTTCGGAGCCCTGCAAGGCCTGTGAGCAAATCTCAACCCTCACATGCGAAGCAGTAAATCTGGAACTGAAACAAATACCCAAATGCAATATTACCTCTGAGCACAGTCTTAACCGCGATTAGCTCCTTTCGGAGCCCTGCAAGGCCTGTGAGCATACTCAACCCTCACATGCGAAGCAGTAAATCTGGAACTGAAACAAATACCCAAATGCAATATTACCTCTGAGCACAATCTCAACCGCGATTAGCTCCTTTCGGAGCCCTGCAAGGCCTGTGGGAAATCTCAACCCTCACATGCGAAGCAGTAAATCTGGAACTGAAACAAATATCCAAATGCAATATCACCTCTGAGCACAATCTTAACCGCGATTAGCTCCTTTCGGAGCCCTGCAAGGCCTGTGAGCAAATCTCAACCCTCACATGCGAAGCAGTAAATCTGGAACTGAAACAAATACCCAAATGCAGTATTACCTCTGAGCACAATCTTAACCGCGATTAGCTCCTTTCGGAGCCCTGCAAGGCCTGTGAGCAAATCTCAACCCTCACATGCGAAGCAGTAAATCTGGAACTGAAACAAATACCCAAATGCAGTATTACCTCTGAGCACAATCTTAACCGTGATTAGCTCCTTTCGGAGCCCTGCAAGGCCTGTGAGCAAATCTCAACCCTCACATGCGAAGCAGTAAATCTGGAACTGAAACAAATACCCAAATGCAATATTACCTCTGAGCACAGTCTTAACCGCGATTAGCTCCTTTCGGAGCCCTGCAAGGCCTGTGAGCATACTCAACCCTCACATGCGAAGCAGTAAATCTGGAACTGAAACAAATACCCAAATGCAGTATTACCTCTGAGCACAATCTTAACCGCGATTAGCTCCTTTCGGAGCCCTGCAAGGCCTGTGAGCAAATCTCAACCCTCACATGCGAAGCAGTAAATCTGGAACTGAAACAAAGACCCAAATGCAATATCACCTCTGAGCACAATCTTAACCGCGATTAGCTCCTTTCGGAGCCCTGCAAGGCTTGTGAGCAAATCTCAACCCTCACATGCGAAGCAGTAAATCTGGAACTGAAACAAATACCCAAATGCAGTATTACCTCTGAGCACAATCTTAACCGTGATTAGCTCCTTTCGGAGCCCTGCAAGGCCTGTGAGCAAATCTCAACCCTCACATGCGAAGCAGTAAATCTGGAACTGAAACAAATACCCAAATGCAATATTACCTCTGAGCACAGTCTTAACCGCGATTAGCTCCTTTCGGAGCCCTGCAAGGCCTGTGAGCATACTCAACCCTCACATGCGAAGCAGTAAATCTGGAACTGAAACAAATACCCAAATGCAGTATTACCTCTGAGCACAATCTTAACCGCGATTAGCTCCTTTCGGAGCCCTGCAAGGCCTGTGAGCAAATCTCAACCCTCACATGCGAAGCAGTAAATCTGGAACTGAAACAAAGACCCAAATGCAATATCACCTCTGAGCACAATCTTAACCGCGATTAGCTCCTTTCGGAGCCCTGCAAGGCCTGTGAGCAAATCTCAAACCTCACATGCGAAGCAGTAAATCTGGAACTGAAACAAATACCCAAATGCACTATTACCTCTGAGCACAATCTTAACCGCGATTAGCTCCTTTCGGAGCCCTGCAAGGCCTGTGAGCAAATCTCAACCCTCACATTCGAAGCAGTAAATCTGGAACTGAAACATATACCCAAATGCAGTATTACCTCTGAGCACAATATTAACCGCGATTAGCTCCTTTCGGAGCCCTGCAAGGCCTGTGAGCAAATCTCAACCCTCACATGCGAAGCAGTAAATCTGGAACTGAAACAAATACCCAAATGCAATATTACCTCTGAGCACAATCTCAACCGCGATTAGCTCTTTTCGGAGCCCTGCAAGGCCTGTGAGCAAATCCCAACCCTCACATGCGAAGCAGTAAATCTGGAACTGAAACAAATACCCAAATGCAATATTACTTCTGAGCACAATCTTAACCGCGATTAGCTCCTTTCGGAGCCCTGCAAGGCCTGTGGGCAAATCTCAACCCTCACATGCGAAGCAGTAAATCTGGAACTGAAACAAATACCCAAATGCAATATTACCTCTGAGCACAATCTTAACAGCGATTAGCTCCTTTCGGAGCCCTGCAAGGCCTGTGGGCAAATCTCAACCCTCACATGCGAAGCAGTAAATCTGGAACTGAAACAAATACCCAAATGCAATGTTACCTCTGAGCACAGTCTTAACCGCGATTAGTCCTTTCGGAGCCCTGCAAGGGCTGTTGGCAAATCTCAACCCTCACATGCGAAGCAGTAAATCTGGAACTGAAACAAATACCCAAATGCAATATTACCTCTGAGCATAATCTTAACCGCATTAGCTCCTTTCGGAGCCCTGCAAATCCTGTGGGCAAATCTCAACCCTCACATGCGAAGCAGTAAATCTGGAACTGAAACAAATACCCAAATGCAGTATTACCTCTGAGCACAATCTTAACCGCGGTTAGCTCCTTTCGGAGCCCTGCAAGGCCTGTGGGAAATCTCAACCCTCACATGCGAAGCAGTAAATCTGGAACTGAAACAAATATCCAAATGCAATATCACCTCTGAGCACAATCTTAACCGCGATTAGCTCCTTTCGGAGCCCTGCAAGGCCTGTGAGCAAATCTCAACCCTCACATGCGAAGCAGTAAATCTGGAACTGAAACAAATACCCAAATGCAGTATTACCTCTGAGCACAATCTTAACCGTGATTAGCTCCTTTCGGAGCCCTGCAAGGCCTGTGAGCAAATCTCAACCCTCACATGCGAAGCAGTAAATCTGGAACTGAAACAAATACCCAAATGCAATATTACCTCTGAGCACAGTCTTAACCGCGATTAGCTCCTTTCGGAGCCCTGCAAGGCCTGTGAGCATACTCAACCCTCACATGCGAAGCAGTAAATCTGGAACTGAAACAAATACCCAAATGCAGTATTACCTCTGAGCACAATCTGAACCGCGATTAGCTCCTTTCGGAGCCCTGCAAGGCCTGTGAGCAAATCTCAACCCTCACATGCGAAGCAGTAAATCTGGAACTGAAACAAAGACCCAAATGCAATATCACCTCTGAGCACAATCTTAACCGCGATTAGCTCCTTTCGGAGCCCTGCAAGGCCTGTGAGCAAATCTCAAACCTCACATGCGAAGCAGTAAATCTGGAACTGAAACAAATACCCAAATGCACTATTACCTCTGAGCACAATCTTAACCGCGATTAGCTCCTTTCGGAGCCCTGCAAGGCCTGTGAGCAAATCTCAACCCTCACATTCGAAGCAGTAAATCTGGAACTGAAACATATACCCAAATGCAGTATTACCTCTGAGCACAATATTAACCGCGATTAGCTCCTTTCGGAGCCCTGCAAGGCCTGTGAGCAAATCTCAACCCTCACATGCGAAGCAGTAAATCTGGAACTGAAACAAATACCCAAATGCAATATTACCTCTGAGCACAATCTCAACCGCGATTAGCTCTTTTCGGAGCCCTGCAAGACCTGTGAGCAAATCCCAACCCTCACATGCGAAGCAGTAAATCTGGAACTGAAACAAATACCCAAATGCAATATTACTTCTGAGCACAATCTTAACCGCGATTAGCTCCTTTCGGAGCCCTGCAAGGCCTGTGGGCAAATCTCAACCCTCACATGCGAAGCAGTAAATCTGGAACTGAAACAAATACCCAAATGCAATATTACCTCTGAGCACAATCTTAACAGCGATTAGCTCCTTTCGGAGCCCTGCAAGGCCTGTGGGCAAATCTCAACCCTCACATGCGAAGCAGTAAATCTGGAACTGAAACAAATACCCAAATGCAATGTTACCTCTGAGCACAATCTTAACCGCGATTAGCCCTTTCGGAGCCCTGCAAGGGCTGTTGGCAAATCTCAACCCTCACATGCGAAGCAGTAAATCTGGAACTGAAACAAATACCCAAATGCAATATTACCTCTGAGCATAATCTTAACCGCATTAGCTCCTTTCGGAGCCCTGCAAATCCTGTGGGCAAATCTCAACCCTCACATGCGAAGCAGTAAATCTGGAACTGAAACAAATACCCAAATGCAGTATTACCTCTGAGCACAATCTTAACCGCGATTAGCTCCTTTCAGAGCCCTGCAAGGCCTGTGGGAAATCTCAACCCTCACATGCGAAGCAGTAAATCTGGAACTGAAACAAATATCCAAATGCAATATCACCTCTGAGCACAATCTTAACCGCGATTAGCTCCTTTCGGAGCCCTGCAAGGCCTGTGAGCAAATCTCAACCCTCACATGCGAAGCAGTAAATCTGGAACTGAAACAAATACCCAAATGCAGTATTACCTCTGAGCACAATCTTAACCGCGATTAGCTCCTTTCGGAGCCCTGCAAGGCCTGTGAGCAAATCTCAACCCTCACATGCGAAGCAGTAAATCTGGAACTGAAACAAATACCCAAATGCAGTATTACCTCTGAGCACAATCTTAACCGCGATTAGGTCCTTTCGTAGCCCTGCAAGGCCTGTGAGCAAATCTCAACCCTCACATGCGAAGCAGTAAATTTGGAACTGAAACAAATACCCAAATGCAATATTACCTCTGAGCACAATCTTAACCGCGATTAGCTCCTTTCGGAGCCCTGCAAGGCCTGTGAGCAAATCTCAACCCTCACATGCGAAGCAGTAAATCTGGAACTGAAACAAATACCCAAATGCAGTATTACCTCTGAGCACAATCTTAACCGTGATTAGCTCCTTTCGGAGCCCTGCAAGGCCTGTGAGCAAATCTCAACCCTCACATGCGAAGCAGTAAATCTGGAACTGAAACAAATACCCAAATGCAATGTTACCTCTGAGCACAGTCTTAACCGCGATTAGCTCCTTTCGGAGCCCTGCAAGGCCTGTGAGCATACTCAACCCTCACATGCGAAGCAGTAAATCTGGAACTGAAACAAATACCCAAATGCAGTATTACCTCTGAGCACAATCTTAACCGCGATTAGCTCCTTTCGGAGCCCTGCAAGGCCTGTGAGCAAATCTCAACCCTCACATGCGAAGCAGTAAATCTGGAACTGAAACAAAGACCCAAATGCAATATCACCTCTGAGCACAATCTTAACCGCGATTAGCTCCTTTCGGAGCCCTGCAAGGCCTGTGAGCAAATCTCAAACCTCACATGCGAAGCAGTAAATCTGGAACTGAAACAAATACCCAAATGCACTATTACCTCTGAGCACAATCTTAACCGCGATTAGCTCCTTTCGGAGCCCTGCAAGGCCTGTGAGCAAATCTCAACCCTCACATTCGAAGCAGTAAATCTGGAACTGAAACATATACCCAAATGCAGTATTACCTCTGAGCACAATATTAACCGCGATTAGCTCCTTTCGGAGCCCTGCAAGGCCTGTGAGCAAATCTCAACCCTCACATGCGAAGCAGTAAATCTGGAACTGAAACAAATACCCAAATGCAATATTACCTCTGAGCACAATCTCAACCGCGATTAGCTCTTTTCGGAGCCCTGCAAGGCCTGTGAGCAAATCCCAACCCTCACATGCGAAGAAGTAAATCTGGAACTGAAACAAATACCCAAATGCAATATTACTTCTGAGCACAATCTTAACCGCGATTAGCTCCTTTCGGAGCCCTGCAAGGCCTCTGGGCAAATCTCAACCCTCACATGCGAAGCAGTAAATCTGGAACTGAAACAAATACCCAAATGCAATATTACCTCTGAGCACAATCTTAACAGCGATTAGCTCCTTTCGGAGCCCTGCAAGGCCTGTGGGCAAATCTCAACCCTCACATGCGAAGCAGTAAATCTGGAACTGAAACAAATACCCAAATGCAATGTTACCTCTGAGCACAATCTTAACCGCGATTAGTCCTTTCGGAGCCCTGCAAGGGCTGTTGGCAAATCTCAACCCTCACATGCGAAGCAGTAAATCTGGAACTGAAACAAATACCCAAATGCAATATTACCTCTGAGCATAATCTTAACCGCATTAGCTCCTTTCGGAGCCCTGCAAATCCTGTGGGCAAATCTCAACCCTCACATGCGAAGCAGTAAATCTGGAACTGAAACAAATACCCAAATGCAGTATTACCTCTGAGCACAATCTTAACCGCGATTAGCTCCTTTCGGAGCCCTGCAAGGCCTGTGGGAAATCTCAACCCTCACATGCGAAGCAGTAAATCTGGAACTGAAACAAATATCCAAATGCAGTATTACCTCTGAGCACAATCTTAACCGCGATTAGCTCCTTTCGGAGCCCTGCAAGGCCTGTGAGCAAATCTCAACCCTCACATGCGAAGCAGTAAATCTGGAACTGAAACAAATACCCAAATGCAGTATTACCTCTGAGCACAATCTTAATCGCGATTAGCTCCTTTCGTAGCCCTGCAAGGCCTGTGAGCAAATCTCAACCCTCACATGCGAAGCAGTAAATTTGGAACTGAAACAAATCTCCTTTCGGAGCCCTGCAAATCCTGTGAGCAAATCTCAACCCTCACATGCGAAGCAGTAAATCTGGAACTGAAACAAATACCCAAATGCAGTATTACATCTGAGCACAATCTTAACCGCGATTAGCTCCTTTCGGAGCCCTGCAAGGCCTGTGAGCAAATCTCAACCCTCCCATGCGAAGCAGTAAATCTGGAACTGAAACAAATGCCCAAATGCAGTATTACCTCTGAGCACAATCTTAACCGCGATTAGCTCCTTTCGGAGCCCTGCAAGGCCTGTGAGCAAATCTCAACCCTCACATGCGAAGCAGTAAATCTGGAACTGAAACAAATACCCAAATGCAATATCACCTCTGAGCACAATCTTAACCGCGATTAGCTCCTTTCGGAGCCCTGCAAGGCCTGTGAGCAAATCTCAAACCTCACATGCGAAGCAGTAAATCTGGAACTGAAACAAATACCCAAATGCACTATTACCTCTGAGCACAATCTTAACCGCGATTAGCTCCTTTCGGAGCCCTGCAAGGCCTGTGAGCAAATCTCAACCCTCACATTCGAAGCAGTAAATCTGGAACTGAAACATATACCCAAATGCAGTATTACCTCTGAGCACAATATTAACCGCGATTAGCTCCTTTCGGAGCCCTGCAAGGCCTGTGAGCAAATCTCAACCCTCACATGCAAAGCAGTAAATCTGGAACTGAAACAAATACCCAAATGCAATATTACCTTTGAGCACAATCTCAACCGCGATTAGCTCTTTTCGGAGCCCTGCAAGGCCTGTGAGCAAATCCCAACCCTCACATGCGAAGCAGTAAATCTGGAACTGAAACAAATACCCAAATGCAATATTACTTCTGAGCACAATCTTAACCGCGATTAGCTCCTTTCGGAGCCCTGCAAGGCCTGTGGGCAAATCTCAACCCTCACATGCGAAGCAGTAAATCTGGAACTGAAACAAATACCCAAATGCAATATTACCTCTGAGCACAATCTTAAGCGCGATTAGCTCCTTTCGGAGACCTGCAAGGCCTGTGGGCAAATCTCAACCCTCAAATGCGAAGCAGTAAATCTGGAACTGAAACAAATACCCAAATGCAATGTTACCTCTGAGCACAATCTTAACCGCGATTAGTCCTTTCGGAGCCCTGCAAGGGCTGTTGGCAAATCTCAACCCTCACATGCGAAGCAGTAAATCTGGAACTGAAACAAATACCCAAATGCAATATTACCTCTGAGCATAATCTTATCCGCATTAGCTCCTTTCGGAGCCCTGCAAATCCTGTGGGCAAATCTCAACCCTCACATGCGAAGCAGTAAATCTGGAACTGAAACAAATACCCAAATGCAGTATTACCTCTGAGCACAATCTTAACCGCGATTAGCTCCTTTCGGAGCACTGCAAGGCCTGTGGGAAATCTCAACCCTCACATGCGAAGCAGTAAATCTGGAACTGAAACAAATATCCAAATGCAGTATTACCTCTGAGCACAATCTTAACCGCGATTAGCTCCTTTCGGAGCCCTGCAAGGCCTGTGAGCAAATCTCAACCCTCACATGCGAAGCAGTAAATCTGGAACTGAAACAAATACCCAAATGCAGTATTACCTCTGAGCACAATCTTAAGCGCGATTAGCTCCTTTCGGAGGCCTGCAAGGCCTGTGAGCAAATCTCAACCCTCACATGCGAAGCAGTAAATCTGGAACTGAAACAAATACCCAAATGCAATATTACCTCTGAGCACAATCTTAACCGCGATTAGCTCCTTTCGGAGCCCTGCAAGGCCTGTGAGCATAGTCAACCCTCACATGCGAAGCAGTAAATCTGGAACTGAAACAAAAACCCAAATGCAGTATTACCTCTGAGCACAATCTTAACCGCGATTAGCTCCTTTCGGAGCCCTGCAAGGCCTGTGAGCAAATCTCAACCCTCACATGCGAAGCAGTAAATGTGGAACTGAAACAAATACCCAAATGCAATATCACCTCTGAGCACAATCTTAACCGTAATTAGTTCCTTTTGGAGCCCTGCAAGGCCTGTGAGCAAATCTGAACCTTCACATGCGAAGCAGTAGATCTGGAACTGAAACAAATACCCAAATGCAGTATTACCTTTGAGCACAATCTTAACCGCGATTAGCTCCTTTCGGAGCCCTGCAAGGCCTGTGAGCAAATCTCAACCCTCACATGCGAAGATAAAAATCTGGAACTGAAACAAATACCCAAATGCAGTATTACCTCTGAGCACAATCTTTACCGCGATTAGCTCCTTTCGGAGCCCTGCAAGGCCTGTGAGCAAATCTCAACCCTCACATGCAAAGCAGTAAATCTGGAACTGAAACAAATACCCAAATGCAATATTACCTCTGAGCACAATCTTAACCGCGATTAGCTCCTTTCGGAGCCCTGCAAGGCCGGTGGGCAAATCTCAACCCTCACATGCGAAGCAGTAAATCTGGAACTGAAACAAATACCCAAATGCAATATTACCTCTCAGCACAATCTTAACCGCGATTAGCTCCTTTCGGAGCCCTGCAAGGCCTGTGGACAAATCTCAACCCTCACATGCGAAGCAGTAAATCTGGAACTGAAACAAATACCCAAATGCAATATTACCTCTGAGCACAATCTTAACCGCGATTAGCTCCTTTCGGAGCCCTGCAAGGCCTGTGAGCATAGTCAACCCTCACATGCGAAGCAGTAAATCTGGAACTGAAACAAATACCCAAATGCAGTATTACCTCTGAGCACAATCTTAACCGCGATTAGCTCCTTTCGGAGCCCTGCAAGGCCTGTGAGCAAATCTCATCCCTCAAATGCGAAGCAGTAAATCTGGAACTGAAACAAATACCCAAATGCAGTATTACCTCTGAGCACAATCTTAACCGCGATTAGCTCCTTTCGTAGCCCTGCAAGGCCTGTGAGCAAATCTCAACCCTCACATGTGAAGCAGTAAATTTGGAACTGAAACAAATACCCAAATGCAATATTACCTCTGAGCACAATCTTAACCGCGATTAGCTCCTTTCGGAGCCCTGCAAGGCCTGTGAGCAAATCTCAACCCTCACATGCGAAGCAGTAAATCTGGAACTGAAACAAATACCCAAATGCAATATTACCTCTGAGCACAATCTTAACCGCGATTAGCTCCTTTCGGAGCCCTGCAAGGCCGGTGGGCAAATCTCAACCCTCACATGCGAAGCAGTAAATCTGGAACTGAAACAAATACCCAAATGCAATATTACCTCTCAGCACAATCTTAACCGCGATTAGCTCCTTTCGGAGCCCTGCAAGGCCTGTGGACAAATCTCAACCCTCACATGCGAAGCAGTAAATCTGGAACTGAAACAAATACCCAAATGCAATATTACCTCTGAGCACAATCTTAACCGCGATTAGCTCCTTTCGGAGCCCTGCAAGGCCTGTGAGCATAGTCAACCCTCACATGCGATGCAGTAAATCTGGAACTGAAACAAATACCCAAATGCAGTATTACCTCTGAGCACAATCTTAACCGCGATTAGCTCCTTTCGGAGCCCTGCAAGGCCTGTGAGCAAATCTCATCCCTCACATGCGAAGCAGTAAATCTGGAACTGAAACAAATACCCAAATGCAGTATTACCTCTGAGCACAATCTTAACCGCGATTAGCTCCTTTCGTAGCCCTGCAAGGCCTGTGAGCAAATCTCAACCCTCACATGTGAAGCAGTAAATTTGGAACTGAAACAAATACCCAAATGCAATATTACCTGTGAGCACAATCTTAACCGCGATTAGCTCCTTTCGGAGCCCTGCAAGGCCTGTGGGAAATCTCAACCCTCACATGCGAAGCAGTAAATCTGGAACTGAAACAAATATCCAAATGCAGTATTACCTCTGAGCACAATCTTAACCGCGATTAGCTCCTTTCGGAGCCCTGCAAGGCCTGTGAGCAAATCTCAACCCTCACATGCGAAGCAGTAAATCTGGAACTGAAACAAATACCCAAATGCAGTATTACCTCTGAGCACAATCTTAATCGCGATTAGCTCCTTTCGTAGCCCTGCAAGGCCTGTGAGCAAATCTCAACCCTCACATGCGAAGCAGTAAATTTGGAACTGAAACAAATCTCCTTTCGGAGCCCTGCAAGGCCTGTGAGAAAATCTCAACCCTCACATGCGAAGCAGTAAATCTGGAACTGAAACAAATACCCAAATGCAGTATTACCTCTGAGCACAATCTTAACCGCGATTAGCTCCTTTCGGAGGCCTGCAAGGCCTGTGAGCAAATCTCAACCCTCACAAGCGAAGCAGTAAAACTGGAACTGAAACAAATACCCAAATGCAATATTACCTCTGAGCACAATCTTAACCGTGATTAGCTCCTTTCGGAGCCCTGCAAGGCCTGTGAGCAAATCTCAACCCTCACATGCGAAGCAGTAAATCTGGAACTGAAACAAATACCCAAATGCAATATTACCTCTGAGCACAGTCTTAACCGCGATTAGCTCCTTTCGGAGCCCTGCAAATCCTGTGAGCAAATCTCAACCCTCACATGCGAAGCAGTAAATCTGGAACTGAAACAAATACCCAAATGCAGTATTACATCTGAGCACAATCTTAACCGCGATTAGCTCCTTTCGGAGCCCCGCAAGGCCTGTGAGCAAATCTCAACCCTCCCATGCGAAGCAGTAAATCTGGAACTGAAACAAATACCCAAATGCAGTATTACCTCTGAGCACAATCTTAACCGCGATTAGCTCCTTTCGGAGCCCTGCAAGGCCTGTGAGCAAATCTCAACCCTCACATGCGAAGCAGTAAATCTGGAACTGAAACAAATACCCAAATGCAATATCACCTCTGAGCACAATCTTAACCGCGATTAGCTCCTTTCGGAGCCCTGCAAGGCCTGTGAGCAAATCTCAAACCTCACATGCGAAGCAGTAAATCTGGAACTGAAACAAATACCCAAATGCACTATTACCTCTGAGCACAATCTTAACCGCGATTAGCTCCTTTCGGAGCCCTGCAAGGCCTGTGAGCAAATCTCAACCCTCACATTCGAAGCAGTAAATCTGGAACTGAAACATATACCCAAATGCAGTATTACCTCTGAGCACAATATTAACCGCGATTAGCTCCTTTCGGAGCCCTGCAAGGCCTGTGAGCAAATCTCAACCCTCACATGCAAAGCAGTAAATCTGGAACTGAAACAAATACCCAAATGCAATATTACCTTTGAGCACAATCTCAACCGCGATTAGCTCTTTTCGGAGCCCTGCAAGGCCTGTGAGCAAATCCCAACCCTCACATGCGAAGCAGTAAATCTGGAACTGAAACAAATACCCAAATGCAATATTACTTCTGAGCACAATCTTAACCGCGATTAGCTCCTTTCGGAGCCCTGCAAGGCCTGTGGGCAAATCTCAACCCTCACATGCGAAGCAGTAAATCTGGAACTGAAACAAATACCCAAATGCAATATTACCTCTGAGCACAATCTTAAGCGCGATTAGCTCCTTTCGGAGACCTGCAAGGCCTGTGGGCAAATCTCAACCCTCAAATGCGAAGCAGTAAATCTGGAACTGAAACAAATACCCAAATGCAATGTTACCTCTGAGCACAATCTTAACCGCGATTAGTCCTTTCGGAGCCCTGCAAGGGCTGTTGGCAAATCTCAACCCTCACATGCGAAGCAGTAAATCTGGAACTGAAACAAATACCCAAATGCAATATTACCTCTGAGCATAATCTTATCCGCATTAGCTCCTTTCGGAGCCCTGCAAATCCTGTGGGCAAATCTCAACCCTCACATGCGAAGCAGTAAATCTGGAACTGAAACAAATACCCAAATGCAGTATTACCTCTGAGCACAATCTTAACCGCGATTAGCTCCTTTCGGAGCACTGCAAGGCCTGTGGGAAATCTCAACCCTCACATGCGAAGCAGTAAATCTGGAACTGAAACAAATATCCAAATGCAGTATTACCTCTGAGCACAATCTTAACCGCGATTAGCTCCTTTCGGAGCCCTGCAAGGCCTGTGAGCAAATCTCAACCCTCACATGCGAAGCAGTAAATCTGGAACTGAAACAAATACCCAAATGCAGTATTACCTCTGAGCACAATCTTAACCGCGATTAGCTCCTTTCGTAGCCCTGCAAGGCCTGTGAGCAAATCTCAACCCTCACATGCGAAGCAGTAAATTTGGAACTGAAACAAATCTCCTTTCGGAGCCCTGCAAGGCCTGTGAGAAAATCTCAACCCTCACATGCGAAGCAGTAAATCTGGAACTGAAACAAATACCCAAATGCAGTATTACCTCTGAGCACAATCTTAAGCGCGATTAGCTCCTTTCGGAGGCCTGCAAGGCCTGTGAGCAAATCTCAACCCTCACATGCGAAGCAGTAAATCTGGAACTGAAACAAATACCCAAATGCAATATTACCTCTGAGCACAATCTTAACCGCGATTAGCTCCTTTCGGAGCCCTGCAAGGCCTGTGAGCATAGTCAACCCTCACATGCGAAGCAGTAAATCTGGAACTGAAACAAAAACCCAAATGCAGTATTACCTCTGAGCACAATCTTAACCGCGATTAGCTCCTTTCGGAGCCCTGCAAGGCCTGTGAGCAAATCTCAACCCTCACATGCGAAGCAGTAAATGTGGAACTGAAACAAATACCCAAATGCAATATCACCTCTGAGCACAATCTTAACCGTAATTAGTTCCTTTTGGAGCCCTGCAAGGCCTGTGAGCAAATCTGAACCTTCACATGCGAAGCAGTAGATCTGGAACTGAAACAAATACCCAAATGCAGTATTACCTTTGAGCACAATCTTAACCGCGATTAGCTCCTTTCGGAGCCCTGCAAGGCCTGTGAGCAAATCTCAACCCTCACATGCGAAGATAAAAATCTGGAACTGAAACAAATACCCAAATGCAGTATTACCTCTGAGCACAATCTTTACCGCGATTAGCTCCTTTCGGAGCCCTGCAAGGCCTGTGAGCAAATCTCAACCCTCACATGCAAAGCAGTAAATCTGGAACTGAAACAAATACCCAAATGCAATATTACCTCTGAGCACAATCTTAACCGCGATTAGCTCCTTTCGGAGCCCTGCAAGGCCGGTGGGCAAATCTCAACCCTCACATGCGAAGCAGTAAATCTGGAACTGAAACAAATACCCAAATGCAATATTACCTCTCAGCACAATCTTAACCGCGATTAGCTCCTTTCGGAGCCCTGCAAGGCCTGTGGACAAATCTCAACCCTCACATGCGAAGCAGTAAATCTGGAACTGAAACAAATACCCAAATGCAATATTACCTCTGAGCACAATCTTAACCGCGATTAGCTCCTTTCGGAGCCCTGCAAGGCCTGTGAGCATAGTCAACCCTCACATGCGAAGCAGTAAATCTGGAACTGAAACAAATACCCAAATGCAGTATTACCTCTGAGCACAATCTTAACCGCGATTAGCTCCTTTCGGAGCCCTGCAAGGCCTGTGAGCAAATCTCATCCCTCACATGCGAAGCAGTAAATCTGGAACTGAAACAAATACCCAAATGCAGTATTACCTCTGAGCACAATCTTAACCGCGATTAGCTCCTTTCGTAGCCCTGCAAGGCCTGTGAGCAAATCTCAACCCTCACATGTGAAGCAGTAAATTTGGAACTGAAACAAATACCCAAATGCAATATTACCTCTGAGCACAATCTTAACCGCGATTAGCTCCTTTCGGAGCCCTGCAAGGCCTGTGAGCAAATCTCAACCCTCACATGCGAAGCAGTAAATCTGGAACTGAAACAAATACCCAAATGCAGTATTACCTCTGAGCACAATCTTAACCGTGATTAGCTCCTTTCGGAGCCCTGCAAGGCCTGTGAGCAAATCTCAACCCTCACATGCGAAGCAGTAAATCTGGAACTGAAACAAATACCCAAATGCAATATTACCTCTGAGCACAATCTTAACCGCGATTAGCTCCTTTCGGAGCCCTGCAAGGCCTGTGAGCATACTCAACCCTCACATGCGAAGCAGTAAATCTGGAACTGAAACAAATACCCAAATGCAGTATTACCTCTGAGCACAATCTTAACCGCGATTAGCTCCTTTCGGAGCCCTGCAAGGCCTGTGAGCAAATCTCAACCCTCACATGCGAAGGAGTAAATCTGGAACTGAAACAAAGACTAAAATGCAATATCACCTCTCAGCACAATCTTAACCGCGATTAGCTCCTTTTGGAGCCCTGCAAGGCCTGTGAGCAAATCTCAACCCTCACATGCGAAGCAGTAAATCTGGAACTGAAACAAATACCCAAATGCAATATTACCTCTGAGCACAATCTTAACCGCGATTAGTCCTTTCGGAGCCCTGCAAGGGCTGTTGGCAAATCTCAACCCTCACATGCGAAGCAGTAAATCTGGAACTGAAACAAATACCCAAATGCAATATTACCTCTGAGCACAATCTGAACCGCATTAGCTCCTTTCGGAGCCCTGGAAATCCTGTGGGCAAATCTCAACCCTCACATGCGAAGCAGTAAATCTGGAACTGAAACAAATACCCAAATGCAGTATTACCTCTGAGCACAATCTAAACCGCGATTAGCTCATTTCGGAGCCCTGCAAGGCCTGTGGGAAATCTCAACCCTCACATGCGAAGCAGTAAATCTGGAACTGAAACAAATACCCAAATGCAATATTACCTCTGAGCACAATCTTAACCGCGATTAGCTCCTTTCGGAGCCCTGCAAGGCCTGTGAGCAAATCTCAACCCTCACATTCGAAGCAGTAAATCTGGAACTGAAACATATACCCAAATGCAGTATTACCTCTGAGCACAATATTAACCGCGATTAGCTCCTTTCGGAGCCCTGCAAGGCCTGTGAGCAAATCTCAACCCTCACATGCGAAGCAGTAAATCTGGAACTGAAACAAATACCCAAATGCAATATTACCTCTGAGCACAATCTTAACCGCGATTAGGTCCTTTCGTAGCCCTGCAAGGCCTGTGAGCAAATCTCAACCCTCACATGCGAAGCAGTAAATCTGGAACTGAAACAAATACCCAAATGCAGTATTACCTCTGAGCACAATCTTAACCGTGATTAGCTCCTTTCGGAGCCCTGCAAGGCCTGTGAGCAAATCTCAACCCTCACATGCGAAGCAGTAAATCTGGAACTGAAACAAATACCCAAATGCAATATTACCTCTGAGCACAGTCTTAACCGCGATTAGCTCCTTTCGGAGCCCTGCAAGGCCTGTGAGCATACTCAACCCTCACATGCGAAGCAGTAAATCTGGAACTGAAACAAATACCCAAATGCAGTATTACCTCTGAGCACAATCTTAACCGCGATTAGCTCCTTTCGGAGCCCTGCAAGGCCTGTGAGCAAATCTCAACCCTCACATGCGAAGCAGTAAATCTGGAACTGAAACAAAGACCCAAATGCAATATCACCTGTGAGCACAATCTTAACCGCGATTAGCTCCTTTCGGAGCCCTGCAAGGCTTGTGAGCAAATCTCAAACCTCACATGCGAAGCAGTAAATCTGGAACTGAAACAAAATACCCAAATGCAATATTACTTCTGAGCACAATCTTAACCGCGATTAGCTCCTTTCGGAGCCCTGCAAGGCCTGTGGGCAAATCTCAACCCTCACATGCGAAGCAGTAAATCTGGAACTGAAACAAATACCCAAATGCAATATTACCTCTGAGCACAATCTTAACCGCGATTAGCTCCTTTCGGAGCCCTGCAAGGCCTGTGGGCAAATCTCAACCCTCACATGCGAAGCAGTAAATCTGGAACTGAAACAAATACCCAAATGCAATGTTACCTCTGAGCACAATCTTAACCGCGATTAGTCCTTTCGGAGCCCTGCAAGGGCTGTTGGCAAATCTCAACCCTCACATGCGAAGCAGTAAATCTGGAACCGAAACAAATACCCAAATGCAATATTACCTCTGAGCACAATCTTAACCGCATTAGCTCCTTTCGGAGCCCTGCAAATCCGGTGGGCAAATCTCAACCCTCACATGCGAAGCAGTAAATCTGGAACTGAAACAAATACCCAAATCCAGTATTACCTCTGAGCACAATCTTAACCGCGATTAGCTCCTTTCGGAGCGCTGCAAGGCCTGTGGGAAATCTCAACCCTCACATGCGAAGCAGTAAATCTTGATCTGAATCAAATATCCAAATGCAGTATTACCTCTGAGCACAATCTTAACCGCGATTAGCTCCTTTCGGAGCCCTGCAAGGCCTGTGAGCAAATCTCAACCCTCACATGCGAAGCAGTAAATCTGGAACTGAAACAAATACCCAAATGCAGCATAACCTCTGAGCACAATCTTAACCGCGATTAGCTCCTTTCGTAGCCCTGCAAGGCCTGTGAGCAAATCTCAACCCTCACATGCGAAGCAGTAAATTTGGAACTGAAACAAATCTCCTTTCGGAGCCCTGCAAGGCCTGTGAGAAAATCTCAACCCTCACATGCGAAGCAGTAAATCTGGAACTGAAACAAATACCCAAATGCAGTATTACCTCTGAGCACAATCTTAACCGCGATTAGCTCCTTCGGAGGCCTGCAAGGCCAGTGAGCAAATCTCAACCCTCACATGCGAAGCAGTAAATATGGAACTGAAACAAATACCCAAATGCAATATTACCTCTGAGCACAATCTTAACCGCGATTAGCTCCTTTCGGAGCCCTGCAAGGCCTGTGAGCATAGTCAACCCTCACATGCGAAGCAGTAAATCTGGAACTGAAACAAAAACCCAAATGCAGTATTACCTCTGAGCACAATCTTAACCGCGATTAGCTCCTTTCGGAGCCCTGCAAGGCCTGTGAGCAAATCTCAACCCTCACATGCGAAGCAGTAAATGTGGAACTGAAACAAAAACCCAAATGCAATATCACCTCTGAGCACAATCTTAACCGTGATTAGCTCCTTTTGGAGCCCTGCAAGGCCTGTGAGCAAATCTGAACCTTCACATGCGAAGCAGTAGATCTGGAACTGAAACAAATACCCAAATGCAGTATTACCTCTGAGCACAATCTTAACCGCGATTAGCTCCTTTCGGAGCCCTGCAAGGCCTGTGAGCAAATCTCAACCCTCACATGCGAAGATAAAAATCTGGAACTGAAACAAATACCCAAATGCAGTATTACCTCTGAGCACAATCTTTACCGCGATTAGCTCCTTTCGGAGCCCTGCAAGGCCTGTGAGCAAATCTCAACCCTCACATGCGAAGCAGTAAATCTGGAACTGAAACAAATACCCAAATGCAGTATTACCTCTGAGCACAATCTTAACCGCGATTAGCTCCTTTCGGAGCCCTGCAAGGCCGGTGGGCAAATCTCAACCCTCACATGCGAAGCAGTAAATCTGGAACTGAAACAAATACCCAAATGCAATCTTACCTCTCAGCACAATCTTAACCGCGATTAGCTCGTTTCGGAGCCCTGCAAGGCCTGTGGACAAATCTCAACCCTCACATGCGAAGCAGTAAATCTGGAACTGAAACAAATACCCAAATGCAATATTACCTCTGAGCAATCTCTTAACCGCGATTAGCCCCTTTCGGAGCCCTGCAAGGCCTGTGAGCATAGTCAACCCTCACATGCGAAGCAGTAAATCTGGAACTGAAACAAATACCCAAATGCAGTATTACCTCTGAGCACAATCTTAACCGCGATTAGCTCCTTTCGGAGCCCTGCAAGGCCTGTGAGCAAATCTCAACCGTCACATGCGAAGCAGTAAATCTGGAACTGAAACAAATACCCAAATGCAGTATTACCTCTGAGCACAATCTTAACCGCGATTAGCTCCTTTCGTAGCCCTGCAAGGCCTGTGAGCAAATCTCAACCCTCACATGTGAAGCAGTAAATTTGGAACTGAAACAAATACCCAAATGCAATATTACCTCTGAGCACAATCTTAACCGCGATTAGCTCCTTTCGGAGCCCTGCAAGGCCTGTGAGCAAATCTCAACCCTCACATGCGAAGCAGTAAATCTGGAACTGAAACAAATACCCAAATGCAATATTACCTCTGAGCACAATCTTAACCGCGATTAGCTCCTTTCGGAGCCCTGCAAGGCCTGTGAGCATAGTCAACCCTCACATGCGAAGCAGTAAATCTGGAACTGAAACAAATACCGAAATGCAGTATTACCTCTGAGCACAATCTTAACCGCGATTAGCTCCTTTCGGAGCCCTGCAAGGCCGGTGGGCAAATCTCAACCCTCACATGCGAAGCAGTAAATCTGGAACTGAAACAAATACCCAAATGCAATATTACCTCTCAGCACAATCTTAACCGCGATTAGCTCCTTTCGGAGCCCTGCAAGGCCTGTGGACAAATCTCAACCCTCACATGCGAAGCAGTAAATCTGGAACTGAAACAAATACCCAAATGCAATATTACCTCTGAGCACAATCTTAACCGCGATTAGCTCCTTTCGGAGCCCTGCAAGGCCTGTGAGCATAGTCAACCCTCACATGCGAAGCAGTAAATCTGGAACTGAAACAAATACCCAAATGCAGTATTACCTCTGAGCACAATCTTAACCGCGATTAGCTCCTTTCGGAGCCCTGCAAGGCCTGTGAGCAAATCTCAACCCTCACATGCGAAGCAGTAAATCTGGAACTGAAACAAATACCCAAATGCAGTATTACCTCTGAGCACAATCTTAACCGCGATTAGCTCCTTTCGTAGCCCTGCAAGGCCTGTGAGCAAATCTCAACCCTCACATGTGAAGCAGTAAATTTGGAACTGAAACAAATACCCAAATGCAATATTACCTCTGAGCACAATCTTAACCGCGATTTGCTCCTTTCGGAGCCCTGCAAGGCCTGTGAGCAAATCTCAACCCTCACATGCGAAGCAGTAAATCTGGAACTGAAACAAATACCCAAATGCAATATTACCTCTGAGCACAATCTTAACCGCGATTTGCTCCTTTCGGAGCCCTGCAAGGCCTGTGAGCAAATCTCAACCCTCACATGTGAAGCAGTAAATCTGGAACTGAAACAAATACCCAAATGCAGTATTACCTCTGAGCACAATCTTAACCGTGATTAGCTCCTTTCGGAGCCCTGCAAGGCCTGTGAGCAAATCTCAACCCTCACATGCGAAGCAGTAAATCTGGAACTGAAACAAATACCCAAATGCAATATTACCTCTGAGCACAATCTTAACCGCGATTAGCTCCTTTCGGAGCCCTGCAAGGCCTGTGAGCATACTCAACCCTCACATGCGAAGCAGTAAATCTGGAACTGAAACAAATACCCAAATGCAGTATTACCTCTGAGCACAATCTTAACCGCGATTAGCTCCTTTCGGAGCCCTGCAAGGCCTGTGAGCAAATCTCAACCCTCACATGCGAAGGAGTAAATCTGGAACTGAAACAAAGACCAAAATGCAATATCACCTCTCAGCACAATCTTAACCGCGATTAGCTCCTTTTGGAGCCCTGCAAGGCCTGTGAGCAAATCTCAACCCTCACATGCGAAGCAGTAAATCTGGAACTGAAACAAATACCCAAATGCAATATTACCTCTGAGCACAATCTTAACCGCGATTAGTCCTTTCGGAGCCCTGCAAGGGCTGTTGGCAAATCTCAACCCTCACATGCGAAGCAGTAAATCTGGAACTGAAACAAATACCCAAATGCAATATTATTTGAGCACAATCTTAACCGCATTAGCTCCTTTCGGAGCCCTGGAAATCCTGTGGGCAAATCTCAACCCTCACATGCGAAGCAGTAAATCTGGAACTGAAACAAATACCCAAATGCAGTATTACCTCTGAGCACAATCTTAACCGCGATTAGCTCCTTTCGGAGCCCTGCAAGGCCTGTGGGAAATCTCAACCCTCACATGCGAAGCAGTAAATCTGGAACTGAAACAAATACCCAAATGCAATATTACCTCTGAGCACAATCTTAACCGCGATTAGCTCCTTTCGGAGCCCTGCAAGGCCTGTGGGCAAATCTCAACCCTCACATGCGAAGCAGTAAATCTGGAACTGAAACAAATACCCAAATGCAATATTACCTCTGAGCACAATCTTAACCGCGATTAGCTCCTTTCGGAGCCCTGCAAGGCCTGTGGGCAAATCTCAACCCTCACATGCGAAGCAGTAAATCTGGAACTGAAACAAATACCCAAATGCAATGTTACCTCTGAGCACAATCTTAACCGCGATTAGTCCTTTCGGAGCCCTGCAAGGGCTGTTGGCAAATCTCAACCCTCACATGCGAAGCAGTAAATCTGGAACTGAAACAAATACCCAAATGCAATATTCCCTCTGAGCACAATCTTAACCGCATTAGCTCCTTTCGGAGCCCTGCAAATCCTGTGGGCAAATCTCAACCCTCATATGCGAAGCAGTAAATCTGGAACTGAAACAAATACCCATATCCAGTATTACCTCTGAGCACAATCTTAACCGCGATTAGCTCCTTTCGGAGCCCTGCAAGGCCTGTGGGAAATCTCAACCCTCACATGCGAAGCAGTAAATCTGGAACTGAAACAAATACCCAAATGCAGTATTACCTCTGAGCACAATCTTAACCGCGATTTGCTCCTTTCGTAGCCCTGCAAGGCCTGTGAGCAAATCTCAACCCTCACATGCGAAGCAGTAAATTTGGAACTGAAACAAATCTCCTTTCGGAGCCCTGCAAGGCCTGTGAGAAAATCTCAACCCTCACATGCGAAGCAGTAAATCTGGTACTGAAACAAATACCCAAAATGCAGTATTACCTCTGAGCACAATCTTAACCGCGATTAGCTCCTTTCGGAGGCCTGCAAGGCCTGTGAGCAAATCTCAACCCTCACATGCGAAGCAGTAAATGTGGAACTGAAACAAATACCCAAATGCAATATCACCTCTGAGCACAATCTTAACCGTGATTAGCTCCTTTTGGAGCCCTGCAAGGCCTGTGAGCAAATCTGAACCTTCACATGCGAAGCAGTAGATCTGGAACTGAAACAAATACCCAAATGCAGTATTACCTCTGAGCACAATCTTAACCGCGATTAGCTCCTTTCGGAGCCCTGCAAGGCCTGTGAGCAAATCTCAACCACCCTCACATGCGAAGATAAAAATCTGGAACTGAAACAAATACCCAAATGCAGTATTACCTCTGAGCACAATCTTTACCGCGATTAGCTCCTTTCGGAGCCCTGCAAGGCCTGTGAGCAAATCTCAACCCTCACATGCGAAGCAGTAAATCTGGAACTGAAACAAATACCCAAATGCAGTATTACCTCTGAGCACAATCTTAACCGCGATTAGCTCCTTTCGTAGCCCTGCAAGGCCTGTGAGCAAATCTCAACCCTCACATGTGAAGCAGTAAATTTGGAACTGAAACAAATACCCAAATGCAATATTACCTCTGAGCACAATCTTAACCGCGATTTGCTCCTTTCGGAGCCCTGCAAGGCCTGTGAGCAAATCTCAACCCTCACATGCGAAGCAGTAAATCTGGAACTGAAACAAATACCCAAATGCAGTATTACCTCTGAGCACAATCTTAACCGTGATTAGCTCCTTTCGGAGCCCTGCAAGGCCTGTGAGCAAATCTCAACCCTCACATGCGAAGCAGTAAATCTGGAACTGAAACAAATACCCAAATGCAATATTACCTCTGAGCACAATCTTAACCGCGATTAGCTCCTTTCGGAGCCCTGCAAGGCCTGTGAGCATACTCAACCCTCACATGCGAAGCAGTAAATCTGGAACTGAAACAAATACCCAAATGCAGTATTACCTCTGAGCACAATCTTAACCGCGATTAGCTCCTTTCGGAGCCCTGCAAGGCCTGTGAGCAAATCTCAACCCTCACATGCGAAGGAGTAAATCTGGAACTGAAACAAAGACCAAAATGCAATATCACCTCTCAGCACAATCTTAACCGCGATTAGCTCCTTTTGGAGCCCTGCAAGGCCTGTGAGCAAATCTCAACCCTCACATGCGAAGCAGTAAATCTGGAACTGAAACAAATACCAAATGCAATATTACCTCTGAGCACAATCTTAACCGCGATTAGTCCTTTCGGAGCCCTGCAAGGGCTGTTGGCAAATCTCAACCCTCACATGCGAAGCAGTAAATCTGGAACTGAAACAAATACCCAAATGCAATATTACCTCTGAGCACAATCTTAACCGCATTAGCTCCTTTCGGAGCCCTGGAAATCCTGTGGGCAAATCTCAACCCTCACATGCGAAGCAGTAAATCTGGAACTGAAACAAATACCCAAATGCAGTATTACCTCTGAGCACAATCTTAACCGCGATTAGCTCCTTTCGGAGCCCTGCAAGGCCTGTGGGAAATCGCAACCCTCACATGCGAAGCAGTAAATCTGGAACTGAAACAAATACCCAAATGCAATATTACCTCTGAGCACAATCTTAACCGCGATTAGCTCCTTTCGGAGCCCTGCAAGGCCTGTGGGCAAATCTCAACCCTCACATGCGAAGCAGTAAATCTGGAACTGAAACAAATACCCAAATGCAATATTACCTCTGAGCACAATCTTAACCGCGATTAGCTCCTTTCGGAGCCCTGCAAGGCCTGTGGGCAAATCTCAACCCTCACATGCGAAGCAGTAAATCTGGAACTGAAACAAATACCCAAATGCAATGTTACCTCTGAGCACAATCTTAACCGCGATTAGTCCTTTCGGAGCCCTGCAAGGGCTGTTGGCAAATCTCAACCCTCACATGCGAAGCAGTAAATCTGGAACTGAAACAAATACCCAAATGCAATATTCCCTCTGAGCACAATCTTAACCGCATTAGCTCCTTTCGGAGCCCTGCAAATCCTGTGGGCAAATCTCAACCCTCACATGCGAAGCAGTAAATCTGGAACTGAAACAAATACCCATATCCAGTATTACCTCTGAGCACAATCTTAACCGCGATTAGCTCCTTTCGGAGCCCTGCAAGGCCTGTGGGAAATCTCAACCCTCACATGCGAAGCAGTAAATCTGGAACTGAAACAAATACCCAAATGCAGTATTACCTCTGAGCAAAATCTTAACCGCGATTTGCTCCTTTCGTAGCCCTGCAAGGCCTGTGAGCAAATCTCAACCCTCACATGCGAAGCAGTAAATTTCGAACTGAAACAAATCTCCTTTCGGAGCCCTGCAAGGCCTGTGAGAAAATCTCAACCCTCACATGCGAAGCAGTAAATCTGGTACTGAAACAAATACCCAAAATGCAGTATTACCTCTGAGCACAATCTTAACCGCGATTAGCTCCTTTCGGAGGCCTGCAAGGCCTGTGAGCAAATCTCAACCCTCACATGCGAAGCAGTAAATGTGGAACTGAAACAAATACCCAAATGCAATATCACCTCTGAGCACAATCTTAACCGTGATTAGCTCCTTTTGGAGCCCTGCAAGGCCTGTGAGCAAATCTGAACCTTCACATGCGAAGCAGTAGATCTGGAACTGAAACAAATACCCAAATGCAGTATTACCTCTGAGCACAATCTTAACCGCGATTAGCTCCTTTCGGAGCCCTGCAAGGCCTGTGAGCAAATCTCAACCACCCTCACATGCGAAGATAAAAATCTGGAACTGAAACAAATACCCAAATGCAGTATTACCTCTGAGCACAATCTTTACCGCGATTAGCTCCTTTCGGAGCCCTGCAAGGCCTGTGAGCAAATCTCAACCCTCACATGCGAAGCAGTAAATCTGGAACTGAAACAAATACCCAAATGCAATATTACCTCTGAGCACAATCTTAACCGCGATTAGCTCCTTTCGGAGCCCTCCAAGGCCGGTGGGCAAATCTCAACCCTCACATGCGAAGCAGTAAATCTGGAACTGAAACAAATACCCAAATGCAATATTACCTCTCAGCACAATCTTAACCGCGATTAGCTCCTTTCGGAGCCCTGCAAGGCCTGTGGACAAATCTCAACCCTCACATGCGAAGCAGTAAATCTGGAACTGAAACAAATACCCAAATGCAATATTACCTCTGAGCAAAATCTTAACCGCGATTAGCTCCTTTCGGAGCCCTGCAAGGCCTGTGAGCATAGTCAACCCTCACATGCGAAGCAGTAAATCTGGAACTGAAACAAATACCCAAATGCAGTATTACCTCTGAGCACAATCTTAACCGCGATTAGCTCCTTTCGGAGCCCTGCAAGGCCTGTGAGCAAATCTCAACCCTCACATGCGAAGCAGTAAATCTGGAACTGAAACAAATACCCAAATGCAGTATTACCTCTCAGCACAATGTTAACCGCGATTAGCTCCTTTCGTAGCACTGCAAGGCCTGTGAGCAAATCTCAACCCTCACATGTGAAGCAGTAAATTTGGAACTGAAACAAATACCCAAATGCAATATTACCTCTGAGCACAATCTTAACCGCGATTAGCTCCTTTCGGAGCCCTGCAAGGCCTGTGAGCAAATCTCAACCCTCACATGCGAAGCAGTAAATCTGGAACTGAAACAAATACCCAAATGCAGTATTACCTCTGAGCACAATCTTAACCGTGATTAGCTCCTTTCGGAGCCCTGCAAGGCCTGTGAGCAAATCTCAACCCTCACATGCGAAGCAGTAAATCTGGAACTGAAACAAATACCCAAATGCAATATTACCTCTGAGCACAATCTTAACCGCGATTAGCTCCTTTCGGAGCCCTGCAAGGCCTGTGAGCATACTCAACCCTCACATGCGAAGCAGTAAATCTGGAACTGAAACAAATACCCAAATGCAGTATTACCTCTGAGCACAATCTTAACCGCGATTAGCTCCTTTCGGAGCCCTGCAAGGCCTGTGAGCAAATCTCAACCCTCACATGCGAAGGAGTAAATCTGGAACTGAAACAAAGACCAAAATGCAATATCACCTCTCAGCACAATCTTAACCGCGATTAGCTCCTTTTGGAGGCCTGCAAGGCCTGTGAGCAAATCTCAACCCTCACATGCGAAGCAGTAAATCTGGAACTGAAACAAATACCCAAATGCAATATTACCTCTGAGCACAATCTTAACCGCGATTAGTCCTTTCGGAGCCCTGCAAGGCCTGTGAGCAAATATCAACCCTCACATGCGAAGCAGTAAATCTGGAACTGAAACAAATACCCAAATGCAGTATTACCTCTGAGCACAATCTTAACCGCGATTAGCTCCTTTCGGAGCCCTGCAAGGCCTGTGAGCAAATCTCAACCCTCACTTGCGAAGCAGTAAATCTGGAACTGAAACAAATACCCAAATGCAGTATTACCTCTGAGCACAATCTTAACCGCGATTAGCTCCTTTCGGAGCCCTGCAAGGCCTGTGAGCAAATATCAACCCTCACATGCGAAGCAGTAAATCTGGAACTGAAACAAATACCCAAATGCAGTATTACCTCTGAGCACAATCTTAACCGCGATTAGGTCCTTTCGTAGCCCTGCAAGGCCTGTGAGCAAATCTCAACCCTCACATGCGAAGCAGTAAATTTGGAACTGAAACAAATACCCAAATGCAATATTACCTCTGAGCACAATCTTAACCGCGATTAGCTCCTTTCGGAGCCCTGCAAGGCCTGTGAGCAAATCTCAACCCTTACATGCGAAGCAGTAAATCTGGAACTGAAACAAATACCCAAATGCAGTATTACCTCTGAGCACAATCTTAACCGTGATTAGCTCCTTTCGGAGCCCTGCAAGGCCTGTGAGCAAATCTCAACCCTCACATGCGAAGCAGTAAATCTGGAACTGAAACAAATACCCAAATGCAATATTACCTCTGAGCACAGTCTTAACCGCGATTAGCTCCTTTCGGAGCCCTGCAAGGCCTGTGAGCATACTCAACCCTCACATGCGAAGCAGTAAATCTGGAACTGAAACAAATACCCAAATGCAGTATTACCTCTGAGCACAATCTTAACCGCGATTAGCTCCTTTCGGAGCCCTGCAAGGCCTGTGAGCAAATCTCAACCCTCACATGCGAAGCAGTAAATCTGGAACTGAAACAGACCCAAATGCAATATCACCTCTGAGCACAATCTTAACCGCGATTAGCTCCTTTCGGAGCCCTGCAAGGCCTGTGAGCAAATCTCAACCCTCACATGCGAAGCAGTAAATCTGGAACTGAAACAAATACCCAAATGCAATATTACCTCTCAGCACAATCTTAACCGCGATTAGCTCCTTTCGGAGCCCTGCAAGGCCTGTGGACAAATCTCAACCCTCACATGCGAAGCAGTAAATCTGGAACTGAAACAAATACCCAAATGCAATATTACCTCTGAGCAAAATCTTAACCGCGATTAGCTCCTTTCGGAGCCCTGCAAGGCCTGTGAGCATAGTCAACCCTCACATGCGAAGCAGTAAATCTGGAACTGAAACAAATACCCAAATGCAGTATTACCTCTGAGCACAATCTTAACCGCGATTAGCTCCTTTCGGAGCCCTGCAAGGCCTGTGAGCAAATCTCAACCCTCACATGCGAAGCAGTAAATCTGGAACTGAAACAAATACCCAAATGCAGTATTACCTCTGAGCACAATGTTAACCGCGATTAGCTCCTTTCGTAGCCCTGCAAGGCCTGTGAGCAAATCTCAACCCTCACATGTGAAGCAGTAAATTTGGAACTGAAACAAATACCCAAATGCAATATTACCTCTGAGCACAATCTTAACCGCGATTAGCTCCTTTCGGAGCCCTGCAAGGCCTGTGACCAAATCTCAACCCTCACATGCGAAGCAGTAAATCTGGAACTGAAACAAATACCCAAATGCAGTATTACCTCTGAGCACAATCTTAACCGTGATTAGCTCCTTTCGGAGCCCTGCAAGGCCTGTGAGCAAATCTCAACCCTCACATGCGAAGCAGTAAATCTGGAACTGAAACAAATACCCAAATGCAATATTACCTCTGAGCACAATCTTAACCGCGATTAGCTCCTTTCGGAGCCCTGCAAGGCCTGTGAGCATACTCAACCCTCACATGCGAAGCAGTAAATCTGGAACTGAAACAAATACCCAAATGCAGTATTACCTCTGAGCACTATCTTAACCGCGATTAGCTCCTTTCGGAGCCCTGCAAGGCCTGTGAGCAAATCTCAACCCTCACATGCGAAGGAGTAAATCTGGAACTGAAACAAAGACCAAAATGCAATATCACCTCTCAGCACAATCTTAACCGCGATTAGCTCCTTTTGGAGGCCTGCAAGGCCTGTGAGCAAATCTCAACCCTCACATGCGAAGCAGTAAATCTGGAACTGAAACAAATACCCAAATGCAATATTACCTCTGAGCACAATCTTAACCGCGATTAGTCCTTTCGGAGCCCTGCAAGGGCTGTTGGCAAATCTCAACCCTCACATGCGAAGCAGTAAATCTGGAACTGAAACAAATACCCAAATGCAATATTACCTCTGAGCACAATCTTAACCGCATTAGCTCCTTTCGGAGCCCTGGAAATCCTGTGGGCAAATCTCAACCCTCACATGCGAAGAAGTAAATCTGGAACTGAAACAAATGCCCAAATGCAGTATTACCTCTGAGCACAATCTTAACCGCGATTAGCTCCTTTCGGAGCCCTGCAAGGCCTGTGGGAAATCTCAACCCTCACATGCGAAGCAGTAAATCTGGAACTGAAACAAATACCCAAGTGCAATATTACCTCTGAGCACAATCTCAACCGCGATTAGCTCCTTTCGGACCCCTGCAAGGCCTGTGAGCAAATCTCAACCCTCCCATGAGAAGCAGTAAATCTGGAACTGAAACAAATATCCAAATGCAGTATTACCTCTGAGCACAATCTTAACCGCGATTAGCTCCTTTCGGAGCCCTGCAAGGCCTGTGAGCAAATCTCAACCCTACATGCGAAGCAGTAAATCTGGAACTGAAACAAATACCCAAATGCAGTATTACCTCTGAGCACAATCTTAACCGCGATTAGCTGCTTTCGGAGCCCTGCAAGGCCTGTGAGCAAATCTCAACCCTCACATGCGAAGCAGTAAATCTGGAACTGAAACAAAGACCCAAATGCAATATCACCTCTGAGCACAATCTTAACCGCGATTAGCTCCTTTCGGAGCCCTGCAAGGCCTGTGAGCAAATCTCAAACCTCACATGCGAAGCAGTAAATCTGGAACTGAAACAAATACCCAAATGCACTATTACCTCTGAGCACAATCTTAACCGAGATTAGCTCCTTTCGGAGCCCTGCAAGGCCTGTGAGCAAATCTCAACCCTCACATGCGAAGCAGTAAATATGGAACTGAAACAAATACCAAATTGCAATATCACCTCTGAGCACAATCTTAACCGCGATTAGCTCCTTTCGGAGCCCTGCAAGATCTGTGAGCAAATCTCAACCCTCACATGCGAAGCAGTAAATCTGGAACTGAAACAAATACCCAAATGCAGTATTACCTCTGAGCACAATCTTAACCGCGATTAGCTCCTTTCGGAGCCCTGCAAGGCCTGTGAGCAAATATCAACCCTCACATGCGAAGCAGTAAATCTGGAACTGAAACAAATACCCAAATGCAGTATTACCTCTGAGCACAATCTTAACCGCGATTAGCTCCTTTCGGAGCCCTGCAAGGCCTGTGAGCAAATATCAACCCTCACATGCGAAGCAGTAAATCTGGAACTGAAACAAATACCCAAATGCAGTATTACCTCTGAGCACAATCTTAACCGCGATTAGGTCCTTTCGTAGCCCTGCAAGGCCTGTGAGCAAATCTCAACCCTCACATGCGAAGCAGTAAATTTGGAACTGAAACAAATACCCAAATGCAATATTACCTCTGAGCACAATCTTAACCGCGATTAGCTCCTTTCGGAGCCCTGCAAGGCCTGTGAGCAAATCTCAACCCTCACATGCGAAGCAGTAAATCTGGAACTGAAACAAATACCCAAATGCAGTATTACCTCTGAGCACAATCTTAACCGTGATTAGCTCCTTTCGGAGCCCTGCAAGGCCTGTGAGCAAATCTCAACCCTCACATGCGAAGCAGTAAATCTGGAACTGAAACAAATACCCAAATGCAATATTACCTCTGAGCACAGTCTTAACCGCGATTAGCTCCTTTCGGAGCCCTGCAAGGCCTGTGAGCATACTCAACCCTCACATGCGAAGCAGTAAATCTGGAACTGAAACAAATACCCAAATGCAGTATTACCTCTGAGCACAATCTTAACCGCGATTAGCTCCTTTCGGAGCCCTGCAAGGCCTGTGAGCAAATCTCAACCCTCACATGCGAAGCAGTAAATCTGGAACTGAAACAGACCCAAATGCAATATCACCTCTGAGCACAATCTTAACCGCGATTAGCTCCTTTCGGAGCCCTGCAAGGCCTGTGAGCAAATCTCAACCCTCACATGCGAAGCAGTAAATCTGGAACTGAAACAAATACCCAAATGCAATATTACCTCTGAGCACAATCTTAACCGCGATTAGCTCCTTTCGGAGCCCTGCAAGGCCGGTGGGCAAATCTCAACCCTCACATGCGAAGCAGTAAATCTGGAACTGAAACAAATACCCAAATGCAATATTACCTCTCAGCACAATCTTAACCGCGATTAGCTCCTTTCGGAGCCCTGCAAGGCCTGTGGACAAATCTCAACCCTCACATGCGAAGCAGTAAATCTGGAACTGAAACAAATACCCAAATGCAATATTACCTCTGAGCACAATCTTAACCGCGATTAGCTCCTTTCGGAGCCCTGCAAGGCCTGTGAGCATAGTCAACCCTCACATGCGAAGCAGTAAATCTGGAACTGAAACAAATACCCAAATGCAGTATTACCTCTGAGCACAATCTTAACCGCGATTAGCTCCTTTCGGAGCCCTGCAAGGCCTGTGAGCAAATCTCAACCCTCACATGCGAAGCAGTAAATCTGGAACTGAAACAAATACCCAAATGCAGTATTACCTCTGAGCACAATGTTAACCGCGATTAGCTCCTTTCGTAGCCCTGCAAGGCCTGTGAGCAAATCTCAACCCTCACATGTGAAGCAGTAAATTTGGAACTGAAACAAATACCCAAATGCAATATTACCTCTGAGCACAATCTTAACCGCGATTAGCTCCTTTCGGAGCCCTGCAAGGCCTGTGAGCAAATCTCAACCCTCACATGCGAAGCAGTGAATCTGGAACTGAAACAAATACCCAAATGCAGTATTACCTCTGAGCACAATCTTAACCGTGATTAGCTCCTTTCGGAGCCCTGCAAGGCCTGTGAGCAAATCTCAACACTCACATGCGAAGCAGTAAATCTGGAACTGAAACAAATACCCAAATGCAGTATTACCTCTGAGCACAATCTTAACCGCGATTAGCTCCTTTCGGAGCCCTGCAAGGCCTGTGAGCAAATCTCAACCCTCACATGCGAAGGAGTAAATCTGGAACTGAAACAAAGACCAAAATGCAATATCACCTCTCAGCACAATCTTAACCGCGATTAGCTCCTTTTGGAGGCCTGCAAGGCCTGTGAGCAAATCTCAACCCTCACATGCGAAGCAGTAAATCTGGAACTGAAACAAATACCCAAATGCAATATTACCTCTGAGCACAATCTTAACCGCGATTAGTCCTTTCGGAGCCCTGCAAGGGCTGTTGGCAAATCTCAACCCTCACATGCGAAGCAGTAAATCTGGAACTGAAACAAATACCCAAATGCAATATTACCTCTAAGCACAATCTTAACCGCATTAGCTCCTTTCGGAGCCCTGGAAATCCTGTGGGCAAATCTCAACCCTCACATGCGAAGCAGTAAATCTGGAACTGAAACAAATACCCAAATGCAGTATTACCTCTGAGCACAATCTTAACCGCGATTAGCTCCTTTCGGAGCCCTGCAAGGCCTGTGGGAAATCTCAACCCTCACATGCGAAGCAGTAAATCTGGAACTGAAACAAATACCCAAATGCAATATTACCTCTGAGCACAATCTTAACCGCGATTAGCTCCTTTCGGAGCCCTGCAAGGCCTGTGAGCAAATCTCAACCATCCCATGAGAAGCAGTAAATCTGGAAGTGAAACAAATATCCAAATGCAGTATTACCTCTGAGCACAATCTTAACCGAGATTAGCTCCTTTCGGAGCCCTGCAAGGCCTGTGAGCAAATCTCAACCCTACATGCGAAGCAGTAAATCTGGAACTGAAACAAATACCCAAATGCAGTATTACCTCTGAGCACAATCTTAACCGCGATTAGCTGCTTTCGGAGCCCTGCAAGGCCTGTGAGCAAATCTCAACCCTCACATGCGAAGCAGTAAATCTGGAACTGAAACAAAGACCCAAATGCAATATCACCTCTGAGCACAATCTTAACCGCGATTAGCTCCTTTCGGAGCCCTGCAAGGCCTGTGAGCAAATCTCAAACCTCACATGCGAAGCAGTAAATCTGGAACTGAAACAAATACCCAAATGCACTATTACCTCTGAGCACAATCTTAACCGAGATTAGCTCCTTTCGGAGCCCTGCAAGGCCTGTGAGCAAATCTCATCCCTCACATGCGAAGCAGTAAATCTGGAACTGAAACAAATACCAAAATGCAATATCACCTCTCAGCACAATCTTAACCGCGATTAGCTCCTTTCGGAGCCCTGCAAGATCTGTGAGCAAATCTCAATCCTCACATGCGAAGCAGTAAATCTGGAACTGAAACAAATACCCAAATGCAGTATTACCTCTGAGCACAATCTTAACCGCGATTAGGTCCTTTCGTAGCCCTGCAAGGCCTGTGAGCAAATCTCAACCCTCACATGCGAAGCAGTAAATTTGGAACTGAAACAAATACCCAAATGCAATATTACCTCTGAGCACAATCTTAACCGCGATTAGCTCCTTTCGGAGCCCTGCAAGGCCTGTGAGCAAATCTCAACCCTCACATGCGAAGCAGTAAATCTGGAACTGAAACAAATACCCAAATGCAGTATTACCTCTGAGCACAATCTTAACCGTGATTAGCTCCTTTCGGAGCCCTGCAAGGCCTGTGAGCAAATCTCAACCCTCACATGCGAAGCAGTAAATCTGGAACTGAAACAAATACCCAAATGCAATATTACCTCTGAGCACAGTCTTAACCGCGATTAGCTCCTTTCGGAGCCCTGCAAGGCCTGTGAGCATACTCAACCCTCACATGCGAAGCAGTAAATCTGGAACTGAAACAAATACCCAAATGCAGTATTACCTCTGAGCACAATCTTAACCGCGATTAGCTCCTTTCGGAGCCCTGCAAGGCCTGTGAGCAAATCTCAACCCTCACATGCGAAGCAGTAAATCTGGAACTGAAACAGACCCAAATGCAATATCACCTCTGAGCACAATCTTAACCGCGATTAGCTCCTTTCGGAGCCCTGCAAGGCCTGTGAGCAAATCTCAACCCTCACATGCGAAGCAGTAAATCTGGAACTGAAACAAATACCCAAATGCAATATTACCTCTGAGCACAATCTTAACCGCGATTAGCTCCTTTCGGAGCCCTGCAAGGCCTGTGGGCAAATCTCAACCCTCACATGCGAAGCAGTAAATCTGGAACTGAAACAAATACCCAAATGCAATGTTACCTCTGAGCACAATCTTAACCGCGATTAGTCCTTTCGGAGCCCTGCAAGGGCTGTTGGCAAATCTCAACCGCACATGCGAAGCAGTAAATCTGGAACTGAAACAAATACCCAAATGCAATATTACCTCTGAGCACAATCTTAACCGCATTAGCTCCTTTCGGAGCCCTGCAAATCCTGTGGGCAAATCTCAACCCTCACATGCGAAGCAGTAAATCTGGAACTGAAACAAATACCCAATTCCAGTATTACCTCTGAGCACAATCTTAACCGCGATTAGCTCCTTTCGGAGCCCTGCAAGGCCTGTGAGCAAATCTCAACCCTCACTTGCAAAGCAGTAAATCTGGAACTGAAACAAATACCCAAATGCAGTATTACCTCTGAGCACAATCTTAACCGCGATTAGCTCCTTTCGGAGCCCTGCAAGGCCTGTGAGCAAATATCAACCCTCACATGCGAAGCAGTAAATCTGGAACTGAAACAAATACCCAAATGCAGTATTACCTCTGAGCACAATCTTAACCGCGATTAGGTCCTTTCGTAGCCCTGCAAGGCCTGTGAGCAAATCTCAACCCTCACATGCGAAGCAGTAAATTTGGAACTGAAACAAATACCCAAATGCAATATTACCTCTGAGCACAATCTTAACCGCGATTAGCTCCTTTCGGAGCCCTGCAAGGCCTGTGAGCAAATGTCAACCCTCACATGCGAAGCAGTAAATCTGGAACTGAAACAAATACCCAAATGCAGTATTACCTCTGAGCACAATCTTAACCGTGATTAGCTCCTTTCGGAGCCCTGCAAGGCCTGTGAGCAAATCTCAACCCTCACATGCGAAGCAGTAAATCTGGAACTGAAACAAATACCCAAATGCAATATTACCTCTGAGCACAGTCTTAACCGCGATTAGCTCCTTTCGGAGCCCTGCAAGGCCTGTGAGCATACTCAACCCTCACATGCGAAGCAGTAAATCTGGAACTGAAACAAATACCCAAATGCAGTATTACCTCTGAGCACAATCTTAACCGCGATTAGCTCCTTTCGGAGCCCTGCAAGGCCTGTGAGCAAATCTCAACCCTCACATGCGAAGCAGTAAATCTGGAACTGAAACAGACCCAAATGCAATATCACCTCTGAGCACAATCTTAACCGCGATTAGCTCCTTTCGGAGCCCTGCAAGGCCTGTGAGCAAATCTCAACCCTCACATGCGAAGCAGTAAATCTGGAACTGAAACAAATACCCAAATGCAATATTACCTCTGAGCACAATCTTAACCGCGATTAGCTCCTTTCGGAGCCCTGCAAGGCCTGTGGGCAAATCTCAACCCTCACATGCGAAGCAGTAAATCTGGAACTGAAACAAATACCCAAATGCAATGTTACCTCTGAGCACAATCTTAACCGCGATTAGTCCTTTCGGAGCCCTGCAAGGGCTGTTGGCAAATCTCAACCGCACATGCGAAGCAGTAAATCTGGAACTGAAACAAATACCCAAATGCAATATTACCTCTGAGCACAATCTTAACCGCATTAGCTCCTTTCGGAGCCCTGCAAATCCTGTGGGCAAATCTCAACCCTCACATGCGAAGCAGTAAATCTGGAACTGAAACAAATACCCAATTCCAGTATTACCTCTGAGCACAATCTTAACCGCGATTAGCTCCTTTCGGAGCCCTGCAAGGCCTGTGGGAAATCTCAACCCTCACATGCGAAGCAGTAAATCTGGAACTGAAACAAATATCCAAATGCAGTATTACCTCTGAGCACAATCTTAACCGCGATTAGCTCCTTTCGTAGCCCTGCAAGGCCTGTGAGCAAATCTCAACCCTCACATGCGAAGCAGTAAATTTGGAACTGAAACAAATCTCCTTTCGGAGCCCTGCAAGGCCTGTGAGAAAATCTCAACCCTCACATGCGAAGCAGTAAATCTGGAACTGAAACAAATACCCAAATGCAGTATTACCTCTGAGCACAATCTTAACCGCGATTAGCTCCTTTCGGAGGCCTGCAAGGCCTGTGAGCAAATCTCAACCCTCACATGCGAAGCAGTAAATCTGGAACTGAAACAAATACCCAAATGCAATATTACCTCTGAGCACAATCTTAACCGCGATTAGCTCCTTTCGGAGCCCTGCAAGGCCTGTGAGCATAGTCAACCCTCACATGCGAAGCAGTAAATCTGGAACTGAAACAAAAACCCAAATGCAGTATTACCTCTGAGCACAATCTTAACCGCGATTAGCTCCTTTCGGAGCCCTGCAAGGCCTGTGAGCAAATCTCAACCCTCACATGCGAAGCAGTAAATGTGGAACTGAAACAAATACCCAAATGCAATATCACCTCTGAGCACAATCTTAACCGTGATTAGCTCCTTTTGGAGCCCTGCAAGGCCTGTGAGCAAATCTGAACCTTCACATGCGAAGCAGTAGATCTGGAACTGAAACAAATACCCAAATGCAGTATTACCTCTGAGCACAATCTTAACCGCGATTAGCTCCTTTCGGAGCCCTGCAAGGCCTGTGAGCAAATCTCAACCCTCACATGCGAAGATAAAAATCTGGAACTGAAACAAATACCCAAATGCAGTATTACCTCTGAGCACAATCTTTACCGCGATTAGCTCCTTTCGGAGCCCTGCAAAGCCTGTGAGCAAATCTCAACCCTCACATGCGAAGCAGTAAATCTGGAACTGAAACAAATACCCAAATGCAATATTACCTCTGAGCACAATCTTAACCGCGATTAGCTCCTTTCGGAGCCCTGCAAGGCCGGTGGGCAAATCTCAACCCTCACATGCGAAGCAGTAAATCTGGAACTGAAACAAATACCCAAATGCAATATTACCTCTCAGCACAATCTTAACCGCGATTAGCTCCTTTCGGAGCCCTGCAAGGCCTGTGGACAAATCTCAACCCTCACATGCGAAGCAGTAAATCTGGAACTGAAACAAATACCCAAATGCAATATTACCTCTGAGCACAATCTTAACCACGATTAGCTCCTTTCGGAGCCCTGCAAGGCCTGTGAGCATAGTCAACCCTCACATGCGAAGCAGTAAATCTGGAACTGAAACAAATACCCAAATGCAGTATTACCTCTGAGCACAATCTTAACCGCGATTAGCTCCTTTCGGAGCCCTGCAAGGCCTGTGAGCAAATCTCAACCCTCACATGCGAAGCAGTAAATCTGGAACTGAAACAAATACCCAAATGCAGTATTACCTCTGAGCACAATCTTAACCGCGATTAGCTCCTTTCGTAGCCCTGCAAGGCCTGTGAGCAAATCTCAACCCTCACATGTGAAGCAGTAAATTTGGAACTGAAACAAATACCCAAATGCAATATTACCTCTGAGCACAATCTTAACCGCGATTAGCTCCTTTCGGAGCCCTGCAAGGCCTGTGAGCAAATCTCAACCCTCACATGCGAAGCAGTAAATCTGGAACTGAAACAAATACCCAAATGCAGTATTACCTCTGAGCACAATCTTAACCGTGATTAGCTCCTTTCGGAGCCCTGCAAGGCCTGTGAGCAAATCTCAACCCTCACATGCGAAGCAGTAAATCTGGAACTGAAACAAATACCCAAATGCAATATTACCTCTGAGCACAATCTTAACCGCGATTAGCTCCTTTCGGAGCCCTGCAAGGCCTGTGAGCATACTCAACCCTCACATGCGAAGCAGTAAATCTGGAACTGAAACAAATACCCAAATGCAGTATTACCTCTGAGCACAATCTTAACCGCGATTAGCTCCTTTCGGAGCCCTGCAAGGCCTGTGAGCAAATCTCAACCCTCACATGCGAAGGAGTAAATCTGGAACTGAAACAAAGACCAAAATGCAATATCACCTCTCAGCACAATCTTAACCGCGATTAGCTCCTTTTGGAGCCCTGCAAGGCCTGTGAGCAAATCTCAACCCTCACATGCGAAGCAGTAAATCTGGAACTGAAACAAATACCCAAATGCAATATTACCTCTGAGCACAATCTTAACCGCGATTAGTCCTTTCGGAGCCCTGCAAGGGCTGTTGACAAATCTCAACCCTCACATGCGAAGCAGTAAATCTGGAACTGAAACAAATACCCAAATGCAATATTACCTCTGAGCACAATCTTAACCGCATTAGCTCCTTTCGGAGCCCTGGAAATCCTGTGGGCAAATCTCAACCCTCACATGCGAAGCAGTAAATCTGGAACTGAAACAAATACCCAAATGCAGTATTACCTCTGAGCACAATCTTAACCGCGATTAGCTCCTTTCGGAGCCCTGCAAGGCCTGTGGGAAATCTCAACCCTCACATGCGAAGCAGTAAATCTGGAACTGAAACAAATACCCAAATGCAATATTACCTCTGAGCACAATCTTAACCGCGATTAGCTCCTTTCGGAGCCCTGCAAGGCCTGTGAGCAAATCTCAACCCTCCCATGAGAAGCAGTAAATCTGGAACTGAAACAAATATCCAAATGCAGTATTACCTCTGAGCACAATCTTAACCGCGATTAGCTCCTTTCGGAGCCCTGCAAGGCCTGTGAGCAAATCTCAACCCTCACATGCGAAGCAGCAAATGTGGAACTGAAACAAATACCCAAATGCAGTATTACCTCTGAGCACAATCTTAACCGCGATTAGCTCCTTTCGTAGCCCTGCAAGGCCTGTGAGCAAATCTCAACCCTCACATGCGAAGCAGTAAATTTGGAACTGAAACAAATCTCCTTTCGGAGCCCTGCAAGGCCTGTGAGAAAATCTCAACCCTCACATGCGAAGCAGTAAATCTGGAACTGAAACAAATACCCAAATGCAATATTACCTCTGAGCACAATCTTAACCGCGATTAGTCCTTTCGGAGCCCTGCAAGGGCTGTTGGCAAATCTCAACCCTCACATGCGAAGCAGTAAATCTGGAACTGAAACAAATACCCAAATGCAATATTACCTCTGAGCACAATCTTAACCGCGATTAGCTCCTTTCGTAGCCCTGCAAGGCCTGTGAGCAAATCTCAACCCTCACATGCGAAGCAGTAAATCTGGAACTGAAACAAATACCCAAATGCAGTATTACCTCTGAGCACAATCTTAACCGCGATTAGCTCCTTTCGGAGCCCTGCAAGGCCTGTGAGCAAATATCAACCCTCACATGTGAAGCAGTAAATCTGGAACTGAAACAAATACCCAAATGCAGTATTACCTCTGAGCACAATCTTAACCGCGATTAGGTCCTTTCGTAGCCCTGCAAGGCCTGTGAGCAAATCTCAACCCTCACATGCGAAGCAGTAAATTTGGAACTGAAACAAATACCCAAATGCAATATTACCTCTGAGCACAATCTTAACCGCGATTAGCTCCTTTCGGAGCCCTGCAAGGCCTGTGAGCAAATCTCAACCCTCACATGCGAAGCAGTAAATCTGGAACTGAAACAAATACCCAAATGCAGTATTACCTCTGAGCACAATCTTAACCGTGATTAGCTCCTTTCGGAGCCCTGCAAGGCCTGTGAGCAAATCTCAACCCTCACATGCGAAGATAAAAATCTGGAACTGAAACAAATACCCAAATGCCGTATTACCTCTGAGCACAATCTTAACCGCGATTAGCTCCTTTCGGAGCCCTGCAAGGCCTGTGAGCAAATCTCAACCCTCCCATGCGAAGCAGTAAATCAGGAACTGAAACAAATACCCAAATGCAGTCTTACCTCTGAGCACAATCTTAACCGCGATTAGCTCCTTTTGGAGCCCTGCAAGGCCTGTCCGCAAATCTCAACCCTCACATGCGAACCAGTAAATCTGGAACTGAAACAAATACCCAAATGCAATATCACCTCTGAGCACAATCTTAACCGCGATTAGCTCCTTTCGGAGCCCTGCAAGGCCTGTGAGCAAATCTCAACCCTCACATGCGAAGCAGTAAATCTGGAACTGAAACAAATACCCAAATGCAATATCACCTCTGAGCACAATCTTAACCGCGATTAGCTCCTTTCGGAGCCCTGCAAGATCTGTGAGCAAATCTCAACCCTCACATGCGAAGCAGTAAATCTGGAACTGAAACAAATACCCAAATGCAGTATTACCTCTGAGCACAATCTTAACCGCGATTAGCTCCTTTCGGAGCCCTGCAAGGCCTGTGAGCAAATATCAACCCTCACATGCGAAGCAGTAAATCTGGAACTGAAACAAATACCCAAATGCAGTATTACCTCTGAGCACAATCTTAACCGCGATTAGCTCCTTTCGGAGCCCTGCAAGGCCTGTGAGCAAATCTCAACCCTCACATGCGAAGCAGTAAATCTGGAACTGAAACAAATACACAAATGCAGTATTACCTCTGAGCACAATCTTAACCGCGATTAGCTCCTTTCGGAGCCCTGCAAGGCCTGTGAGCAAATATCAACCCTCACATGCGAAGCAGTAAATGTGGAACTGAAACAAATACCCAAATGCAGTATTACCTCTGAGCACAATCTTAACCGCGATTAGGTCCTTTCGTAGCCCTGCAAGGCCTGTGAGCAAATCTCAACCCTCACATGCGAAGCAGTAAATTTGGAACTGAAACAAATACCCAAATGCAATATTACCTCTGAGCACAATCTTAACCGCGATTAGCTCCTTTCGGAGCCCTGCAAGGCCTGTGAGCAAATCTCAACCCTCACATGCGAAGCAGTAAATCTGGAACTGAAACAAATACCCAAATGCAGTATTACCTCTGAGCACAATCTTAACCGTGATTAGCTCCTTTCGGAGCCCCTCAAGGCCTGTGAGCAAATCTCAACCCTCACATGCGAAGCAGTAAATCTGGAACTGAAACAAATACCCAAATGCAATATTACCTCTGAGCACAGTCTTAACCGCGATTAGCTCCTTTCGGAGCCCTGCAAGGCCTGTGAGCATACTCAACCCTCACATGCGAAGCAGTAAATCTGGAACTGAAACAAATACCCAAATGCAGTATTACCTCTGAGCACAATCTTAACCGCGATTAGCTCCTTTCGTAGCCCTGCAAGGCCTGTGAGCAAATCTCAACCCTCACATGTGAAGCAGTAAATTTGGAACTGAAACAAATACCCAAATGCAATATTACCTCTGAGCACAATCTTAACCGCGATTAGCTCCTTTCGGAGCCCTGCAAGGCCTGTGAGCAAATCTCAACCCTCACATGCGAAGCAGTAAATCTGGAACTGAAACAAATACCCAAATGCAGTATTACCTCTGAGCACAATCTTAACCGTGATTAGCTCCTTTCGGAGCCCTGCAAGGCCTGTGAGCAAATCTCAACCCTCACATGCGAAGCAGTAAATCTGGAACTGAAACAAATACCCAAATGCAATATTACCTCTGAGCACAATCTTAACCGCGATTAGCTCCTTTCGGAGCCCTGCAAGGCCTGTGAGCATACTCAACCCTCACATGCGAAGCAGTAAATCTGGAACTGAAACAAATACCCAAATGCAGTATTACCTCTGAGCACAATCTTAACCGCGATTAGCTCCTTTCGGAGCCCTGCAAGGCCTGTGAGCAAATCTCAACCCTCACATGCGAAGGAGTAAATCTGGAACTGAAACAAAGACCAAAATGCAATATCACCTCTCAGCACAATCTTAACCGCGATTAGCTCCTTTTGGAGCCCTGCAAGGCCTGTGAGCAAATCTCAACCCTCACATGCGAAGCAGTAAATCTGGAACTGAAACAAATACCCAAATGCAATATTACCTCTGAGCACAATCTTAACCGCGATTAGTCCTTTCGGAGCCCTGCAAGGGCTGTTGACAAATCTCAACCCTCACATGCGAAGCAGTAAATCTGGAACTGAAACAAATACCCAAATGCAATATTACCTCTGAGCACAATCTTAACCGCATTAGCTCCTTTCGGAGCCCTGGAAATCCTGTGGGCAAATCTCAACCCTCACATGCGAAGCAGTAAATCTGGAACTGAAACAAATACCCAAATGCAGTATTACCTCTGAGCACAATCTTAACCGCGATTAGCTCCTTTCGGAGCCCTGCAAGGCCTGTGGGAAATCTCAACCCTCACATGCGAAGCAGTAAATCTGGAACTGAAACAAATACCCAAATGCAATATTACCTCTGAGCACAATCTTAACCGCGATTAGCTCCTTTCGGAGCCCTGCAAGGCCTGTGAGCAAATCTCAACCCTCCCATGAGAAGCAGTAAATCTGGAACTGAAACAAATATCCAAATGCAGTATTACCTCTGAGCACAATCTTAACCGCGATTAGCTCCTTTCGGAGCCCTGCAAGGCCGGTGAGCAAATCTCAACCCTCACATGCGAAGCAGTAAATGTGGAACTGAAACAAATACCCAAATGCAGTATTACCTCTGAGCACAATCTTAACCGCGATTAGCTCCTTTCGTAGCCCTGCAAAGGCTGTTGGCAAATCTCAACCCTCACATGCGAAGCAGTAAATCTGGAACTGAAACAAATACCCAAATGCAATATTACCTCTGAGCACAATCTTAACCGCGATTAGCTCCTTTCGTAGCCCTGCAAGGCCTGTGAGCAAATCTCAACCCTCACATGCGAAGCAGTAAATCTGGAACTGAAACAAATACCCAAATGCAGTATTACCTCTGAGCACAATCTTAACCGCGATTAGCTCCTTTCGGAGCCCTGCAAGGCCTGTGAGCAAATATCAACCCTCACATGTGAAGCAGTAAATCTGGAACTGAAACAAATACCCAAATGCAGTATTACCTCTGAGCACAATCTTAACCGCGATTAGGTCCTTTCGTAGCCCTGCAAGGCCTGTGAGCAAATCTCAACCCTCACATGCGAAGCAGTAAATTTGGAACTGAAACAAATCTCCTTTCGGAGCCCTGCAAGGCCTGTGAGAAAATCTCAACCCTCACATGCGAAGCAGTAAATCTGGAACTGAAACAAATACCCAAATGCAATATTACCTCTGAGCACAATCTTAACCGCGATTAGTCCTTTCGGAGCCCTGCAAGGGCTGTTGGCAAATCTCAACCCTCACATGCGAAGCAGTAAATCTGGAACTGAAACAAATACCCAAATGCAATATTACCTCTGAGCACAATCTTAACCGCGATTAGCTCCTTTCGTAGCCCTGCAAGGCCTGTGAGCAAATCTCAACCCTCACATGCGAAGCAGTAAATCTGGAACTGAAACAAATACCCAAATGCAGTATTACCTCTGAGCACAATCTTAACCGCGATTAGCTCCTTTCGGAGCCCTGCAAGGCCTGTGAGCAAATATCAACCCTCACATGTGAAGCAGTAAATCTGGAACTGAAACAAATACCCAAATGCAGTATTACCTCTGAGCACAATCTTAACCGCGATTAGGTCCTTTCGTAGCCCTGCAAGGCCTGTGAGCAAATCTCAACCCTCACATGCGAAGCAGTAAATTTGGAACTGAAACAAATACCCAAATGCAATATTACCTCTGAGCACAATCTTAACCGCGATTAGCTCCTTTCGGAGCCCTGCAAGGCCTGTGAGCAAATCTCAACCCTCACATGCGAAGCAGTAAATCTGGAACTGAAACAAATACCCAAATGCAGTATTACCTCTGAGCACAATCTTAACCGTGATTAGCTCCTTTCGGAGCCCTGCAAGGCCTGTGAGCAAATCTCAACCCTCACATGCGAAGCAGTAAATCTGGAACTGAAACAAATACCCAAATTCAGTATTACCTCTGAGCACAATCTTTACCGCGATTAGCTCCTTTCGGAGCCCTGCAAGGCCTGTGGGCAAATCTCAACCCTCCCATGCGAAGCAGTAAATCAGGAACTGAAACAAATACCCAAATGCAGTCTTACCTCTGAGCACAATCTTAACCGCGATTAGCTCCTTTCGGAGCCCTGCAAGGCCTGTCCGCAAATCTCAACCCTCACATGCGAACCAGTAAATCTGGAACTGAAACAAATACCCAAATGCAATATCACCTCTGAGCACAATCTTAACCGCGATTAGCTCCTTTCGGAGCCCTGGAAGGCCTGTGAGCAAATCTCAACCCTCACATGCGAAGCAGTAAATCTGGAACTGAAACAAATACCCAAATGCAATATCACCTCTGAGCACAATCTTAACCGCGATTAGCTCCTTTCGGAGCCCTGCAAGATCTGTGAGCAAATCTCAACCCTCACATGCGAAGCAGTAAATCTGGAACTGAAACAAATACCCAAATGCAGTATTACCTCTGAGCACAATCTTAACCGCGATTAGCTCCTTTCGGAGCCCTGCGAGGCCTGTGAGCAAATATCAACCCTCACATGCGAAGCAGTAAATCTGGAACTGAAACAAATACCCAAATGCAGTATTACCTCTGAGCACAATCTTAACCGCGATTAGCTCCTTTCGGAGCCCTGCAAGGCCTGTGAGCAAATCTCAACCCTCACATGCGAAGCAGTAAATCTGGAACTGAAACAAATACACAAATGCAGTATTACCTCTGAGCACAATCTTAACCGCGATTAGCTCCTTTCGGAGCCCTGCAAGGCCTGTGAGCAAATATCAACCCTCACATGCGAAGCAGTAAATGTGGAACTGAAACAAATACCCAAATGCAGTATTACCTCTGAGCACAATCTTAACCGCGATTAGGTCCTTTCGTAGCCCTGCAAGGCCTGTGAGCAAATCTCAACCCTCACATGCGAAGCAGTAAATTTGGAACTGAAACAAATACCCAAATGCAATATTACCTCTGAGCACAATCTTAACCGCGATTAGCTCCTTTCGGAGCCCTGCAAGGCCTGTGAGCAAATCTCAACCCTCACATGCGAAGCAGTAAATCTGGAACTGAAACAAACACCCAAATGCAGTATTACCTCTGAGCACAATCTTAACCGTGATTAGCTCCTTTCGGAGCCCCTCAAGGCCTGTGAGCAAATCTTAACCCTCACATGCGAAGCAGTAAATCTGGAACTGAAACAAATACCCAAATGCAATATTACCTCTGAGCACAGTCTTAACCGCGATTAGCTCCTTTCGGAGCCCTGCAAGGCCTGTGAGCATACTCAACCCTCACATGCGAAGCAGTAAATCTGGAACTGAAACAAATACCCAAATGCAGTATTACCTCTGAGCACAATCTTAACCGCGATTAGCTCCTTTCGGAGCCCTGCAAGGCCTGTGAGCAAATCTCAACCCTCACATGCGAAGCAGTAAATCTGGAACTGAAACAAATACCCAAATGCAATATTACCTCTGAGCACAATCTTAACCGCGATTAGCTCCTTTCGGAGCCCTGCAAGGCCTGTGAGCAAATCTCAACCCTCACATGCGAAGCAGTAAATCTGGAACTGAAACAAATACCCAAATGCAGTATTACCTCTGAGCACAATCTTAACCGTGATTAGCTCCTTTCGGAGCCCTGCAAGGCCTGTGAGCAAATCTCAACCCTCACATGCGAAGCAGTAAATCTGGAACTGAAACAAATACCCAAATGCAATATTACCTCTGAGCACAGTCTTAACCGCGATTAGCTCCTTTCGGAGCCCTGCAAGGCCTGTGAGCATACTCAACCCTCACATGCGAAGCAGTAAATCTGGAACTGAAACAAATACCCAAATGCAGTATTACCTCTGAGCACAATCTTAACCGCGATTAGCTCCTTTCGGAGCCCTGCAAGGCCTGTGAGCAAATCTCAACCCTCACATGCGAAGCAGTAAATCTGGAACTGAAACAGACCCAAATGCAATATCACCTCTGAGCACAATCTTAACCGCGATTAGCTCCTTTCGGAGCCCTGCAAGGCCTGTGAGCAAATCTCAAACCTCACATGCGAAGCAGTAAATCTGGAACTGAAACAAATACCCAAATGCACTATTACCTCTGAGCACAATCTTAACCGCGATTAGCTCGTTTCGGAGCCCTGCAAGGCCTGTGAGCAAATCTCAACCCTCACATGCGAAGCAGTAAATCTGAAACTGAAACAAATACCCAAATGCAATATCATTCTGAGCACAATCTTAACCGCGATTAGCTCCTTTCGGAGCCCTGCAAGGCCTGTGAGCAAATCTCAACCCTCACATGCGAAGCAGTAAATCTGGAACTGAAACGAATACACAAATGCAATATCACCTCTGAGCACAATCTTAACCGCGATTAGCTCCTTTCGGAGCCCTGCAAGGCCTGTGAGCAAATCTCAACCCTCACATGCGAAGCAGTAAATCTGGAACTGAAACAAATACCCAAATGCAATATCACCTCTGAGCACAATCTTAACCGCGATTAGCTCCTTTCGGAGCCCTGGAAGGCCTGTGAGCAAATCTCAACCCTCACATGCGAAGCAGTAAATCTGGAACTGAAACAAATACCCAAATGCAATATCACCTCTGAGCACAATCTTAACCGCGATTAGCTCCTTTCGGAGCCCTGCAAGATCTGTGAGCAAATCTCAACCCTCACATGCGAAGCAGTAAATCTGGAACTGAAACAAATACCCAAATGCAGTATTACCTCTGAGCACAATCTTAACCGCGATTAGCTCCTTTCGGAGCCCTGCGAGGCCTGTGAGCAAATATCAACCCTCACATGCGAAGCAGTAAATCTGGAACTGAAACAAATACCCAAATGCAGTATTACCTCTGAGCACAATCTTAACCGCGATTAGCTCCTTTCGGAGCCCTGCAAGGCCTGTGAGCAAATCTCAACCCTCACATGCGAAGCAGTAAATCTGGAACTGAAACAAATACACAAATGCAGTATTACCTCTGAGCACAATCTTAACCGCGATTAGCTCCTTTCGGAGCCCTGCAAGGCCTGTGAGCAAATATCAACCCTCACATGCGAAGCAGTAAATGTGGAACTGAAACAAATACCCAAATGCAGTATTACCTCTGAGCACAATCTTAACCGCGATTAGGTCCTTTCGTAGCCCTGCAAGGCCTGTGAGCAAATCTCAACCCTCACATGCGAAGCAGTAAATTTGGAACTGAAACAAATACCCAAATGCAATATTACCTCTGAGCACAATCTTAACCGCGATTAGCTCCTTTCGGAGCCCTGCAAGGCCTGTGAGCAAATCTCAACCCTCACATGCGAAGCAGTAAATCTGGAACTGAAACAAACACCCAAATGCAGTATTACCTCTGAGCACAATCTTAACCGTGATTAGCTCCTTTCGGAGCCCCTCAAGGCCTGTGAGCAAATCTTAACCCTCACATGCGAAGCAGTAAATCTGGAACTGAAACAAATACCCAAATGCAATATTACCTCTGAGCACAGTCTTAACCGCGATTAGCTCCTTTCGGAGCCCTGCAAGGCCTGTGAGCATACTCAACCCTCACATGCGAAGCAGTAAATCTGGAACTGAAACAAATACCCAAATGCAGTATTACCTCTGAGCACAATCTTAACCGCGATTAGCTCCTTTCGGAGCCCTGCAAGGCCTGTGAGCAAATCTCAACCCTCACATGCGAAGCAGTAAATCTGGAACTGAAACAAATACCCAAATGCAATATTACCTCTGAGCACAATCTTAACCGCGATTAGCTCCTTTCGGAGCCCTGCAAGGCCTGTGAGCAAATCTCAACCCTCACATGCGAAGCAGTAAATCTGGAACTGAAACAAATACCCAAATGCAGTATTACCTCTGAGCACAATCTTAACCGTGATTAGCTCCTTTCGGAGCCCTGCAAGGCCTGTGAGCAAATCTCAACCCTCACATGCGAAGCAGTAAATCTGGAACTGAAACAAATACCCAAATGCAATATTACCTCTGAGCACAGTCTTAACCGCGATTAGCTCCTTTCGGAGCCCTGCAAGGCCTGTGAGCATACTCAACCCTCACATGCGAAGCAGTAAATCTGGAACTGAAACAAATACCCAAATGCAGTATTACCTCTGAGCACAATCTTAACCGCGATTAGCTCCTTTCGGAGCCCTGCAAGGCCTGTGAGCAAATCTCAACCCTCACATGCGAAGCAGTAAATCTGGAACTGAAACAGACCCAAATGCAATATCACCTCTGAGCACAATCTTAACCGCGATTAGCTCCTTTCGGAGCCCTGCAAGGCCTGTGAGCAAATCTCAAACCTCACATGCGAAGCAGTAAATCTGGAACTGAAACAAATACCCAAATGCACTATTACCTCTGAGCACAATCTTAACCGCGATTAGCTCGTTTCGGAGCCCTGCAAGGCCTGTGAGCAAATCTCAACCCTCACATGCGAAGCAGTAAATCTGAAACTGAAACAAATACCCAAATGCAATATCATTCTGAGCACAATCTTAACCGCGATTAGCTCCTTTCGGAGCCCTGCAAGGCCTGTGAGCAAATCTCAACCCTCACATGCGAAGCAGTAAATCTGGAACTGAAACGAATACACAAATGCAATATCACCTCTGAGCACAATCTTAACCGCGATTAGCTCCTTTCGGAGCCCTGCAAGGCCTGTGAGCAAATCTCAACCCTCACATGCGAAGCAGTAAATCTGGAACTGAAACAAATACCCAAATGCAGTATTACCTCTGAGCACAGTCTTAACCGCGATTAGCTCCTTTCGGAGCCCTGCAAGGCCTGTGAGCAAATCTCAACCCTCACATGCGAAGCAGTAAATCTGGAACTGAAACAAATACCCAAATGCAGTATTACCTCTGAGCACAATCTTAACCGCGATAGCTCCTTTCGGAGCCCTGCATGGCCTGTGAGCAAATGTCAACCCTCACATGCGGAGCAGTAAATCTGGAACTGAAACAAATACCCAAATGCAGTATTACCTCTGAGCACAATCTTAACCGCGATTAGCTCCTTTCGGAGCCCTGCAAGGCCTGTGAGCAAATCTCAACCCTCATATGCGAAGCAGTAAATCTGGAACTGAAACAAATACCCAAATGCAATATTACCTCTGAGCACAATCTTAACCGCGATTAGCTCCTTTCGGAGCCCTGCAAGGCCTGTGAGCATACTCAACCCTCACATGCGAAGCAGTAAATCTGGAACTGAAACAAATACCCAAATGCAGTATTACCTCTGAGCACAATCTTAACCGCGATTAGCTCCTTTCGGAGCCCTGCAAGACCTGTGAGCAAATCTCAACCCTCACATGCGAAGCAGTAAATCTGGAACTGAAACAAATACCCAAATGCAATATTACCTCTGAGCACAATCCTAACCGCGATTAGCTCCTTTCGGAGCCCTGCAAGGCCTGTGAGCAAATCTCAACCCTCCCATGCGAAGCAGTAAATCTGGAACTGAAACAAATACCCAAATGCAGTATTACCTCTGAGCACAATCTTAACCGCGATTAGCTCCTTTCGGAGCCCTGCAAGATCTGTGAGCAAATCTCAACCCTCACATGCGAAGCAGTAAATCTGGAACTGAAACAAATACCCAAATGCAATATCACCTCTGAGCACAATCTTAACCGCGATTAGCTCCTTTCGGAGCCCTGCAAGGCCTGTGAGCAAATCTCAACCCTCACATGCGAAGCAGTAAATCTGGAACTGAAACAAATACCCAAATGCAGTATTACCTCTGAGCACAATCTTAACCGCGATTAGCTCCTTTCGGAGCCCTGCAAGGCCTGTGAGCAAATCTCAACCCTCACATGCGAAGCAGTAAATCTGGAACTGAAACGAATACACAAATGCAATATCACCTCTGAGCACAATCTTAACCGCGATTAGCTCCTTTCGGAGCTCTGCAAGGCCTGTGAGCAAATCTCAACCCTCACATGCGAAGCAGTAAATCTGGAACTGAAACAAATACCCAAATGCAGTATTACCTCTGAGCACAGTCTTAACCGCGATTAGCTCCTTTCGGAGCCCTGCAAGGCCTGTGAGCAAATCTCAACCCTCACATGCGAAGCAGTAAATCTGGAACTGAAACAAATACCCAAATGCAGTATTACCTCTGAGCACAATCTTAACCGCGATAGCTCCTTTCGGAGCCCTGCATGGCCTGTGAGCAAATGTCAACCCTCACATGCGGAGCAGTAAATCTGGAACTGAAACAAATACCCAAATGCAGTATTACCTCTGAGCACTATCTTAACCGCGATTAGCTCCTTTCGGAGCCCTGCAAGGCCTGTGAGCAAATCTCAACCCTCATATGCGAAGCAGTAAATCTGGAACTGAAACAAATACCCAAATGCAATATTACCTCTGAGCACAATCTTAACCGCGATTAGCTCCTTTCGGAGCCCTGCAAGGCCTGTGAGCATACTCAACCCTCACATGCGAAGCAGTAAATCTGGAACTGAAACAAATACCCAAATGCAGTATTACCTCTGAGCACAATCTTAACCGCGATTAGCTCCTTTCGGAGCCCTGCAAGACCTGTGAGCAAATCTCAACCCTCACATGCGAAGCAGTAAACCTGGAACTGAAACAAATACCCAAATGCAATATTACCTCTGAGCACAATCCTAACCGCGATTAGCTCCTTTCGGAGCCCTGCAAGGCCTGTGAGCAAATCTCAACCCTCCCATGCGAAGCAGTAAATCTGGAACTGAAACAAATACCCAAATGCAGTATTACCTCTGAGCACAATCTTAACCGCGATTAGCTCCTTTCGGAGCCCTGCAAGATCTGTGAGCAAATCTCAACCCTCACATGCGAAGCAGTAAATCTGGAACTGAAACAAATACCCAAATGCAATATCACCTCTGAGCACAATCTTAACCGCGATTAGCTCCTTTCGGAGCCCTGCAAGGCCTGTGAGCAAATCTCAACCCTCACATGCGAAGCAGTAAATCTGGAACTGAAACAAATACCCAAATGCAGTATTACCTCTGAGCACAATCTTAACCGCGATTAGCTCCTTTCGGAGCCCTGCAAGGCCTGTGAGCAAATCTCAACCCTCACATGCGAAGCAGTAAATCTAGAACTGAAACAAATACCCAAATGCAATATTACCTCTGAGCACAATCTTAACCGCGATTAGCTCCTTTCGGAGCCCTGCAAGGCCTGTGAGCATACTCAATCCTCACATGCGAAGCAGTAAATCTGGAACTGAAACAAATACCCAAATGCAGTATTACCTCTGAGCACAATCTTAACCGCGATTAGCTCCTTTCGGAGCCCTGCAAGGCCTGTGAGCAAATCTCAACCCTCACATGCGAAGCAGTAAATCTGGAACTGAAACAAATACCCAAATGCAATATCACCTCTGAGCACAATCTTAACCGCGAATAGCTCCTTTCGGAGCCCTGCAAGGCCTGTGAGCATACTCAACCCTCACATGCGAAGCAGTAAATCTGGAACTGAAACAAATACCCAAATGCAGTATTACCTCTGAGCACAATCTTAACCGCGATTAGCTCCTTTCGGAGCCATTCAAGGCCTGTGAGCAAATCTCAACCCTCACATGCGAAGCAGTAAATCTGGAACTGAAACGAATACCCAAATGCAATATCGCCTCTGAGCACAATCTTAACCGCGATTAGCTCCTTTCGGAGCCCTGCAAGGCCTGTGAGCATACTCAACCCTCACATGCGAAGCAGTAAATCTGGAACTGAAACAAATACCCAAAGCAGTATTACCTGTGAGCACAGTCTTAACCGTGATTAGCTCCTTTCGGAGCCCTGCAAGGCCTGTGAGCAAATCTCAACCCTCACATGCGAAGCAGTAAATCTGGAACTGAAACAAAGACCCAAATGCAATATCACCTCTGAGCACAATCTTAACCGCGATTAGCTCCTTTCGGAGCCCTGCAAGGCCTGTGAGCAAATCTCAACCCTCACATGCGAAGCAGTAAATCTGGAACTGAAACAAATACCCAAATGCAGTATTACCTCTGAGCACAATCTTAACCGCGATTAGCTCCTTTCGGAGCCCTGCAAGACCTGTGAGCAAATCTCAACCCTCACATGCGAAGCAGTAAATCTGGAACTGAAACAAATACCCAAATGCAATATTACCTCTGAGCACAATCCTAACCGCGATTAGCTCCTTTCGGAGCCCTGCAAGGCCTGTGAGCAAATCTCAACCCTCCCATGCGAAGCAGTAAATCTGGAACTGAAACAAATACCCAAATGCAGTATTACCTCTGAGCACAATCTTAACCGCGATTAGCTCCTTTCGGAGCCCTGCAAGATCTGTGAGCAAATCTCAACCCTCACATGCGAAGCAGTAAATCTGGAACTGAAACAAATACCCAAATGCAATATCACCTCTGAGCACAATCTTAACCGCGATTAGCTCCTTTCGGAGCCCTGCAAGGCCTGTGAGCAAATCTCAACCCTCACATGCGAAGCAGTAAATCTGGAACTTAAACAAATACCCAAATGCAGTATTACCTCTGAGCACAATCTTAACCGCGATTAGCTCCTTTCGGAGCCCTGCAAGGCCTGTGAGCAAATCTCAACCCTCACATGCGAAGCAGTAAATCTAGAACTGAAACAAATACCCAAATGCAATATTACCTCTGAGCACAATCTTAACCGCGATTAGCTCCTTTCGGAGCCCTGCAAGGCCTGTGAGCATACTCAATCCTCACATGCGAAGCAGTAAATCTGGAACTGAAACAAATACCCAAATGCAGTATTACCTCTGAGCACAATCTTAACCGCGATTAGCTCCTTTCGGAGCCCTGCTAGGCCTGTGAGCAAATCTCAACCCTCACATGCGAAGCAGTAAATCTGGAACTGAAACAAATACCCAAATGCAATATCACCTCTGAGCACAATCTTAACCGCGATTAGCTCCTTTCGGAGCCCTGCAAGGCCTGTGAGCATACTCAACCCTCACATGCGAAGCAGTAAATCTGGAACTGAAACAAATACCCAAATGCAGTATTACCTCTGAGCACAATCTTAACCGAGATTAGCTCCTTTCGGAGCCCTGCAAGGCCTGTGAGCAAATCTCAACCCTCACATGCGAAGCAGTAAATATGGAACTGAAACAAATACCAAATTGCAATATCACCTCTGAGCACAATCTTAACCGCGATTAGCTCCTTTCGGAGCCCTGCAAGATCTGTGAGCAAATCTCAACCCTCACATGCGAAGCAGTAAATCTGGAACTGAAACAAATACCCAAATGCAGTATTACCTCTGAGCACAATCTTAACCGCGATTAGCTCCTTTCGGAGCCCTGCAAGGCCTGTGAGCAAATATCAACCCTCACATGCGAAGCAGTAAATCTGGAACTGAAACAAATACCCAAATGCAGTATTACCTCTGAGCACAATCTTAACCGCGATTAGCTCCTTTCGGAGCCCTGCAAGGCCTGTGAGCAAATATCAACCCTCACATGCGAAGCAGTAAATCTGGAACTGAAACAAATACCCAAATGCAGTATTACCTCTGAGCACAATCTTAACCGCGATTAGGTCCTTTCGTAGCCCTGCAAGGCCTGTGAGCAAATCTCAACCCTCACATGCGAAGCAGTAAATTTGGAACTGAAACAAATACCCAAATGCAATATTACCTCTGAGCACAATCTTAACCGCGATTAGCTCCTTTCGGAGCCCTGCAAGGCCTGTGAGCAAATCTCAACCCTCACATGCGAAGCAGTAAATCTGGAACTGAAACAAATACCCAAATGCAGTATTACCTCTGAGCACAATCTTAACCGTGATTAGCTCCTTTCGGAGCCCTGCAAGGCCTGTGAGCAAATCTCAACCCTCACATGCGAAGCAGTAAATCTGGAACTGAAACAAATACCCAAATGCAATATTACCTCTGAGCACAGTCTTAACCGCGATTAGCTCCTTTCGGAGCCCTGCAAGGCCTGTGAGCATACTCAACCCTCACATGCGAAGCAGTAAATCTGGAACTGAAACAAATACCCAAATGCAGTATTACCTCTGAGCACAATCTTAACCGCGATTAGCTCCTTTCGGAGCCCTGCAAGGCCTGTGAGCAAATCTCAACCCTCACATGCGAAGCAGTAAATCTGGAACTGAAACAGACCCAAATGCAATATCACCTCTGAGCACAATCTTAACCGCGATTAGCTCCTTTCGGAGCCCTGCAAGGCCTGTGAGCAAATCTCAACCCTCACATGCGAAGCAGTAAATCTGGAACTGAAACAAATACCCAAATGCAATATTACCTCTGAGCACAATCTTAACCGCGATTAGCTCCTTTCGGAGCCCTGCAAGGCCGGTGGGCAAATCTCAACCCTCACATGCGAAGCAGTAAATCTGGAACTGAAACAAATACCCAAATGCAATATCACCTCTCAGCACAATCTTAACCGCGATTAGCTCCTTTTGGAGGCCTGCAAGGCCTGTGAGCAAATCTCAACCCTCACATGCGAAGCAGTAAATCTGGAACTGAAACAAATACCCAAATGCAGTATTACCTCTGAGCACAATCTTAACCGCGATTAGGTCCTTTCGTAGCCCTGCAAGGCCTGTGAGCAAATCTCAACCCTCACATGCGAAGCAGTAAATCTGGAACTGAAACAAATACCCAAATGCAGTATTACCTCTGAGCACAATCTTAACCGCGATTAGCTCCTTTCGGAGCCCTGCAAGGCCTGTGAGCAAATATCAACCCTCACATGCGAAGCAGTAAATCTGGAACTGAAACAAATACCCAAATGCAGTATTACCTCTCAGCACAATCTTAACCGCGATTAGCTCCTTTCGGAGCCCTGCAAGGCCTGTGGACAAATCTCAACCCTCACATGCGAAGCAGTAAATCTGGAACTGAAACAAATACCCAAATGCAATATTACCTCTGAGCACAATCTTAACCGCGATTAGCTCCTTTCGGAGCCCTGCAAGGCCTGTGAGCATAGTCAACCCTCACATGCGAAGCAGTAAATCTGGAACTGAAACAAATACCCAAATGCAGTATTACCTCTGAGCACAATCTTAACCGCGATTAGCTCCTTTCGGAGCCCTGCAAGGCCTGTGAGCAAATCTCAACCCTCACATGCGAAGCAGTAAATCTGGAACTGAAACAAATACCCAAATGCAGTATTACCTCTGAGCACAATGTTAACCGCGATTAGCTCCTTTCGTAGCCCTGCAAGGCCTGTGAGCAAATCTCAACCCTCACATGTGAAGCAGTAAATTTGGAACTGAAACAAATACCCAAATGCAATATTACCTCTGAGCACAATCTTAACCGCGATTAGCTCCTTTCGGAGCCCTGCAAGGCCTGTGAGCAAATCTCAACCCTCACATGCGAAGCAGTAAATCTGGAACTGAAACAAATACCCAAATGCAGTATTACCTCTGAGCACAATCTTAACCGTGATTAGCTCCTTTCGGAGCCCTGCAAGGCCTGTGAGCAAATCTCAACACTCACATGCGAAGCAGTAAATCTGGAACTGAAACAAATACCCAAATGCAGTATTACCTCTGAGCACAATCTTAACCGCGATTAGCTCCTTTCGGAGCCCTGCAAGGCCTGTGAGCAAATCTCAACCCTCACATGCGAAGGAGTAAATCTGGAACTGAAACAAAGACCAAAATGCAATATCACCTCTCAGCACAATCTTAACCGCGATTAGCTCCTTTTGGAGGCCTGCAAGGCCTGTGAGCAAATCTCAACCCTCACATGCGAAGCAGTAAATCTGGAACTGAAACAAATACCCAAATGCAATATTACCTCTGAGCACAATCTTAACCGCGATTAGTCCTTTCGGAGCCCTGCAAGGGCTGTTGGCAAATCTCAACCCTCACATGCGAAGCAGTAAATCTGGAACTGAAACAAATACCCAAATGCAATATTACCTCTAAGCACAATCTTAACCGCATTAGCTCCTTTCGGAGCCCTGGAAATCCTGTGGGCAAATCTCAACCCTCACATGCGAAGCAGTAAATCTGGAACTGAAACAAATACCCAAATGCAGTATTACCTCTGAGCACAATCTTAACCGCGATTAGCTCCTTTCGGAGCCCTGCAAGGCCTGTGGGAAATCTCAACCCTCACATGCGAAGCAGTAAATCTGGAACTGAAACAAATACCCAAATGCAATATTACCTCTGAGCACAATCTTAACCGCGATTAGCTCCTTTCGGAGCCCTGCAAGGCCTGTGAGCAAATCTCAACCATCCCATGAGAAGCAGTAAATCTGGAACTGAAACAAATATCCAAATGCAGTATTACCTCTGAGCACAATCTTAACCGAGATTAGCTCCTTTCGGAGCCCTGCAAGGCCTGTGAGCAAATCTCAACCCTACATGCGAAGCAGTAAATCTGGAACTGAAACAAATACCCAAATGCAGTATTACCTCTGAGCACAATCTTAACCGCGATTAGCTGCTTTCGGAGCCCTGCAAGGCCTGTGAGCAAATCTCAACCCTCACATGCGAAGCAGTAAATCTGGAACTGAAACAAAGACCCAAATGCAATATCACCTCTGAGCACAATCTTAACCGCGATTAGCTCCTTTCGGAGCCCTGCAAGGCCTGTGAGCAAATCTCAAACCTCACATGCGAAGCAGTAAATCTGGAACTGAAACAAATACCCAAATGCACTATTACCTCTGAGCACAATCTTAACCGAGATTAGCTCCTTTCGGAGCCCTGCAAGGCCTGTGAGCAAATCTCATCCCTCACATGCGAAGCAGTAAATCTGGAACTGAAACAAATACCAAAATGCAATATCACCTCTCAGCACAATCTTAACCGCGATTAGCTCCTTTCGGAGCCCTGCAAGATCTGTGAGCAAATCTCAACCCTCACATGCGAAGCAGTAAATCTGGAACTGAAACAAATACCCAAATGCAGTATTACCTCTGAGCACAATCTTAACCGCGATTAGCTCCTTTCGGAGCCCTGCAAGGCCTGTGAGCAAATATCAACCCTCACATGCGAAGCAGTAAATCTGGAACTGAAACAAATACCCAAATGCAGTATTACCTCTGAGCACAATCTTAACCGCGATTAGCTCCTTTCGGAGCCCTGCAAGGCCTGTGAGCAAATCTCAACCCTCACTTGCTAAGCAGTAAATCTGGAACTGAAACAAATACCCAAATGCAGTATTACCTCTGAGCACAATCTTAACCGCGATTAGCTCCTTTCGGAGCCCTGCAAGGCCTGTGAGCAAATATCAATCCTCACATGCGAAGCAGTAAATCTGGAACTGAAACAAATACCCAAATGCAGTATTACCTCTGAGCACAATCTTAACCGCGATTAGGTCCTTTCGTAGCCCTGCAAGGCCTGTGAGCAAATCTCAACCCTCACATGCGAAGCAGTAAATTTGGAACTGAAACAAATACCCAAATGCAATATTACCTCTGAGCACCATCTTAAGCGCGATTAGCTCCTTTCGGAGCCCTGCAAGGCCTGTGAGCAAATCTCAACCCTCACATGCGAAGCAGTAAATCTGGAACTGAAACAAATACCCAAATGCAGTATTACCTCTGAGCACAATCTTAACCGTGATTAGCTCCTTTCGGAGCCCTGCAAGGCCTGTGAGCAAATCTCAACCCTCACATGCGAAGCAGTAAATCTGGAACTGAAACAAATACCCAAATGCAATATTACCTCTGAGCACAGTCTTAACCGCGATTAGCTCCTTTCGGAGCCCTGCAAGGCCTGTGAGCATACTCAACCCTCACATGCGAAGCAGTAAATCTGGAACTGAAACAAATACCCAAATGCAGTATTACCTCTGAGCACAATCTTAACCGCGATTAGCTCCTTTCGGAGCCCTGCAAGGCCTGTGAGCAAATCTCAACCCTCACATGCGAAGCAGTAAATCTGGAACTGAAACAGACCCAAATGCAATATCACCTCTGAGCACAATCTTAACCGCGATTAGCTCCTTTCGGAGCCCTGCAAGGCCTGTGAGCAAATCTCAACCCTCACATGCGAAGCAGTAAATCTGGAACTGAAACAAATACCCAAATGCAATATTACCTCTGAGCACAATCTTAACCGCGATTAGCTCCTTTCGGAGCCCTGCAAGGCCTGTGGGCAAATCTCAACCCTCACATGCGAAGCAGTAAATCTGGAACTGAAACAAATACCCAAATGCAATGTTACCTCTGAGCACAATCTTAACCGCGATTAGTCCTTTCGGAGCCCTGCAAGGGCTGTTGGCAAATCTCAACCGCACATGCGAAGCAGTAAATCTGGAACTGAAACAAATACCCAAATGCAATATTACCTCTGAGCACAATCTTAACCGCATTAGCTCCTTTCGGAGCCCTGCAAATCCTGTGGGCAAATCTCAACCCTCACATGCGAAGCAGTAAATCTGGAACTGAAACAAATACCCAATTCCAGTATTACCTCTGAGCACAATCTTAACCGCGATTAGCTCCTTTCGGAGCCCTGCAAGGCCTGTGAGCAAATCTCAACCCTCACTTGCAAAGCAGTAAATCTGGAACTGAAACAAATACCCAAATGCAGTATTACCTCTGAGCACAATCTTAACCGCGATTAGCTCCTTTCGGAGCCCTGCAAGGCCTGTGAGCAAATATCAACCCTCACATGCGAAGCAGTAAATCTGGAACTGAAACAAATACCCAAATGCAGTATTACCTCTGAGCACAATCTTAACCGCGATTAGGTCCTTTCGTAGCCCTGCAAGGCCTGTGAGCAAATCTCAACCCTCACATGCGAAGCAGTAAATTTGGAACTGAAACAAATACCCAAATGCAATATTACCTCTGAGCACAATCTTAACCGCGATTAGCTCCTTTCGGAGCCCTGCAAGGCCTGTGAGCAAATGTCAACCCTCACATGCGAAGCAGTAAATCTGGAACTGAAACAAATACCCAAATGCAGTATTACCTCTGAGCACAATCTTAACCGTGATTAGCTCCTTTCGGAGCCCTGCAAGGCCTGTGAGCAAATCTCAACCCTCACATGCGAAGCAGTAAATCTGGAACTGAAACAAATACCCAAATGCAATATTACCTCTGAGCACAGTCTTAACCGCGATTAGCTCCTTTCGGAGCCCTGCAAGGCCTGTGAGCATACTCAACCCTCACATGCGAAGCAGTAAATCTGGAACTGAAACAAATACCCAAATGCAGTATTACCTCTGAGCACAATCTTAACCGCGATTAGCTCCTTTCGGAGCCCTGCAAGGCCTGTGAGCAAATCTCAACCCTCACATGCGAAGCAGTAAATCTGGAACTGAAACAGACCCAAATGCAATATCACCTCTGAGCACAATCTTAACCGCGATTAGCTCCTTTCGGAGCCCTGCAAGGCCTGTGAGCAAATCTCAACCCTCACATGCGAAGCAGTAAATCTGGAACTGAAACAAATACCCAAATGCAATATTACCTCTGAGCACAATCTTAACCGCGATTAGCTCCTTTCGGAGCCCTGCAAGGCCTGTGGGCAAATCTCAACCCTCACATGCGAAGCAGTAAATCTGGAACTGAAACAAATACCCAAATGCAATGTTACCTCTGAGCACAATCTTAACCGCGATTAGTCCTTTCGGAGCCCTGCAAGGGCTGTTGGCAAATCTCAACCGCACATGCGAAGCAGTAAATCTGGAACTGAAACAAATACCCAAATGCAATATTACCTCTGAGCACAATCTTAACCGCATTAGCTCCTTTCGGAGCCCTGCAAATCCTGTGGGCAAATCTCAACCCTCACATGCGAAGCAGTAAATCTGGAACTGAAACAAATACCCAATTCCAGTATTACCTCTGAGCACAATCTTAACCGCGATTAGCTCCTTTCGGAGCCCTGCAAGGCCTGTGGGAAATCTCAACCCTCACATGCGAAGCAGTAAATCTGGAACTGAAACAAATATCCAAATGCAGTATTACCTCTGAGCACAATCTTAACCGCGATTAGCTCCTTTCGTAGCCCTGCAAGGCCTGTGAGCAAATCTCAACCCTCACATGCGAAGCAGTAAATTTGGAACTGAAACAAATCTCCTTTCGGAGCCCTGCAAGGCCTGTGAGAAAATCTCAACCCTCACATGCGAAGCAGTAAATCTGGAACTGAAACAAATACCCAAACGCAGTATTACCTCTGAGCACAATCTTAACCGCGATTAGCTCCTTTCGGAGGCCTGCAAGGCCTGTGAGCAAATCTCAACCCTCACATGCGAAGCAGTAAATCTGGAACTGAAACAAATACCCAAATGCAATATTACCTCTGAGCACAATCTTAACCGCGATTAGCTCCTTTCGGAGCCCTGCAAGGCCTGTGAGCATAGTCAACCCTCACATGCGAAGCAGTAAATCTGGAACTGAAACAAAAACCCAAATGCAGTATTACCTCTGAGCACAATCTTAACCGCGATTAGCTCCTTTCGGAGCCCTGCAAGGCCTGTGAGCAAATCTCAACCCTCACATGCGAAGCAGTAAATGTGGAACTGAAACAAATACCCAAATGCAATATCACCTCTGAGCACAATCTTAACCGTGATTAGCTCCTTTTGGAGCCCTGCAAGGCCTGTGAGCAAATCTGAACCTTCACATGCGAAGCAGTAGATCTGGAACTGAAACAAATACCCAAATGCAGTATTACCTCTGAGCACAATCTTAACCGCGATTAGCTCCTTTCGGAGCCCTGCAAGGCCTGTGAGCAAATCTCAACCCTCACATGCGAAGATAAAAATCTGGAACTGAAACAAATACCCAAATGCAGTATTACCTCTGAGCACAATCTTTACCGCGATTAGCTCCTTTCGGAGCCCTGCAAAGCCTGTGAGCAAATCTCAACCCTCACATGCGAAGCAGTAAATCTGGAACTGAAACAAATACCCAAATGCAATATTACCTCTGAGCACAATCTTAACCGCGATTAGCTCCTTTCGGAGCCCTGCAAGGCCGGTGGGCAAATCTCAACCCTCACATGCGAAGCAGTAAATCTGGAACTGAAACAAATACCCAAATGCAATATTACCTCTCAGCACAATCTTAACCGCGATTAGCTCCTTTCGGAGCCCTGCAAGGCCTGTGGACAAATCTCAACCCTCACATGCGAAGCAGTAAATCTGGAACTGAAACAAATACCCAAATGCAATATTACCTCTGAGCACAATCTTAACCGCGATTAGCTCCTTTCGGAGCCCTGCAAGGCCTGTGAGCATAGTCAACCCTCACATGCGAAGCAGTAAATCTGGAACTGAAACAAATACCCAAATGCAGTATTACCTCTGAGCACAATCTTAACCGCGATTAGCTCCTTTCGGAGCCCTGCAAGGCCTGTGAGCAAATCTCAACCCTCACATGCGAAGCAGTAAATCTGGAACTGAAACAAATACCCAAATGCAGTATTACCTCTGAGCACAATCTTAACCGCGATTAGCTCCTTTCGTAGCCCTGCAAGGCCTGTGAGCAAATCTCAACCCTCACATGTGAAGCAGTAAATTTGGAACTGAAACAAATACCCAAATGCAATATTACCTCTGAGCACAATCTTAACCGCGATTAGCTCCTTTCGGAGCCCTGCAAGGCCTGTGAGCAAATCTCAACCCTCACATGCGAAGCAGTAAATCTGGAACTGAAACAAATACCCAAATGCAGTATTACCTCTGAGCACAATCTTAACCGTGATTAGCTCCTTTCGGAGCCCTGCAAGGCCTGTGAGCAAATCTCAACCCTCACATGCGAAGCAGTAAATCTGGAACTGAAACAAATACCCAAATGCAATATTACCTCTGAGCACAATCTTAACCGCGATTAGCTCCTTTCGGAGCCCTGCAAGGCCTGTGAGCATACTCAACCCTCTCTTGCGAAGCAGTAAATCTGGAACTGAAACAAATACCCAAATGCAGTATTACCTCTGAGCACAATCTTAACCGCGATTAGCTCCTTTCGGAGCCCTGCAAGGCCTGTGAGCAAATCTCAACCCTCACATGCGAAGGAGTAAATCTGGAACTGAAACAAAGACCAAAATGCAATATCACCTCTCAGCACAATCTTAACCGCGATTAGCTCCTTTTGGAGCCCTGCAAGGCCTGTGAGCAAATCTCAACCCTCACATGCGAAGCAGTAAATCTGGAACTGAAACAAATACCCAAATGCAATATTACCTCTGAGCACAATCTTAACCGCGATTAGTCCTTTCGGAGCCCTGCAAGGGCTGTTGACAAATCTCAACCCTCACATGCGAAGCAGTAAATCTGGAACTGAAACAAATACCCAAATGCAATATTACCTCTGAGCACAATCTTAACCGCATTAGCTCCTTTCGGAGCCCTGGAAATCCTGTGGGCAAATCTCAACCCTCACATGCGAAGCAGTAAATCTGGAACTGAAACAAATACCCAAATGCAGTATTACCTCTGAGCACAATCTTAACCGCGATTAGCTCCTTTTGGAGCCCTGCAAGGCCTGTGGGAAATCTCAACCCTCACATGCGAAGCAGTAAATCTGGAACTGAAACAAATACCCAAATGCAATATTACCTCTGAGCACAATCTTAACCGCGATTAGCTCCTTTCGGAGCCCTGCAAGGCCTGTGAGCAAATCTCAACCCTCCCATGAGAAGCAGTAAATCTGGAACTGAAACAAATATCCAAATGCAGTATTACCTCTGAGCACAATCTTAACCGCGATTAGCTCCTTTCGGAGCCCTGCAAGGCCTGTGAGCAAATCTCAACCCTCACATGCGAAGCAGCAAATGTGGAACTGAAACAAATACCCAAATGCAGTATTACCTCTGAGCACAATCTTAACCGCGATTAGCTCCTTTCGTAGCCCTGCAAGGCCTGTGAGCAAATCTCAACCCTCACATGCGAAGCAGTAAATTTGGAACTGAAACAAATCTCCTTTCGGAGCCCTGCAAGGCCTGTGAGAAAATCTCAACCCTCACATGCGAAGCAGTAAATCTGGAACTGAAACAAATACCCAAATGCAATATTACCTCTGAGCACAATCTTAACCGCGATTAGTCCTTTCGGAGCCCTGCAAGGGCTGTTGGCAAATCTCAACCCTCACATGCGAAGCAGTAAATCTGGAACTGAAACAAATACCCAAATGCAATATTACCTCTGAGCACAATCTTAACCGCGATTAGCTCCTTTCGGAGCCCTGCAAGGCCTGTGGGCAAATCTCAACCCTCACATGCGAAGCAGTAAATCTGGAACTGAAACAAATACCCAAATGCAATGTTACCTCTGAGCACAATCTTAACCGCGATTAGTCCTTTCGGAGCCCTGCAAGGGCTGTTGGCAAATCTCAACCGCACATGCGAAGCAGTAAATCTGGAACTGAAACAAATACCCAAATGCAATATTACCTCTGAGCACAATCTTAACCGCATTAGCTCCTTTCGGAGCCCTGCAAATCCTGTGGGCAAATCTCAACCCTCACATGCGAAGCAGTAAATCTGGAACTGAAACAAATACCCAATTCCAGTATTACCTCTGAGCACAATCTTAACCGCGATTAGCTCCTTTCGGAGCCCTGCAAGGCCTGTGGGAAATCTCAACCCTCACATGCGAAGCAGTAAATCTGGAACTGAAACAAATATCCAAATGCAGTATTACCTCTGAGCACAATCTTAACCGCGATTAGCTCCTTTCGTAGCCCTGCAAGGCCTGTGAGCAAATCTCAACCCTCACATGCGAAGCAGTAAATTTGGAACTGAAACAAATCTCCTTTCGGAGCCCTGCAAGGCCTGTGAGAAAATCTCAACCCTCACATGCGAAGCAGTAAATCTGGAACTGAAACAAATACCCAAATGCAGTATTACCTCTGAGCACAATCTTAACCGCGATTAGCTCCTTTCGGAGGCCTGCAAGGCCTGTGAGCAAATCTCAACCCTCACATGCGAAGCAGTAAATCTGGAACTGAAACAAATACCCAAATGCAATATTACCTCTGAGCACAATCTTAACCGCGATTAGCTCCTTTCGGAGCCCTGCAAGGCCTGTGAGCATAGTCAACCCTCACATGCGAAGCAGTAAATCTGGAACTGAAACAAAAACCCAAATGCAGTATTACCTCTGAGCACAATCTTAACCGCGATTAGCTCCTTTCGGAGCCCTGCAAGGCCTGTGAGCAAATCTCAACCCTCACATGCGAAGCAGTAAATGTGGAACTGAAACAAATACCCAAATGCAATATCACCTCTGAGCACAATCTTAACCGTGATTAGCTCCTTTTGGAGCCCTGCAAGGCCTGTGAGCAAATCTGAACCTTCACATGCGAAGCAGTAGATCTGGAACTGAAACAAATACCCAAATGCAGTATTACCTCTGAGCACAATCTTAACCGCGATTAGCTCCTTTCGGAGCCCTGCAAGGCCTGTGAGCAAATCTCAACCCTCACATGCGAAGATAAAAATCTGGAACTGAAACAAATACCCAAATGCAGTATTACCTCTGAGCACAATCTTTACCGCGATTAGCTCCTTTCGGAGCCCTGCAAAGCCTGTGAGCAAATCTCAACCCTCACATGCGAAGCAGTAAATCTGGAACTGAAACAAATACCCAAATGCAATATTACCTCTGAGCACAATCTTAACCGCGATTAGCTCCTTTCGGAGCCCTGCAAGGCCGGTGGGCAAATCTCAACCCTCACATGCGAAGCAGTAAATCTGGAACTGAAACAAATACCCAAATGCAATATTACCTCTCAGCACAATCTTAACCGCGATTAGCTCCTTTCGGAGCCCTGCAAGGCCTGTGGACAAATCTCAACCCTCACATGCGAAGCAGTAAATCTGGAACTGAAACAAATACCCAAATGCAATATTACCTCTGAGCACAATCTTAACCGCGATTAGCTCCTTTCGGAGCCCTGCAAGGCCTGTGAGCATAGTCAACCCTCACATGCGAAGCAGTAAATCTGGAACTGAAACAAATACCCAAATGCAGTATTACCTCTGAGCACAATCTTAACCGCGATTAGCTCCTTTCGGAGCCCTGCAAGGCCTGTGAGCAAATCTCAACCCTCACATGCGAAGCAGTAAATCTGGAACTGAAACAAATACCCAAATGCAGTATTACCTCTGAGCACAATCTTAACCGCGATTAGCTCCTTTCGTAGCCCTGCAAGGCCTGTGAGCAAATCTCAACCCTCACATGTGAAGCAGTAAATTTGGAACTGAAACAAATACCCAAATGCAATATTACCTCTGAGCACAATCTTAACCGCGATTAGCTCCTTTCGGAGCCCTGCAAGGCCTGTGAGCAAATCTCAACCCTCACATGCGAAGCAGTAAATCTGGAACTGAAACAAATACCCAAATGCAGTATTACCTATGAGCACAATCTTAACCGTGATTAGCTCCTTTCGGAGCCCTGCAAGGCCTGTGAGCAAATCTCAACCCTCACATGCGAAGCAGTAAATCTGGAACTGAAACAAATACCCAAATGCAATATTACCTCTGAGCACAATCTTAACCGCGATTAGCTCCTTTCGGAGCCCTGCAAGGCCTGTGAGCATACTCAACCCTCACATGCGAAGCAGTAAATCTGGAACTGAAACAAATACCCAAATGCAGTATTACCTCTGAGCACAATCTTAACCGCGATTAGCTCCTTTCGGAGCCCTGCAAGGCCTGTGAGCAAATCTCAACCCTCACATGCGAAGGAGTAAATCTGGAACTGAAACAAAGACCAAAATGCAATATCACCTCTCAGCACAATCTTAACCGCGATTAGCTCCTTTTGGAGCCCTGCAAGGCCTGTGAGCAAATCTCAACCCTCACATGCGAAGCAGTAAATCTGGAACTGAAACAAATACCCAAATGCAATATTACCTCTGAGCACAATCTTAACCGCGATTAGTCCTTTCGGAGCCCTGCAAGGGCTGTTGACAAATCTCAACCCTCACATGCGAAGCAGTAAATCTGGAACTGAAACAAATACCCAAATGCAATATTACCTCTGAGCACAATCTTAACCGCATTAGCTCCTTTCGGAGCCCTGGAAATCCTGTGGGCAAATCTCAACCCTCACATGCGAAGCAGTAAATCTGGAACTGAAACAAATACCCAAATGCAGTATTACCTCTGAGCACAATCTTAACCGCGATTAGCTCCTTTCGGAGCCCTGCAAGGCCTGTGGGAAATCTCAACCCTCACATGCGAAGCAGTAAATCTGGAACTGAAACAAATACCCAAATGCAATATTACCTCTGAGCACAATCTTAACCGCGATTAGCTCCTTTCGGAGCCCTGCAAGGCCTGTGAGCAAATCTCAACCCTCCCATGAGAAGCAGTAAATCTGGAACTGAAACAAATATCCAAATGCAGTATTACCTCTGAGCACAATCTTAACCGCGATTAGCTCCTTTCGGAGCCCTGCAAGGCCTGTGAGCAAATCTCAACCCTCACATGCGAAGCAGCAAATGTGGAACTGAAACAAATACCCAAATGCAGTATTACCTCTGAGCACAATCTTAACCGCGATTAGCTCCTTTCGTAGCCCTGCAAGGCCTGTGAGCAAATCTCAACCCTCACATGCGAAGCAGTAAATTTGGAACTGAAACAAATCTCCTTTCGGAGCCCTGCAAGGCCTGTGAGAAAATCTCAACCCTCACATGCGAAGCAGTAAATCTGGAACTGAAACAAATACCCAAATGCAATATTACCTCTGAGCACAATCTTAACCGCGATTAGTCCTTTCGGAGCCCTGCAAGGGCTGTTGGCAAATCTCAACCCTCACATGCGAAGCAGTAAATCTGGAACTGAAACAAATACCCAAATGCAATATTACCTCTGAGCACAATCTTAACCGCGATTAGCTCCTTTCGTAGCCCTGCAAGGCCTGTGAGCAAATCTCAACCCTCACATGCGAAGCAGTAAATCTGGAACTGAAACAAATACCCAAATGCAGTATTACCTCTGAGCACAATCATAACCGCGATTAGCTCCTTTCGGAGCCCTGCAAGGCCTGTGAGCAAATATCAACCCTCACATGTGAAGCAGTAAATCTGGAACTGAAACAAATACCCAAATGCAGTATTACCTCTGAGCACAATCTTAACCGCGATTAGGTCCTTTCGTAGCCCTGCAAGGCCTGTGAGCAAATCTCAACCCTCACATGCGAAGCAGTAAATTTGGAACTGAAACAAATACCCAAATGCAATATTACCTCTGAGCACAATCTTAACCGCGATTAGCTCCTTTCGGAGCCCTGCAAGGCCTGTGAGCAAATCTCAACCCTCACATGCGAAGCAGTAAATCTGGAACTGAAACAAATACCCAAATGCAGTATTACCTCTGAGCACAATCTTAACCGTGATTAGCTCCTTTCGGAGCCCTGCAAGGCCTGTGAGCAAATCTCAACCCTCACATGCGAAGATAAAAATCTGGAACTGAAACAAATACCCAAATGCCGTATTACCTCTGAGCACAATCTTAACCGCGATTAGCTCCTTTCGGAGCCCTGCAAGGCCTGTGAGCAAATCTCAACCCTCCCATGCGAAGCAGTAAATCAGGAACTGAAACAAATACCCAAATGCAGTCTTACCTCTGAGCACAATCTTAACCGCGATTAGCTCCTTTTGGAGCCCTGCAAGGCCTGTCCGCAAATCTCAACCCTCACATGCGAACCAGTAAATCTGGAACTGAAACAAATACCCAAATGCAATATCACCTCTGAGCACAATCTTAACCGCGATTAGCTCCTTTCGGAGCCCTGCAAGGCCTGTGAGCAAATCTCAACCCTCACATGCGAAGCAGTAAATCTGGAACTGAAACAAATACCCAAATGCAATATCACCTCTGAGCACAATCTTAACCGCGATTAGCTCCTTTCGGAGCCCTGCAAGATCTGTGAGCAAATCTCAACCCTCACATGCGAAGCAGTAAATCTGGAACTGAAACAAATACCCAAATGCAGTATTACCTCTGAGCACAATCTTAACCGCGATTAGCTCCTTTCGGAGCCCTGCAAGGCCTGTGAGCAAATATCAACCCTCACATGCGAAGCAGTAAATCTGGAACTGAAACAAATACCCAAATGCAGTATTACCTCTGAGCACAATCTTAACCGCGATTAGCTCCTTTCGGAGCCCTGCAAGGCCTGTGAGCAAATCTCAACCCTCACATGCGAAGCAGTAAATCTGGAACTGAAACAAATACACAAATGCAGTATTACCTCTGAGCACAATCTTAACCGCGATTAGCTCCTTTCGGAGCCCTGCAAGGCCTGTGAGCAAATATCAACCCTCACATGCGAAGCAGTAAATGTGGAACTGAAACAAATACCCAAATGCAGTATTACCTCTGAGCACAATCTTAACCGCGATTAGGTCCTTTCGTAGCCCTGCAAGGCCTGTGAGCAAATCTCAACCCTCACATGCGAAGCAGTAAATTTGGAACTGAAACAAATACCCAAATGCAATATTACCTCTGAGCACAATCTTAACCGCGATTAGCTCCTTTCGGAGCCCTGCAAGGCCTGTGAGCAAATCTCAACCCTCACATGCGAAGCAGTAAATCTGGAACTGAAACAAATACCCAAATGCAGTATTACCTCTGAGCACAATCTTAACCGTGATTAGCTCCTTTCGGAGCCCCTCAAGGCCTGTGAGCAAATCTCAACCCTCACATGCGAAGCAGTAAATCTGGAACCGAAACAAATACCCAAATGCAATATTACCTCTGAGCACAGTCTTAACCGCGATTAGCTCCTTTCGGAGCCCTGCAAGGCCTGTGAGCATACTCAACCCTCACATGCGAAGCAGTAAATCTGGAACTGAAACAAATACCCAAATGCAGTATTACCTCTGAGCACAATCTTAACCGCGATTAGCTCCTTTCGTAGCCCTGCAAGGCCTGTGAGCAAATCTCAACCCTCACATGTGAAGCAGTAAATTTGGAACTGAAACAAATACCCAAATGCAATATTACCTCTGAGCACAATCTTAACCGCGATTAGCTCCTTTCGGAGCCCTGCAAGGCCTGTGAGCAAATCTCAACCCTCACATGCGAAGCAGTAAATCTGGAACTGAAACAAATACCCAAATGCAGTATTACCTCTGAGCACAATCTTAACCGTGATTAGCTCCTTTCGGAGCCCTGCAAGGCCTGTGAGCAAATCTCAACCCTCACATGCGAAGCAGTAAATCTGGAACTGAAACAAATACCCAAATGCAATATTACCTCTGAGCACAATCTTAACCGCGATTAGCTCCTTTCGGAGCCCTGCAAGGCCTGTGAGCATACTCAACCCTCACATGCGAAGCAGTAAATCTGGAACTGAAACAAATACCCAAATGCAGTATTACCTCTGAGCACAATCTTAACCGCGATTAGCTCCTTTCGGAGCCCTGCAAGGCCTGTGAGCAAATCTCAACCCTCACATGCGAAGGAGTAAATCTGGAACTGAAACAAAGACCAAAATGCAATATCACCTCTCAGCACAATCTTAACCGCGATTAGCTCCTTTTGGAGCCCTGCAAGGCCTGTGAGCAAATCTCAACCCTCACATGCGAAGCAGTAAATCTGGAACTGAAACAAATACCCAAATGCAATATTACCTCTGAGCACAATCTTAACCGCGATTAGTCCTTTCGGAGCCCTGCAAGGGCTGTTGACAAATCTCAACCCTCACATGCGAAGCAGTAAATCTGGAACTGAAACAAATACCCAAATGCAATATTACCTCTGAGCACAATCTTAACCGCATTAGCTCCTTTCGGAGCCCTGGAAATCCTGTGGGCAAATCGCAACCCTCACATGCGAAGCAGTAAATCTGGAACTGAAACAAATACCCAAATGCAGTATTACCTCTGAGCACAATCTTAACCGCGATTAGCTCCTTTCGGAGCCCTGCAAGGCCTGTGGGAAATCTCAACCCTCACATGCGAAGCAGTAAATCTGGAACTGAAACAAATACCCAAATGCAATATTACCTCTGAGCACAATCTTAACCGCGATTAGCTCCTTTCGGAGCCCTGCAAGGCCTGTGAGCAAATCTCAACCCTCCCATGAGAAGCAGTAAATCTGGAACTGAAACAAATATCCAAATGCAGTATTACCTCTGAGCACAATCTTAACCGCGATTAGCTCCTTTCGGAGCCCTGCAAGGCCGGTGAGCAAATCTCAACCCTCACATGCGAAGCAGTAAATGTGGAACTGAAACAAATACCCAAATGCAGTATTACCTCTGAGCACAATCTTAACCGCGATTAGCTCCTTTCGTAGCCCTGCAAGGGCTGTTGGCAAATCTCAACCCTCACATGCGAAGCAGTAAATCTGGAACTGAAACAAATACCCAAATGCAATATTACCTCTGAGCACAATCTTAACCGCGATTAGCTCCTTTCGTAGCCCTGCAAGGCCTGTGAGCAAATCTCAACCCTCACATGCGAAGCAGTAAATCTGGAACTGAAACAAATACCCAAATGCAGTATTACCTCTGAGCACAATCTTAACCGCGATTAGCTCCTTTCGGAGCCCTGCAAGGCCTGTGAGCAAATATCAACCCTCACATGTGAAGCAGTAAATCTGGAACTGAAACAAATACCCAAATGCAGTATTACCTCTGAGCACAATCTTAACCGCGATTAGGTCCTTTCGTAGCCCTGCAAGGCCTGTGAGCAAATCTCAACCCTCACATGCGAAGCAGTAAATTTGGAACTGAAACAAATCTCCTTTCGGAGCCCTGCAAGGCCTGTGAGAAAATCTCAACCCTCACATGCGAAGCAGTAAATCTGGAACTGAAACAAATACCCAAATGCAATATTACCTCTGAGCACAATCTTAACCGCGATTAGTCCTTTCGGAGCCCTGCAAGGGCTGTTGGCAAATCTCAACCCTCACATGCGAAGTATTAAATCTGGAACTGAAACAAATACCCAAATGCAATATTACCTCTGAGCACAATCTTAACCGCGATTAGCTCCTTTCGTAGCCCTGCAAGGCCTGTGAGCAAATCTCAACCCTCACATGCGAAGCAGTAAATCTGGAACTGAAACAAATACCCAAATGCAGTATTACCTCTGAGCACAATCTTAACCGCGATTAGCTCCTTTCGGAGCCCTGCAAGGCCTGTGAGCAAATATCAACCCTCACATGTGAAGCAGTAAATCTGGAACTGAAACAAATACCCAAATGCAGTATTACCTCTGAGCACAATCTTAACCGCGATTAGGTCCTTTCGTAGCCCTGCAAGGCCTGTGAGCAAATCTCAACCCTCACATGCGAAGCAGTAAATTTGGAACTGAAACAAATACCCAAATGCAATATTACCTCTGAGCACAATCTTAACCGCGATTAGCTCCTTTCGGAGCCCTGCAAGGCCTGTGAGCAAATCTCAACCCTCACATGCGAAGCAGTAAATCTGGAACTGAAACAAATACCCAAATGCAGTATTACCTCTGAGCACAATCTTAACCGTGATTAGCTCCTTTCGGAGCCCTGCAAGGCCTGTGAGCAAATCTCAACCCTCACATGCGAAGCAGTAAATCTGGAACTGAAACAAATACCCAAATTCAGTATTACCGCTGAGCACAATCTTTACCGCGATTAGCTCCTTTCGGAGCCCTGCAAGGCCTGTGGGCAAATCTCAACCCTCCCATGCGAAGCAGTAAATCAGGAACTGAAACAAATACCCAAATGCAGTCTTACCTCTGAGCACAATCTTAACCGCGATTAGCTCCTTTCGGAGCCCTGCAAGGCCTGTCCGCAAATCTCAACCCTCACATGCGAACCAGTAAATCTGGAACTGAAACAAATACCCAAATGCAATATCACCTCTGAGCACAATCTTAACCGCGATTAGCTCCTTTCGGAGCCCTGCAAGGCCTGTGAGCAAATCTCAACCCTCACATGCGAAGCAGTAAATCTGGAACTGAAACAAATACCCAAATGCAATATCACCTCTGAGCACAATCTTAACCGCGATTAGCTCCTTTCGGAGCCCTGCAAGATCTGTGAGCAAATCTCAACCCTCACATGCGAAGCAGTAAATCTGGAACTGAAACAAATACCCAAATGCAGTATTACCTCTGAGCACAATCTTAACCGCGATTAGCTCCTTTCGGAGCCCTGCAAGGCCTGTGAGCAAATATCAACCCTCACATGCGAAGCAGTAAATCTGGAACTGAAACAAATACCCAAATGCAGTATTACCTCTGAGCACAATCTTAACCGCGATTAGCTCCTTTCGGAGCCCTGCAAGGCCTGTGAGCAAATCTCAACCCTCACATGCGAAGCAGTAAATCTGGAACTGAAACAAATACACAAATGCAGTATTACCTCTGAGCACAATCTTAACCGCGATTAGCTCCTTTCGGAGCCCTGCAAGGCCTGTGAGCAAATATCAACCCTCACATGCGAAGCAGTAAATGTGGAACTGAAACAAATACCCAAATGCAGTATTACCTCTGAGCACAATCTTAACCGCGATTAGGTCCTTTCGTAGCCCTGCAAGGCCTGTGAGCAAATCTCAACCCTCACATGCGAAGCAGTAAATTTGGAACTGAAACAAATACCCAAATGCAATATTACCTCTGAGCACAATCTTAACCGCGATTAGCTCCTTTCGGAGCCCTGCAAGGCCTGTGAGCAAATCTCAACCCTCACATGCGAAGCAGTAAATCTGGAACTGAAACAAATACCCAAATGCAGTATTACCTCTGAGCACAATCTTAACCGTGATTAGCTCCTTTCGGAGCCCCTCAAGGCCTGTGAGCAAATCTTAACCCTCACATGCGAAGCAGTAAATCTGGAACTGAAACAAATACCCAAATGCAATATTACCTCTGAGCACAGTCTTAACCGCGATTAGCTCCTTTCGGAGCCCTGCAAGGCCTGTGAGCATACTCAACCCTCACATGCGAAGCAGTAAATCTGGAACTGAAACAAATACCCAAATGCAGTATTACCTCTGAGCACAATCTTAACCGCGATTAGCTCCTTTCGGAGCCCTGCAAGGCCTGTGAGCAAATCTCAACCCTCACATGCGAAGCAGTAAATCTGGAACTGAAACAAATACCCAAATGCAATATTACCTCTGAGCACAATCTTAACCGCGATTAGCTCCTTTCGGAGCCCTGCAAGGCCTGTGAGCAAATCTCAACCCTCACATGCGAAGCAGTAAATCTGGAACTGAAACAAATACCCAAATGCAGTATTACCTCTGAGCACAATCTTAACCGTGATTAGCTCCTTTCGGAGCCCTGCAAGGCCTGTGAGCAAATCTCAACCCTCACATGCGAAGCAGTAAATCTGGAACTGAAACAAATACCCAAATGCAATATTACCTCTGAGCACAGTCTTAACCGCGATTAGCTCCTTTCGGAGCCCTGCAAGGCCTGTGAGCATACTCAACCCTCACATGCGAAGCAGTAAATCTGGAACTGAAACAAATACCCAAATGCAGTATTACCTCTGAGCACAATCTTAACCGCGATTAGCTCCTTTCGGAGCCCTGCAAGGCCTGTGAGCAAATCTCAACCCTCACATGCGAAGCAGTAAATCTGGAACTGAAACAGACCCAAATGCAATATCACCTCTGAGCACAATCTTAACCGCGATTAGCTCCTTTCGGAGCCCTGCAAGGCCTGTGAGCAAATCTCAAACCTCACATGCGAAGCAGTAAATCTGGAACTGAAACAAATACCCAAATGCACTATTACCTCTGAGCACAATCTTAACCGCGATTAGCTCGTTTCGGAGCCCTGCAAGGCCTGTGAGCAAATCTCAACCCTCACATGCGAAGCAGTAAATCTGAAACTGAAACAAATACCCAAATGCAATATCATTCTGAGCACAATCTTAACCGCGATTAGCTCCTTTCGGAGCCCCTCAAGGCCTGTGAGCAAATCTTAACCCTCACATGCGAAGCAGTAAATCTGGAACTGAAACAAATACCCAAATGCAATATTACCTCTGAGCACAGTCTTAACCGCGATTAGCTCCTTTCGGAGCCCTGCAAGGCCTGTGAGCATACTCAACCCTCACATGCGAAGCAGTAAATCTGGAACTGAAACAAATACCCAAATGCAGTATTACCTCTGAGCACAATCTTAACCGCGATTAGCTCCTTTCGGAGCCCTGCAAGGCCTGTGAGCAAATCTCAACCCTCACATGCGAAGCAGTAAATCTGGAACTGAAACAAATACCCAAATGCAATATTACCTCTGAGCACAATCTTAACCGCGATTAGCTCCTTTCGGAGCCCTGCAAGGCCTGTGAGCAAATCTCAACCCTCACATGCGAAGCAGTAAATCTGGAACTGAAACAAATACCCAAATGCAGTATTACCTCTGAGCACAATCTTAACCGTGATTAGCTCCTTTCGGAGCCCTGCAAGGCCTGTGAGCAAATCTCAACCCTCACATGCGAAGCAGTAAATCTGGAACTGAAACAAATACCCAAATGCAATATTACCTCTGAGCACAGTCTTAACCGCGATTAGCTCCTTTCGGAGCCCTGCAAGGCCTGTGAGCATACTCAACCCTCACATGCGAAGCAGTAAATCTGGAACTGAAACAAATACCCAAATGCAGTATTACCTCTGAGCACAATCTTAACCGCGATTAGCTCCTTTCGGAGCCCTGCAAGGCCTGTGAGCAAATCTCAACCCTCACATGCGAAGCAGTAAATCTGGAACTGAAACAGACCCAAATGCAATATCACCTCTGAGCACAATCTTAACCGCGATTAGCTCCTTTCGGAGCCCTGCAAGGCCTGTGAGCAAATCTCAAACCTCACATGCGAAGCAGTAAATCTGGAACTGAAACAAATACCCAAATGCACTATTACCTCTGAGCACAATCTTAACCGCGATTAGCTCGTTTCGGAGCCCTGCAAGGCCTGTGAGCAAATCTCAACCCTCACATGCGATGCAGTAAATCTGAAACTGAAACAAATACCCAAATGCAATATCATTCTGAGCACAATCTTAACCGCGATTAGCTCCTTTCGGAGCCCTGCAAGGCCTGTGAGCATACTCAACCCTCACATGCGAAGCAGTAAATCTGGAACTGAAACAAATACCCAAATGCAGTATTACCTCTGAGCACAATCTTAACCGCGATTAGCTCGTTTCGGAGCGCTGCAAGGCCTGTGAGCAAATCTCAACCCTCACATGCGAAGCAGTAAATCTGAAACTGAAACAAATACCCAAATGCAATATCATTCTGAGCACAATCTTAACCGCGATTAGCTCCTTTCGGAGCCCTGCAAGGCCTGTGAGCAAATCTCAACCCTCACATGCGAAGCAGTAAATCTGGAACTGAAACGAATACACAAATGCAATATCACCTCTGAGCACAATCTTAACCGCGATTAGCTCCTTTCGGAGCCCTGCAAGGCCTGTGAGCAAATCTCAACCCTCACATGCGAAGCAGTAAATCTGGAACTGAAACAAATACCCAAATGCAGTATTACCTCTGAGCACAGTCTTAACCGCGATTAGCTCCTTTCGGAGCCCTGCAAGGCCTGTGAGCAAATCTCAACCCTCACATGCGAAGCAGTAAATCTGGAACTGAAACAAATACCCAAATGCAGTATTACCTCTGAGCACAATCTTAACCGCGATAGCTCCTTTCGGAGCCCTGCATGGCCTGTGAGCAAATGTCAACCCTCACATGCGGAGCAGTAAATCTGGAACTGAAACAAATACCCAAATGCAGTATTACCTCTGAGCACAATCTTAACCGCGATTAGCTCCTTTCGGAGCCCTGCAAGGCCTGTGAGCAAATCTCAACCCTCATATGCGAAGCAGTAAATCTGGAACTGAAACAAATACCCAAATGCAATATTACCTCTGAGCACAATCTTAACCGCGATTAGCTCCTTTCGGAGCCCTGCAAGGCCTGTGAGCATACTCAACCCTCACATGCGAAGCAGTAAATCTGGAACTGAAACAAATACCCAAATGCAGTATTACCTCTGAGCACAATCTTAACCGCGATTAGCTCCTTTCGGAGCCCTGCAAGACCTGTGAGCAAATCTCAACCCTCACATGCGAAGCAGTAAATCTGGAACTGAAACAAATACCCAAATGCAATATTACCTCTGAGCACAATCCTAACCGCGATTAGCTCCTTTCGGAGCCCTGCAAGGCCTGTGAGCAAATCTCAACCCTCCCATGCGAAGCAGTAAATCTGGAACTGAAACAAATACCCAAATGCAGTATTACCTCTGAGCACAATCTTAACCGCGATTAGCTCCTTTCGGAGCCCTGCAAGATCTGTGAGCAAATCTCAACCCTCACATGCGAAGCAGTAAATCTGGAACTGAAACAAATACCCAAATGCAATATCACCTCTGAGCACAATCTTAACCGCGATTAGCTCCTTTCGGAGCCCTGCAAGGCCTGTGAGCAAATCTCAACCCTCACATGCGAAGCAGTAAATCTGGAACTGAAACAAATACCCAAATGCAGTATTACCTCTGAGCACAATCTTAACCGCGATTAGCTCCTTTCGGAGCCCTGCAAGGCCTGTGAGCAAATCTCAACCCTCACATGCGAAGCAGTAAATCTGGAACTGAAACGAATACACAAATGCAATATCACCTCTGAGCACAATCTTAACCGCGATTAGCTCCTTTCGGAGCTCTGCAAGGCCTGTGAGCAAATCTCAACCCTCACATGCGAAGCAGTAAATCTGGAACTGAAACAAATACCCAAATGCAGTATTACCTCTGAGCACAGTCTTAACCGCGATTAGCTCCTTTCGGAGCCCTGCAAGGCCTGTGAGCAAATCTCAACCCTCACATGCGAAGCAGTAAATCTGGAACTGAAACAAATACCCAAATGCAGTATTACCTCTGAGCACAATCTTAACCGCGATAGCTCCTTTCGGAGCCCTGCATGGCCTGTGAGCAAATGTCAACCCTCACATGCGGAGCAGTAAATCTGGAACTGAAACAAATACCCAAATGCAGTATTACCTCTGAGCACTATCTTAACCGCGATTAGCTCCTTTCGGAGCCCTGCAAGGCCTGTGAGCAAATCTCAACCCTCATATGCGAAGCAGTAAATCTGGAACTGAAACAAATACCCAAATGCAATATTACCTCTGAGCACAATCTTAACCGCGATTAGCTCCTTTCGGAGCCCTGCAAGGCCTGTGAGCATACTCAACCCTCACATGCGAAGCAGTAAATCTGGAACTGAAACAAATACCCAAATGCAGTATTACCTCTGAGCACAATCTTAACCGCGATTAGCTCCTTTCGGAGCCCTGCAAGACCTGTGAGCAAATCTCAACCCTCACATGCGAAGCAGTAAACCTGGAACTGAAACAAATACCCAAATGCAATATTACCTCTGAGCACAATCCTAACCGCGATTAGCTCCTTTCGGAGCCCTGCAAGGCCTGTGAGCAAATCTCAACCCTCCCATGCGAAGCAGTAAATCTGGAACTGAAACAAATACCCAAATGCAGTATTACCTCTGAGCACAATCTTAACCGCGATTAGCTCCTTTCGGAGCCCTGCAAGATCTGTGAGCAAATCTCAACCCTCACATGCGAAGCAGTAAATCTGGAACTGAAACAAATACCCAAATGCAATATCACCTCTGAGCACAATCTTAACCGCGATTAGCTCCTTTCGGAGCCCTGCAAGGCCTGTGAGCAAATCTCAACCCTCACATGCGAAGCAGTAAATCTGGAACTGAAACAAATACCCAAATGCAGTATTACCTCTGAGCACAATCTTAACCGCGATTAGCTCCTTTCGGAGCCCTGCAAGGCCTGTGAGCAAATCTCAACCCTCACATGCGAAGCAGTAAATCTAGAACTGAAACAAATACCCAAATGCAATATTACCTCTGAGCACAATCTTAACCGCGATTAGCTCCTTTCGGAGCCCTGCAAGGCCTGTGAGCATACTCAATCCTCACATGCGAAGCAGTAAATCTGGAACTGAAACAAATACCCAAATGCAGTATTACCTCTGAGCACAATCTTAACCGCGATTAGCTCCTTTCGGAGCCCTGCAAGGCCTGTGAGCAAATCTCAACCCTCACATGCGAAGCAGTAAATCTGGAACTGAAACAAATACCCAAATGCAATATCACCTCTGAGCACAATCTTAACCGCGAATAGCTCCTTTCGGAGCCCTGCAAGGCCTGTGAGCATACTCAACCCTCACATGCGAAGCAGTAAATCTGGAACTGAAACAAATACCCAAATGCAGTATTACCTCTGAGCACAATCTTAACCGCGATTAGCTCCTTTCGGAGCCATTCAAGGCCTGTGAGCAAATCTCAACCCTCACATGCGAAGCAGTAAATCTGGAACTGAAACGAATACCCAAATGCAATATCGCCTCTGAGCACAATCTTAACCGCGATTAGCTCCTTTCGGAGCCCTGCAAGGCCTGTGAGCATACTCAACCCTCACATGCGAAGCAGTAAATCTGGAACTGAAACAAATACCCAAAGCAGTATTACCTGTGAGCACAGTCTTAACCGTGATTAGCTCCTTTCGGAGCCCTGCAAGGCCTGTGAGCAAATCTCAACCCTCACATGCGAAGCAGTAAATCTGGAACTGAAACAAAGACCCAAATGCAATATCACCTCTGAGCACAATCTTAACCGCGATTAGCTCCTTTCGGAGCCCTGCAAGGCCTGTGAGCAAATCTCAACCCTCACATGCGAAGCAGTAAATCTGGAACTGAAACAAATACCCAAATGCAGTATTACCTCTGAGCACAATCTTAACCGCGATTAGCTCCTTTCGGAGCCCTGCAAGACCTGTGAGCAAATCTCAACCCTCACATGCGAAGCAGTAAATCTGGAACTGAAACAAATACCCAAATGCAATATTACCTCTGAGCACAATCCTAACCGCGATTAGCTCCTTTCGGAGCCCTGCAAGGCCTGTGAGCAAATCTCAACCCTCCCATGCGAAGCAGTAAATCTGGAACTGAAACAAATACCCAAATGCAGTATTACCTCTGAGCACAATCTTAACCGCGATTAGCTCCTTTCGGAGCCCTGCAAGATCTGTGAGCAAATCTCAACCCTCACATGCGAAGCAGTAAATCTGGAACTGAAACAAATACCCAAATGCAATATCACCTCTGAGCACAATCTTAACCGCGATTAGCTCCTTTCGGAGCCCTGCAAGGCCTGTGAGCAAATCTCAACCCTCACATGCGAAGCAGTAAATCTGGAACTGAAACAAATACCCAAATGCAGTATTACCTCTGAGCACAATCTTAACCGCGATTAGCTCCTTTCGGAGCCCTGCAAGGCCTGTGAGCAAATCTCAACCCTCACATGCGAAGCAGTAAATCTAGAACTGAAACAAATACCCAAATGCAATATTACCTCTGAGCACAATCTTAACCGCGATTAGCTCCTTTCGGAGCCCTGCAAGGCCTGTGAGCATACTCAATCCTCACATGCGAAGCAGTAAATCTGGAACTGAAACAAATACCCAAATGCAGTATTACCTCTGAGCACAATCTTAACCGCGATTAGCTCCTTTCGGAGCCCTGCTAGGCCTGTGAGCAAATCTCAACCCTCACATGCGAAGCAGTAAATCTGGAACTGAAACAAATACCCAAATGCAATATCACCTCTGAGCACAATCTTAACCGCGATTAGCTCCTTTCGGAGCCCTGCAAGGCCTGTGAGCATACTCAACCCTCACATGCGAAGCAGTAAATCTGGAACTGAAACAAATACCCAAATGCAGTATTACCTCTGAGCACAATCTTAACCGCGATTAGCTCCTTTCGGAGCCCTGCAAGGCCTGTGAGCAAATCTCAACCCTCACATGCGAAGCAGTAAATCTGGAACTGAAACGAATACCCAAATGCAATATCACCTCTGAGCACAATCTTAACCGCGATTAGCTCCTTTCGGAGCCCTGCAAGGCCTGTGAGCATACTCAACCCTCACATGCGAAGCAGTAAATCTGGAACTGAAACAAATACCCAAAGCAGTATTACCTCTGAGCACAGTCTTAACCGTGATTAGCTCCTTTCGGAGCCCTGCAAGGCCTGTGAGCAAATCTCAACCCTCACATGCGAAGCAGTAAATCTGGAACTGAAACAAATACCCAAATGCAATATTACCTCTGAGCACAGTCTTAACCGCGATTAGCTCCTTTCGGAGCCCTGCAAGGCCTGTGAGCATACTCAACCCTCACATGCGAAGCAGTAAATCTGGAACTGAAACAAATACCCAAATGCAGTATTACCTCTGAGCACAATCTTAACCGCGATTAGCTCCTTTCGGAGCCCTGCAAGGCCTGTGAGCAAATCTCAACCCTCACATGCGAAGCAGTAAATCTGGAACTGAAACAAAGACCCAAATGCAATATCACCTCTGAGCACAATCTTAACCGCGATTAGCTCCTTTCGGAGCCCTGCAAGGCCTGTGAGCAAATCTCAACCCTCACATGCGAAGCAGTAAATCTGGAACTGAAACAAATACCCAAATGCAATATTACCTCTGAGCACAGTCTTAACCGCGATTAGCTCCTTTCGGAGCCCTGCAAGGCCTGTGAGCATACTCAACCCTCACATGCGAAGCAGTAAATCTGGAACTGAAACAAATACCCAAAGCAGTATTACCTCTGAGCACAATCTTAACCGCGATTAGCTCCTTTCGGAGCCCTGCAAGGCCTGTGAGCAAATCTCAACCCTCACATGCGAAGCAGTAAATCTGGAACTGAAACAAAGACCCAAATGCAATATCACCTCTGAGCACAATCTTAACCGCGATTAGCTCCTTTCGGAGCCCTGCAAGGCCTGTGAGCAAATCTCAACCCTCACATGCGAAGCAGTAAATCTGGAACTGAAACAAATACCCAAATGCAGTATTACCTCTGAGCACAATCTTAACCGTGATTAGCTCCTTTCGGAGCCCTGCAAGGCCTGTGAGCAAATCTCAACCCTCACATGCGAAGCAGTAAATCTGGAACTGAAACAAATACCCAAATGCAATATTACCTCTGAGCACAGTCTTAACCGCGATTAGCTCCTTTCGGAGCCCTGCAAAGCCTGTGAGCATACTCAACCCTCACATGCGAAGCAGTAAATCTGGAACTGAAACAAATACCCAAATGCAGTATTACCTCTGAGCACAATCTTAACCGCGATTAGCTCCTTTCGGAGCCCTGCAAGGCCTGTGAGCAAATCTCAACCCTCACATGCGAAGCAGTAAATCTGGAACTGAAACAAAGACCCAAATGCAATATCACCTCTGAGCACAATCTTAACCGCGATTAGCTCCTTTCGGAGCCCTGCAAGGCCTGTGAGCAAATCTCAAACCTCACATGCGAAGCAGTAAATCTGGAACTGAAACAAATACCCAAATGCACTATTACCTCTGAGCACAATCTTACCCGCGATTAGCTCCTTTCGGAGCCCTGCAAGGCCTGTGAGCAAATCTCAACCCTCACATTCGAAGCAGTAAATCTGGAACTGAAACATATACCCAAATGCAGTATTACCTCTGAGCACAATATTAACCGCGATTAGCTCCTTTCGGAGCCCTGCAAGGCCTGTGAGCAAATCTCAACCCTCACATGCGAAGCAGTAAATCTGGAACTGAAACAAATACCCAAATGCAATATTACCTCTGAGCACAATCTCAACCGCGATTAGCTCTTTTCGGAGCCCTGCAAGGCCTGTGAGCACATCCCAACCCTCACATGCGAAGCAGTAAATCTGGAACTGAAACAAATACCCAAATGCAATATTACTTCTGAGCACAATCTTAACCGCGATTAGCTCCTTTCGGAGCCCTGCAAGGCCTGTGGGCAAATCTCAACCCTCACATGCGAAGCAGTAAATCTGGAACTGAAACAAATACCCAAATGCAATGTTACCTCTGAGCACAATCTTAACCGCGATTAGTCCTTTCGGAGCCCTGCAAGGGCTGTTGGCAAATCTCAACCCTCACATGCGAAGCAGTAAATCTGGAACTGAAACAAATACCCAAATGCAATATTACCTCTGAGCACAATCTTAACCGCATTAGCTCCTTTCGGAGCCCTGCAAATCCTGTGGGCAAATCTCAACCCTCACATGCGAAGCAGTAAATCTGGAACTGAAACAAATACCCAAATGCAGTATTACCTCTGAGCACAATCTTAACCGCGATTAGCTCCTTTCGGAGCCCTGCAAGGCCTGTGAGCAAATCTCAACCCTCACATGCGAAGCAGTAAATCTGGAACTGAAACAAATACCCAAATGCAGTATTACCTCTGAGCACAATCTTAACCGCGATTAGCTCCTTTCGTAGCCCTGCAAGGCCTGTGAGCAAATCTCAACCCTCACATGCGAAGCAGTAAATTTGGAACTGAAACAAATCTCCTTTCGGAGCCCTACAAGGCCTGTGAGAAAATCTCAACCCTCACATGCGAAGCAGTAAATCTGGAACTGAAACAAATACCCAAATGCAGTATTACCTCTGAGCACAATCTTAACAGCGATTAGCTCCTTTCGGAGGCCTGCAAGGCCTGTGAGCAAATCTCAACCCTCACATGCGAAGCAGTAAATCTGGAACTGAAACAAATACCCAAATGCAATATTACCTCTGAGCACAATCTTAACCGCGATTAGCTCCTTTCGGAGCCCTGCAAGGCCTGTGAGCATAGTCAACCCTCACATGCGAAGCAGTAAATCTGGAACTGAAACAAAAACCCAAATGCAGTATTACCTCTGAGCACAATCTTAACCGCGATTAGCTCCTTTCGGAGCCCTGCAAGGCCTGTGAGCAAATCTCAACCCTCACATGCGAAGCAGTAAATGTGGAACTGAAACAAATACCCAAATGCAATATCACCTCTGAGCACAATCTTAACCGCGATTAGCTCCTTTTGGAGCCCTGCAAGGCCTGTGAGCAAATCTGAACCTTCACATGCGAAGCAGTAGATCTGGAACTGAAACAAATACCCAAATGCAGTATTACCTCTGAGCACAATCTTAACCGCGATTAGCTCCTTTCGGAGCCCTGCAAGGCCTGTGAGCAAATCTCAACCCTCACATGCGAAGATAAAAATCTGGAACTGAAACAAATACCCAAATGCAGTATTACCTCTGAGCACAATCTTTACCGCGATTAGCTTCTTTCGGAGCCCTGCAAGGCCTGTGAGCAAATATCAACCCTCACATGCAAAGCAGTGAATCTGGAACTGAAACAAATACCCAAATGCAATATTACCTCTGAGCACAATCTTAACCGCGATTAGCTCCTTTCGGAGCCCTGCAAGGCCGGTGGGCAAATCTCAACTCTCACATGCGAAGCAGTAAATCTGGAACTGAAACAAATACCCAAATGCAATATTACCTCTCAGCACAATCTTAACCGCGATTAGCTCCTTTCGGAGCCCTGCAAGGCCTGTGAGCATAGTCAACCCTCACATGCGAAGCAGTAAATCTGGAACTGAAACAAATACCCAAATGCAGTATTACCTCTGAGCACAATCTTAACCACGATTAGCTCCTTTCGGAGCCCTGCAAGGCCTGTGAGCAAATCTCAACCCTCACATGCGAAGCAGTAAATCTGGAACTGAAACAAATACCCAAATGCAGTATTACCTCTGAGCACAATCTTAACCGCGATTAGCTCCTTTCGTAGCCCTGCAAGGCCTGTGAGCAAATCTCAACCCTCACATGTGAAGCAGTAAATTTGGAACTGAAACAAATACCCAAATGCAATATTACCTCTGAGCACAATCTTAACCGCGATTAGCTCCTTTCGGAGCCCTGCAAGGCCTGTGAGCAAATCTCAACCCTCACATGCGAAGCAGTAAATCTGGAACTGAAACAAATACCCAAATGCAGTATTACCTCTGAGCACAATCTTAACCGTGATTAGCTCCTTTCGGAGCCCTGCAAGGCCTGTGAGCAAATCTCAACCCTCACATGCGAAGCAGTAAATCTGGAACTGAAACAAATACCCAAATGCAATATTACCTCTGAGCACAATCTTAACCGCGATTAGCTTCTTTCGGAGCCCTGCAAGGCCTGTGAGCATACTCAACCCTCACATGCGAAGCAGTAAATCTGGAACTGAAACAAATACCCAAATGCAGTATTACCTCTGAGCACAATCTTAACCGCGATTAGCTCCTTTCGGAGCCCTGCAAGGCCTGTGAGCAAATCTCAACCCTCACATGCGAAGGAGTAAATCTGGAACTGAAACAAAGTCCCAAATGCAATATCACCTCTCAGCACAATCTTAACCGCGATTAGCTCCTTTTGGAGCCCTGCAAGGCCTGTGAGCAAATCTCAACCCTCACATGCGAAGCAGTAAATCTGGAACTGAAACAAATACACAAATGCAATATTACCTCTGAGCACAATCTTAACCGCGATTAGTCCTTTCGGAGCCCTGCAAGGGCTGTTGGCAAATCTCAACCCTCACTTGCGAAGCAGTAAATCTGGAACTGAAACAAATACCCAAATGCAATATTACCTCTGAGCACAATCTTAACCGCATTAGCTCCTTTCGGAGCCCTGGAAATCCTGTGGGCAAATCTCAACCTTCACATGCGAAGCAGTAAATCTGGAACTGAAACAAATACCCAAATGCAGTATTACCTCTGAGCACAATCTTAACCGCGATTAGCTCCTTTCAGAGCCCTGCAAGGCCTGTGGGAAATCACAACCCTCACATGCGAAGCAGTAAATCTGGAACTGAAACAAATACCCAAATGCAGTATTACCTCTGAGCACAATCTTAACCGTGATTAGCTCCTTTCGGAGCCCCTCAAGGCCTGTGAGCAAATCTCAACCCTCACATGCGAAGCAGTAAATCTGGAACTGAAACAAATACCCAAATGCAATATTACCTCTGAGCACAGTCTTAACCGCGATTAGCTCCTTTCGGAGCCCTGCAAGGCCTGTGAGCATACTCAACCCTCACATGCGAAGCAGTAAATCTGGAACTGAAACAAATACCCAAATGCAGTATTACCTCTGAGCACAATCTTAACCGCGATTAGCTCCTTTCGGAGCCCTGCAAGGCCTGTGAGCAAATCTCAACCCTCACATGCGAAGCAGTAAATCTGGAACTGAAACAAATACCCAAATGCAATATTACCTCTGAGCACAATCTTAACCGCGATTAGCTCCTTTCGGAGCCCTGCAAGGCCTGTGAGCAAATCTCAACCCTCACATGCGAAGCAGTAAATGGAACTGAAACAAATACCCAAATGCAGTATTACCTCTGAGCACAATCTTAACCGTGATTAGCTCCTTTCGGAGCCCTGCAAGGCCTGTGAGCAAATCTCAACCCTCACATGCGAAGCAGTAAATCTGGAACTGAAACAAATACCCAAATGCAATATTACCTCTGAGCACAGTCTTAACCGCGATTAGCTCCTTTCGGAGCCCTGCAAGGCCTGTGAGCATATCTCAACCCTCACATGCGAAGCAGTAAATCTGGAACTGAAACAAATACCCAAATGCAGTATTACCTCTGAGCACAATCTTAACCGCGATTAGCTCCTTTCGGAGCCCTGCAAGGCCTGTGAGCAAATCTCAACCCTCACATGCGAAGCAGTAAATCTGGAACTGAAACAAAGACCCAAATGCAATATCACCTCTGAGCACAATCTTAACCGCGATTAGCTCCTTTCGGAGCCCTGCAAGGCCTGTGAGCATACTCAACCCTCACATGCGAAGCAGTAAATCTGGAACTGAAACAAATACCCAAATGCAGTATTACCTCTGAGCACAATCTTAACCGCGATTAGCTCCTTTCGGAGCCCTGCAAGGCCTGTGAGCAAATCTCAACCCTCACATGCGAAGCAGTAAATCTGGAACTGAAACGAATACACAAATGCAATATCACCTCTGAGCACAATCTTAACCGCGATTAGCTCCTTTCGGAGCCCTGCAAGGCCTGTGAGCAAATCTCAACCCTCACATGCGAAGCAGTAAATCTGGAACTGAAACAAATACCCAAATGCAGTATTACCTCTGAGCACAGTCTTAACCGCGATTAGCTCCTTTCGGAGCCCTGCAAGGCCTGTGAGCAAATCTCAACCCTCACATGCGAAGCAGTAAATCTGGAACTGAAACAAATACCCAAATGCAGTATTACCTCTGAGCACAATATTAACCGCGATAGCTCCTTTCGGAGCCCTGCATGGCCTGTGAGCAAATGTCAACCCTCACATGCGGAGCAGTAAATCTGGAACTGAAACAAATACCCAAATGCAGTATTACCTCTGAGCACAATCTTAACCGCGATTAGCTCCTTTCGGAGCCCTGCAAGGCCTGTGAGCAAATCTCAACCCTCATATGCGAAGCAGTAAATCTGGAACTGAAACAAATACCCAAATGCAATATTACCTCTGAGCACAATCTTAACCGCGATTAGCTCCTTTCGGAGCCCTGCAAGGCCTGTGAGCATACTCAACCCTCACATGCGAAGCAGTAAATCTGAAACTGAAACAAATACCCAAATGCAATATCACCTCTGAGCACAATCTTAACCGCGATTAGCTCCTTTCGGAGCCCTGCAAGGCCTGTGAGCATATCTCAACCCTCACATGCGAAGCAGTAAATCTGGAACTGAAACAAATACCCAAATGCAGTATTACCTCTGAGCACAATCTTAACCGCGATTAGCTCCTTTCGGAGCCCTGCAAGGCCTGTGAGCAAATCTCAACCCTCACATGCGAAGCAGTAAATCTGGAACTGAAACAGACCCAAATGCAATATCACCTCTGAGCACAATCTTAACCGCGATTAGCTCCTTTCGGAGCCCTGCAAGGCCTGTGAGCAAATCTCAAACCTCACATGCGAAGCAGTAAATCTGGAACTGAAACAAATACCCAAATGCAGTATTACCTCTGAGCACAGTCTTAACCGCGATTAGCTCCTTTCGGAGCCCTGCAAGGCCTGTGAGCAAATCTCAACCCTCACATGCGAAGCAGTAAATCTGGAACTGAAACAAATACCCAAATGCAGTATTACCTCTGAGCACAATATTAACCGCGATAGTTCCTTTCGGAGCCCTGCATGGCCTGTGAGCAAATGTCAACCCTCACATGCGGAGCAGTAAATCTGGAACTGAAACAAATACCCAAATGCAGTATTACCTCTGAGCACAATCTTAACCGCGATTAGCTCCTTTCGGAGCCCTGCAAGGCCTGTGAGCAAATCTCAACCCTCATATGCGAAGCAGTAAATCTGGAACTGAAACAAATACCCAAATGCAATATTACCTCTGAGCACAATCTTAACCGCGATTAGCTCCTTTCGGAGCCCTGCAAGGCCTGTGAGCATACTCAACCCTCACATGCGAAGCAGTAAATCTGGAACTGAAACAAATACCCAAATGCAGTATTACCTCTGAGCACAATCTTAACCGCGATTAGCTCCTTTCGGAGCCCTGCAAGACCTGTGAGCAAATCTCAACCCTCACATGCGAAGCAGTAAATCTGGAACTGAAACAAATACCCAAATGCTATATTACCTCTGAGCACAATCCTAACCGCGATTAGCTCCTTTCGGAGCCCTGCAAGGCCTGTGAGCAAATCTCAACCCTCCCATGCGAAGCAGTAAATCTGGAACTGAAACAAATACCCAAATGCAGTATTACCTCTGAGCACAATCTTAACCGCGATTAGCTCCTTTCGGAGCCCTGCAAGGCCTGTGAGCAAATCTCAACCCTCACATGCGAAGGAGTAAATCTGGAACTGAAACAAAGTCCCAAATGCAATATCACCTCTCAGCACAATCTTAACCGCGATTAGCTCCTTTTGGAGCCCTGCAAGGCCTGTGAGCAAATCTCAACCCTCACATGCGAAGCAGTAAATCTGGAACTGAAACAAATACACAAATGCAATATTACCTCTGAGCACAATCTTAACCGCGATTAGTCCTTTCGGAGCCCTGCAAGGGCTGTTGGCAAATCTCAACCCTCACTTGCGAAGCAGTAAATCTGGAACTGAAACAAATACCCAAATGCAATATTACCTCTGAGCACAATCTTAACCGCATTAGCTCCTTTCGGAGCCCTGGAAATCCTGTGGGCAAATCTCAACCTTCACATGCGAAGCAGTAAATCTGGAACTGAAACAAATACCCAAATGCAGTATTACCTCTGAGCACAATCTTAACCGCGATTAGCTCCTTTCAGAGCCCTGCAAGGCCTGTGGGAAATCACAACCCTCACATGCGAAGCAGTAAATCTGGAACTGAAACAAATACCCAAATGCAGTATTACCTCTGAGCACAATCTTAACCGTGATTAGCTCCTTTCGGAGCCCCTCAAGGCCTGTGAGCAAATCTCAACCCTCACATGCGAAGCAGTAAATCTGGAACTGAAACAAATACCCAAATGCAATATTACCTCTGAGCACAGTCTTAACCGCGATTAGCTCCTTTCGGAGCCCTGCAAGGCCTGTGAGCATACTCAACCCTCACATGCGAAGCAGTAAATCTGGAACTGAAAAAAATACCCAAATGCAGTATTACCTCTGAGCACAATCTTAACCGCGATTAGCTCCTTTCGGAGCCCTGCAAGGCCTGTGAGCAAATCTCAACCCTCACATGCGAAGCAGTAAATCTGGAACTGAAACAAATACCCAAATGCAATATTACCTCTGAGCACAATCTTAACCGCGATTAGCTCCTTTCGGAGCCCTGCAAGGCCTGTGAGCAAATCTCAACCCTCACATGCGAAGCAGTAAATCTGGAACTGAAACAAATACCCAAATGCAGTATTACCTCTGAGCACAATCTTAACCGTGATTAGCTCCTTTCGGAGCCCTGCAAGGCCTGTGAGCAAATCTCAACCCTCACATGCGAAGCAGTAAATCTGGAACTGAAACAAATACCCAAATGCAATATTACCTCTGAGCACAGTCTTAACCGCGATTAGCTCCTTTCGGAGCCCTGCAAGGCCTGTGAGCATACTCAACCCTCACATGCGAAGCAGTAAATCTGGAACTGAAACAAATACCCAAATGCAGTATTACCTCTGAGCACAATCTTAACCGCGATTAGCTCCTTTCGGAGCCCTGCAAGGCCTGTGAGCAAATCTCAACCCTCACATGCGAAGCAGTAAATCTGGAACTGAAACAGACCCAAATGCAATATCACCTCTGAGCACAATCTTAACCGCGATTAGCTCCTTTCGGAGCCCTGCAAGGCCTGTGAGCAAATCTCAAACCTCACATGCGAAGCAGTAAATCTGGAACTGAAACAAATACCCAAATGCACTATTACCTCTGAGCACAATCTTAACCGCGATTAGCTCGTTTCGGAGCCCTGCAAGGCCTGTGAGCAAATCTCAACCCTCACATGCGAAGCAGTAAATCTGAAACTGAAACAAATACCCAAATGCAATATCATTCTGAGCACAATCTTAACCGCGATTAGCTCCTTTCGGAGCCCTGCAAGGCCTGTGAGCATACTCAACCCTCACATGCGAAGCAGTAAATCTGGAACTGAAACAAATACCCAAATGCAGTATTACCTCTGAGCACAATCTTAACCGCGATTAGCTCCTTTCGGAGCCCTGCAAGGCCTGTGAGCAAATCTCAACCCTCACATGCGAAGCAGTAAATCTGGAACTGAAACGAATACACAAATGCAATATCACCTCTGAGCACAATCTTAACCGCGATTAGCTCCTTTCGGAGCCCTGCAAGGCCTGTGAGCAAATCTCAACCCTCACATGCGAAGCAGTAAATCTGGAACTGAAACAAATACCCAAATGCAGTATTACCTCTGAGCACAGTCTTAACCGCGATTAGCTCCTTTCGGAGCCCTGCAAGGCCTGTGAGCAAATCTCAACCCTCACATGCGAAGCAGTAAATCTGGAACTGAAACAAATACCCAAATGCAGTATTACCTCTGAGCACAATATTAACCGCGATAGCTCCTTTCGGAGCCCTGCATGGCCTGTGAGCAAATGTCAACCCTCACATGCGGAGCAGTAAATCTGGAACTGAAACAAATACCCAAATGCAGTATTACCTCTGAGCACAATCTTAACCGCGATTAGCTCCTTTCGGAGCCCTGCAAGGCCTGTGAGCAAATCTCAACCCTCATATGCGAAGCAGTAAATCTGGAACTGAAACAAATACCCAAATGCAATATTACCTCTGAGCACAATCTTAACCGCGATTAGCTCCTTTCGGAGCCCTGCAAGGCCTGTGAGCATACTCAACCCTCACATGCGAAGCAGTAAATCTGAAACTGAAACAAATACCCAAATGCAATATCATTCTGAGCACAATCTTAACCGCGATTAGCTCCTTTCGGAGCCCTGCAAGGCCTGTGAGCATACTCAACCCTCACATGCGAAGCAGTAAATCTGGAACTGAAACAAATACCCAAATGCAGTATTACCTCTGAGCACAATCTTAACCGCGATTAGCTCCTTTCGGAGCCCTGCAAGGCCTGTGAGCAAATCTCAACCCTCACATGCGAAGCAGTAAATCTGGAACTGAAACGAATACACAAATGCAATATCACCTCTGAGCACAATCTTAACCGCGATTAGCTCCTTTCGGAGCCCTGCAAGGCCTGTGAGCAAATCTCAACCCTCACATGCGAAGCAGTAAATCTGGAACTGAAACAAATACCCAAATGCAGTATTACCTCTGAGCACAGTCTTAACCGCGATTAGCTCCTTTCGGAGCCCTGCAAGGCCTGTGAGCAAATCTCAACCCTCACATGCGAAGCTGTAAATCTGGAACTGAAACAAATACCCAAATGCAGTATTACCTCTGAGCACAATATTAACCGCGATAGCTCCTTTCGGAGCCCTGCATGGCCTGTGAGCAAATGTCAACCCTCACATGCGGAGCAGTAAATCTGGAACTGAAACAAATACCCAAATGCAGTATTACCTCTGAGCACAATCTTAACCGCGATTAGCTCCTTTCGGAGCCCTGCAAGGCCTGTGAGCAAATCTCAACCCTCATATGCGAAGCAGTAAATCTGGAACTGAAACAAATACCCAAATGCAATATTACCTCTGAGCACAATCTTAACCGCGATTAGCTCCTTTCGGAGCCCTGCAAGGCCTGTGAGCATACTCAACCCTCACATGCGAAGCAGTAAATCTGGAACTGAAACAAATACCCAAATGCAGTATTACCTCTGAGCACAATCTTAACCGCGATTAGCTCCTTTCGGAGCCCTGCAAGACCTGTGAGCAAATCTCAACCCTCACATGCGAAGCAGTAAATCTGGAACTGAAACAAATACCCAAATGCTATATTACCTCTGAGCACAATCCTAACCGCGATTAGCTCCTTTCGGAGCCCTGCAAGGCCTGTGAGCAAATCTCAACCCTCCCATGCGAAGCAGTAAATCTGGAACTGAAACAAATACCCAAATGCAGTATTACCTCTGAGCACAATCTTAACCGCGATTAGCTCCTTTCGGAGCCCTGCAAGATCTGTGAGCAAATCTCAACCCTCACATGCGAAGCAGTAAATCTGGAACTGAAACAAATACCCAAATGCAATATCACCTCTGAGCACAATCTTAACCGCGATTAGCTCCTTTCGGAGCCCTGCAAGGCCTGTGAGCAAATCTCAACCCTCACATGCGAAGCAGTAAATCTGGAACTGAAACAAATACCCAAATGCAGTATTACCTCTGAGCACAATCTTAACCGCGATTAGCTCCTTTCGGAGCCCTGCAAGGCCTGTGAGCAAATCTCAACCCTCACATGCGAAGCAGTAAATCTGGAACTGAAACGAATACACAAATGCAATATCACCTCTGAGCACAATCTTAACCGCGATTAGCTCCTTTCGGAGCTCTGCAAGGCCTGTGAGCAAATCTCAACCCTCACATGCGAAGCAGTAAATCTGGAACTGAAACAAATACCCAAATGCAGTATTACCTCTGAGCACAGTCTTAACCGCGATTAGCTCCTTTCGGAGCCCTGCAAGGCCTGTGAGCAAATCTCAACCCTCACATGCGAAGCAGTAAATCTGGAACTGAAACAAATACCCAAATGCAGTATTACCTCTGAGCACAATCTTAACCGCGATAGCTCCTTTCGGAGCCCTGCATGGCCTGTGAGCAAATGTCAACCCTCACATGCGGAGCAGTAAATCTGGAACTGAAACAAATACCCAAATGCAGTATTACCTCTGAGCACTATCTTAACCGCGATTAGCTCCTTTCGGAGCCCTGCAAGGCCTGTGAGCAAATCTCAACCCTCATATGCGAAGCAGTAAATCTGGAACTGAAACAAATACCCAAATGCAATATTACCTCTGAGCACAATCTTAACCGCGATTAGCTCCTTTCGGAGCCCTGCAAGGCCTGTGAGCATACTCAACCCTCACATGCGAAGCAGTAAATCTGGAACTGAAACAAATACCCAAATGCAGTATTACCTCTGAGCACAATCTTAACCGCGATTAGCTCCTTTCGGAGCCCTGCAAGACCTGTGAGCAAATCTCAACCCTCACATGCGAAGCAGTAAATCTGGAACTGAAACAAATACCCAAATGCAATATTACCTCTGAGCACAATCCTAACCGCGATTAGCTCCTTTCGGAGCCCTGCAAGGCCTGTGAGCAAATCTCAACCCTCCCATGCGAAGCAGTAAATCTGGAACTGAAACAAATACCCAAATGCAGTATTACCTCTGAGCACAATCCTAACCGCGATTAGCTCCTTTCGGAGCCCTGCAAGATCTGTGAGCAAATCTCAACCCTCACATGCGAAGCAGTAAATCTGGAACTGAAACAAATACCCAAATGCAATATCACCTCTGAGCACAATCTTAACCGCGATTAGCTCCTTTCGGAGCCCTGCAAGGCCTGTGAGCAAATCTCAACCCTCACATGCGAAGCAGTAAATCTGGAACTGAAACAAATACCCAAATGCAGTATTACCTCTGAGCACAATCTTAACCGCGATTAGCTCCTTTCGGAGCCCTGCAAGGCCTGTGAGCAAATCTCAACCCTCACATGCGAAGCAGTAAATCTAGAACTGAAACAAATACCCAAATGCAATATTACCTCTGAGCACAATCTTAACCGCGATTAGCTCCTTTCGGAGCCCTGCAAGGCCTGTGAGCATACTCAATCCTCACATGCGAAGCAGTAAATCTGGAACTGAAACAAATACCCAAATGCAGTATTACCTCTGAGCACAATCTTAACCGCGATTAGCTCCTTTCGGAGCCCTGCAAGGCCTGTGAGCAAATCTCAACCCTCACATGCGAAGCAGTAAATCTGGAACTGAAACAAATACCCAAATGCAATATCACCTCTGAGCACAATCTTAACCGCGAATAGCTCCTTTCGGAGCCCTGCAAGGCCTGTGAGCAAATCTCAACCCTCACATGCGAAGCAGTAAATCTGGAACTGAAACGAATACCCAAATGCAATATTACCTCTGAGCACAATCTTAACCGCGATTAGCTCCTTTCGGAGCCCTGCAAGGCCTGTGAGCATACTCAATCCTCACATGCGAAGCAGTAAATCTGGAACTGAAACAAATACCCAAATGCAGTATTACCTCTGAGCACAATCTTAAATGCGATTAGCTCCTTTCGGAGCCCTGCAAGGCCTGTGAGCAAATCTCAACCCTCACATGCGAAGCAGTAAATCTGGAACTGAAACAAATACCCAAATGCAATATCACCTCTGAGCACAATCTTAACCGCGAATAGCTCCTTTCGGAGCCCTGCAAGGCCTGTGAGCAAATCTCAACCCTCACATGCGAAGCAGTAAATCTGGAACTGAAACGAATACCCAAATGCAATATCACCTCTGAGCACAATCTTAACCGCGATTAGCTCCTTTCGGAGCCCTGCAAGGCCTGTGAGCACACTCAACCCTCACATGCGAAGCAGTAAATCTGGAACTGAAACAAATACCCAAAGCAGTATTACCTCTGAGCACAGTCTTAACCGTGATTAGCTCCTTTCGGAGCCCTGCAAGGCCTGTGAGCAAATCTCATCCCTCACATGCGAAGCAGTAAATCTGGAACTGAAACAAAGACCCAAATGCAATATCACCTCTGAGCACAATCTTAACCGCGATTAGCTCCTTTCGGAGCCCTGCAAGGCCTGTGAGCAAATCTCAACCCTCACATGCGAAGCAGTAAATCTGGAACTGAAACAAATACCCAAATGCAGTATTACCTCTGAGCACAATCTTAACCGCGATTAGCTCCTTTCGGAGCCCTGCAAGACCTGTGAGCAAATCTCAACCCTCACATGCGAAGCAGTAAATCTGGAACTGAAACAAATACCCAAATGCAATATTACCTCTGAGCACAATCCTAACCGCGATTAGCTCCTTTCGGAGCCCTGCAAGGCCTGTGAGCAAATCTCAACCCTCCCATGCGAAGCAGTAAATCTGGAACTGAAACAAATACCCAAATGCAGTATTACCTCTGAGCACAATCTTAACCGCGATTAGCTCCTTTCGGAGCCCTGCAAGATCTGTGAGCAAATCTCAACCCTCACATGCGAAGCAGTAAATCTGGAACTGAAACAAATACCCAAATGCAATATCACCTCTGAGCACAATCTTAACCGCGATTAGCTCCTTTCGGAGCCCTGCAAGGCCTGTGAGCAAATCTCAACCCTCACATGCGAAGCAGTAAATCTGGAACTGAAACAAATACCCAAATGCAGTATTACCTCTGAGCACAATCTTAACCGCGATTAGCTCCTTTCGGAGCCCTGCAAGGCCTGTGAGCAAATCTCAACCCTCACATGCGAAGCAGTAAATCTAGAACTGAAACAAATACCCAAATGCAATATTACCTCTGAGCACAATCTTAACCGCGATTAGCTCCTTTCGGAGCCCTGCAAGGCCTGTGAGCATACTCAATCCTCACATGCGAAGCAGTAAATCTGGAACTGAAACAAATACCCAAATGCAGTATTACCTCTGAGCACAATCTTAACCGCGATTAGCTCCTTTCGGAGCCCTGCTAGGCCTGTGAGCAAATCTCAACCCTCACATGCGAAGCAGTAAATCTGGAACTGAAACAAATACCCAAATGCAATATCACCTTTGAGCACAATCTTAACCGCGATTAGCTCCTTTCGGAGCCCTGCAAGGCCTGTGAGCATACTCAACCCTCACATGCGAAGCAGTAAATCTGGAACTGAAACAAATACCCAAATGCAGTATTACCTCTGAGCACAATCTTAACCGCGATTAGCTCCTTTCGGAGCCCTGCAAGGCCTGTGAGCAAATCTCAACCCTCACATGCGAAGCAGTAAATCTGGAACTGAAACGAATACCCAAATGCAATATCACCTCTGAGCACAATCTTAACCGCGATTAGCTCCTTTCGGAGCCCTGCAAGGCCTGTGAGCATACTCAACCCTCACATGCGAAGCAGTAAATCTGGAACTGAAACAAATACCCAAAGCAGTATTACCTCTGAGCACAGTCTTAACCGTGATTAGCTCCTTTCGGAGCCCTGCAAGGCCTGTGAGCAAATCTCAACCCTCACATGCGAAGCAGTAAATCTGGAACTGAAACAAATACCCAAATGCAATATTACCTCTGAGCACAGTCTTAACCGCGATTAGCTCCTTTCGGAGCCCTGCAAGGCCTGTGAGCATACTCAACCCTCACATGCGAAGCAGTAAATCTGGAACTGAAACAAATACCCAAATGCAGTATTACCTCTGAGCACAATCTTAACCGCGATTAGCTCCTTTCGGAGCCCTGCAAGGCCTGTGAGCAAATCTCAACCCTCACATGCGAAGCAGTAAATCTGGAACTGAAACAGACCCAAATGCAATATCACCTCTGAGCACAATCTTAACCGCGATTAGCTCCTTTCGGAGCCCTGCAAGGCCTGTGAGCAAATCTCAAACCTCACATGCGAAGCAGTAAATCTGGAACTGAAACAAATACCCAAATGCACTATTACCTCTGAGCACAATCTTAACCGCGATTAGCTCGTTTCGGAGCCCTGCAAGGCCTGTGAGCAAATCTCAACCCTCACATGCGAAGCAGTAAATCTGAAACTGAAACAAATACCCAAATGCAATATCATTCTGAGCACAATCTTAACCGCGATTAGCTCCTTTCGGAGCCCTGCAAGGCCTGTGAGCATACTCAACCCTCACATGCGAAGCAGTAAATCTGGAACTGAAACAAATACCCAAATGCAGTATTACCTCTGAGCACAATCTTAACCGCGATTAGCTCCTTTCGGAGCCCTGCAAGGCCTGTGAGCAAATCTCAACCCTCACATGCGAAGCAGTAAATCTGGAACTGAAACGAATACACAAATGCAATATCACCTCTGAGCACAATCTTAACCGCGATTAGCTCCTTTCGGAGCCCTGCAAGGCCTGTGAGCAAATCTCAACCCTCACATGCGAAGCAGTAAATCTGGAACTGAAACAAATACCCAAATGCAGTATTACCTCTGAGCACAGTCTTAACCGCGATTAGCTCCTTTCGGAGCCCTGCAAGGCCTGTGAGCAAATCTCAACCCTCACATGCGAAGCAGTAAATCTGGAACTGAAACAAATACCCAAATGCAGTATTACCTCTGAGCACAATATTAACCGCGATAGCTCCTTTCGGAGCCCTGCATGGCCTGTGAGCAAATGTCAACCCTCACATGCGGAGCAGTAAATCTGGAACTGAAACAAATACCCAAATGCAGTATTACCTCTGAGCACAATCTTAACCGCGATTAGCTCCTTTCGGAGCCCTGCAAGGCCTGTGAGCAAATCTCAACCCTCATATGCGAAGCAGTAAATCTGGAACTGAAACAAATACCCAAATGCAATATTACCTCTGAGCACAATCTTAACCGCGATTAGCTCCTTTCGGAGCCCTGCAAGGCCTGTGAGCATACTCAACCCTCACATGCGAAGCAGTAAATCTGGAACTGAAACAAATACCCAAATGCAGTATTACCTCTGAGCACAATCTTAACCGCGATTAGCTCCTTTCGGAGCCCTGCAAGACCTGTGAGCAAATCTCAACCCTCACATGCGAAGCAGTAAATCTGGAACTGAAACAAATACCCAAATGCTATATTACCTCTGAGCACAATCCTAACCGCGATTAGCTCCTTTCGGAGCCCTGCAAGGCCTGTGAGCAAATCTCAACCCTCCCATGCGAAGCAGTAAATCTGGAACTGAAACAAATACCCAAATGCAGTATTACCTCTGAGCACAATCTTAACCGCGATTAGCTCCTTTCGGAGCCCTGCAAGATCTGTGAGCAAATCTCAACCCTCACATGCGAAGCAGTAAATCTGGAACTGAAACAAATACCCAAATGCAATATCACCTCTGAGCACAATCTTAACCGCGATTAGCTCCTTTCGGAGCCCTGCAAGGCCTGTGAGCAAATCTCAACCCTCACATGCGAAGCAGTAAATCTGGAACTGAAACAAATACCCAAATGCAGTATTACCTCTGAGCACAATCTTAACCGCGATTAGCTCCTTTCGGAGCCCTGCAAGGCCTGTGAGCAAATCTCAACCCTCACATGCGAAGCAGTAAATCTGGAACTGAAACGAATACACAAATGCAATATCACCTCTGAGCACAATCTTAACCGCGATTAGCTCCTTTCGGAGCTCTGCAAGGCCTGTGAGCAAATCTCAACCCTCACATGCGAAGCAGTAAATCTGGAACTGAAACAAATACCCAAATGCAGTATTACCTCTGAGCACAGTCTTAACCGCGATTAGCTCCTTTCGGAGCCCTGCAAGGCCTGTGAGCAAATCTCAACCCTCACATGCGAAGCAGTAAATCTGGAACTGAAACAAATACCCAAATGCAGTATTACCTCTGAGCACAATCTTAACCGCGATAGCTCCTTTCAGAGCCCTGCATGGCCTGTGAGCAAATGTCAACCCTCACATGCGGAGCAGTAAATCTGGAACTGAAACAAATACCCAAATGCAGTATTACCTCTGAGCACTATCTTAACCGCGATTAGCTCCTTTCGGAGCCCTGCAAGGCCTGTGAGCAAATCTCAACCCTCATATGCGAAGCAGTAAATCTGGAACTGAAACAAATACCCAAATGCAATATTACCTCTGAGCACAATCTTAACCGCGATTAGCTCCTTTCGGAGCCCTGCAAGGCCTGTGAGCATACTCAACCCTCACATGCGAAGCAGTAAATCTGGAACTGAAACAAATACCCAAATGCAGTATTACCTCTGAGCACAATCTTAACCGCGATTAGCTCCTTTCGGAGCCCTGCAAGACCTGTGAGCAAATCTCAACCCTCACATGCGAAGCAGTAAATCTGGAACTGAAACAAATACCCAAATGCTATATTACCTCTGAGCACAATCCTAACCGCGATTAGCTCCTTTCGGAGCCCTGCAAGGCCTGTGAGCAAATCTCAACCCTCCCATGCGAAGCAGTAAATCTGGAACTGAAACAAATACCCAAATGCAGTATTACCTCTGAGCACAATCTTAACCGCGATTAGCTCCTTTCGGAGCCCTGCAAGATCTGTGAGCAAATCTCAACCCTCACATGCGAAGCAGTAAATCTGGAACTGAAACAAATACCCAAATGCAATATCACCTCTGAGCACAATCTTAACCGCGATTAGCTCCTTTCGGAGCCCTGCAAGATCTGTGAGCAAATCTCAACCCTCACATGCGAAGCAGTAAATCTGGAACTGAAACAAATACCCAAATGCAATATCACCTCTGAGCACAATCTTAACCGCGATTAGCTCCTTTCGGAGCCCTGCAAGGCCTGTGAGCAAATCTCAACCCTCACATGCGAAGCAGTAAATCTGGAACTGAAACAAATACCCAAATGCAGTATTACCTCTGAGCACAATCTTAACCGCGATTAGCTCCTTTCGGAGCCCTGCAAGGCCTGTGAGCAAATCTCAACCCTCACATGCGAAGCAGTAAATCTAGAACTGAAACAAATACCCAAATGCAATATTACCTCTGAGCACAATCTTAACCGCGATTAGCTCCTTTCGGAGCCCTGCAAGGCCTGTGAGCATACTCAATCCTCACATGCGAAGCAGTAAATCTGGAACTGAAACAAATACCCAAATGCAGTATTACCTCTGAGCACAATCTTAACCGCGATTAGCTCCTTTCGGAGCCCTGCTAGGCCTGTGAGCAAATCTCAACCCTCACATGCGAAGCAGTAAATCTGGAACTGAAACAAATACCCAAATGCAATATCACCTTTGAGCACAATCTTAACCGCGATTAGCTCCTTTCGGAGCCCTGCAAGGCCTGTGAGCATACTCAACCCTCACATGCGAAGCAGTAAATCTGGAACTGAAACAAATACCCAAATGCAGTATTACCTCTGAGCACAATCTTAACCGCGATTAGCTCCTTTCGGAGCCCTGCAAGGCCTGTGAGCAAATCTCAACCCTCACATGCGAAGCAGTAAATCTGGAACTGAAACGAATACCCAAATGCAATATCACCTCTGAGCACAATCTTAACCGCGATTAGCTCCTTTCGGAGCCCTGCAAGGCCTGTGAGCATACTCAACCCTCACATGCGAAGCAGTAAATCTGGAACTGAAACAAATACCCAAAGCAGTATTACCTCTGAGCACAGTCTTAACCGTGATTAGCTCCTTTCGGAGCCCTGCAAGGCCTGTGAGCAAATCTCAACCCTCACATGCGAAGCAGTAAATCTGGAACTGAAACAAATACCCAAATGCAATATTACCTCTGAGCACAGTCTTAACCGCGATTAGCTCCTTTCGGAGCCCTGCAAGGCCTGTGAGCATACTCAACCCTCACATGCGAAGCAGTAAATCTGGAACTGAAACAAATACCCAAATGCAGTATTACCTCTGAGCACAATCTTAACCGCGATTAGCTCCTTTCGGAGCCCTGCAAGGCCTGTGAGCAAATCTCAACCCTCACATGCGAAGCAGTAAATCTGGAACTGAAACAGACCCAAATGCAATATCACCTCTGAGCACAATCTTAACCGCGATTAGCTCCTTTCGGAGCCCTGCAAGGCCTGTGAGCAAATCTCAAACCTCACATGCGAAGCAGTAAATCTGGAACTGAAACAAATACCCAAATGCACTATTACCTCTGAGCACAATCTTAACCGCGATTAGCTCGTTTCGGAGCCCTGCAAGGCCTGTGAGCAAATCTCAACCCTCACATGCGAAGCAGTAAATCTGAAACTGAAACAAATACCCAAATGCAATATCATTCTGAGCACAATCTTAACCGCGATTAGCTCCTTTCGGAGCCCTGCAAGGCCTGTGAGCATACTCAACCCTCACATGCGAAGCAGTAAATCTGGAACTGAAACAAATACCCAAATGCAGTATTACCTCTGAGCACAATCTTAACCGCGATTAACTCCTTTCGGAGCCCTGCAAGGCCTGTGAGCAAATCTCAACCCTCACATGCGAAGCAGTAAATCTGGAACTGAAACGAATACACAAATGCAATATCACCTCTGAGCACAATCTTAACCGCGATTAGCTCCTTTCGGAGCCCTGCAAGGCCTGTGAGCAAATCTCAACCCTCACATGCGAAGCAGTAAATCTGGAACTGAAACAAATACCCAAATGCAGTATTACCTCTGAGCACAGTCTTAACCGCGATTAGCTCCTTTCGGAGCCCTGCAAGGCCTGTGAGCAAATCTCAACCCTCACATGCGAAGCAGTAAATCTGGAACTGAAACAAATACCCAAATGCAGTATTACCTCTGAGCACAATATTAACCGCGATAGCTCCTTTCGGAGCCCTGCATGGCCTGTGAGCAAATGTCAACCCTCACATGCGGAGCAGTAAATCTGGAACTGAAACAAATACCCAAATGCAGTATTACCTCTGAGCACAATCTTAACCGCGATTAGCTCCTTTCGGAGCCCTGCAAGGCCTGTGAGCAAATCTCAACCCTCATATGCGAAGCAGTAAATCTGGAACTGAAACAAATACCCAAATGCAATATTACCTCTGAGCACAATCTTAACCGCGATTAGCTCCTTTCGGAGCCCTGCAAGGCCTGTGAGCATACTCAACCCTCACATGCGAAGCAGTAAATCTGGAACTGAAACAAATACCCAAATGCAGTATTACCTCTGAGCACAATCTTAACCGCGATTAGCTCCTTTCGGAGCCCTGCAAGACCTGTGAGCAAATCTCAACCCTCACATGCGAAGCAGTAAATCTGGAACTGAAACAAATACCCAAATGCTATATTACCTCTGAGCACAATCCTAACCGCGATTAGCTCCTTTCGGAGCCCTGCAAGGCCTGTGAGCAAATCTCAACCCTCCCATGCGAAGCAGTAAATCTGGAACTGAAACAAATACCCAAATGCAGTATTACCTCTGAGCACAATCTTAACCGCGATTAGCTCCTTTCGGAGCCCTGCAAGATCTGTGAGCAAATCTCAACCCTCACATGCGAAGCAGTAAATCTGGAACTGAAACAAATACCCAAATGCAATATCACCTCTGAGCACAATCTTAACCGCGATTAGCTCCTTTCGGAGCCCTGCAAGGCCTGTGAGCAAATCTCAACCCTCACATGCGAAGCAGTAAATCCGGAACTGAAACAAATACCCAAATGCAGTATTACCTCTGAGCACAATCTTAACCGCGATTAGCTCCTTTCGGAGCCCTGCAAGGCCTGTGAGCAAATCTCAACCCTCACATGCGAAGCAGTAAATCTGGAACTGAAACGAATACACAAATGCAATATCACCTCTGAGCACAATCTTAACCGCGATAGCTCCTTTCGGAGCTCTGCAAGGCCTGTGAGCAAATCTCAACCCTCACATGCGAAGCAGTAAATCTGGAACTGAAACAAATACCCAAATGCAGTATTACCTCTGAGCACAGTCTTAACCGCGATTAGCTCCTTTCGGAGCCCTGCAAGGCCTGTGAGCAAATCTCAACCCTCACATGCGAAGCAGTAAATCTGGAACTGAAACAAATACCCAAATGCAGTATTACCTCTGAGCACAATCTTAACCGCGATAGCTCCTTTCGGAGCCCTGCATGGCCTGTGAGCAAATGTCAACCCTCACATGCGGAGCAGTAAATCTGGAACTGAAACAAATACCCAAATGCAATATTACCTCTGAGCACTATCTTAACCGCGATTAGCTCCTTTCGGAGCCCTGCAAGGCCTGTGAGCAAATCTCAACCCTCATATGCGAAGCAGTAAATCTGGAACTGAAACAAATACCCAAATGCAATATTACCTCTGAGCACAATCTTAACCGCGATTAGCTCCTTTCGGAGCCCTGCAAGGCCTGTGAGCATACTCAACCCTCACATGCGAAGCAGTAAATCTGGAACTGAAACAAATACCCAAATGCAGTATTACCTCTGAGCACAATCTTAACCGCGATTAGCTCCTTTCGGAGCCCTGCAAGACCTGTGAGCAAATCTCAACCCTCACATGCGAAGCAGTAAATCTGGAACTGAAACAAATACCCAAATGCTATATTACCTCTGAGCACAATCCTAACCGCGATTAGCTCCTTTCGGAGCCCTGCAAGGCCTGTGAGCAAATCTCAACCCTCCCATGCGAAGCAGTAAATCTGGAACTGAAACAAATACCCAAATGCAGTATTACCTCTGAGCACAATCTTAACCGCGATTAGCTCCTTTCGGAGCCCTGCAAGATCTGTGAGCAAATCTCAACCCTCACATGCGAAGCAGTAAATCTGGAACTGAAACAAATACCCAAATGCAATATCACCTCTGAGCACAATCTTAACCGCGATTAGCTCCTTTCGGAGCCCTGCAAGGCCTGTGAGCAAATCTCAACCCTCACATGCGAAGCAGTAAATCTGGAACTGAAACAAATACCCAAATGCAGTATTACCTCTGAGCACAATCTTAACCGCGATTAGCTCCTTTCGGAGCCCTGCAAGGCCTGTGAGCAAATCTCAACCCTCACATGCGAAGCAGTAAATCTGGAACTGAAACGAATACACAAATGCAATATCACCTCTGAGCACAATCTTAACCGCGATTAGCTCCTTTCGGAGCTCTGCAAGGCCTGTGAGCAAATCTCAACCCTCACATGCGAAGCAGTAAATCTGGAACTGAAACAAATACCCAAATGCAGTATTACCTCTGAGCACAGTCTTAACCGCGATTAGCTCCTTTCGGAGCCCTGCAAGGCCTGTGAGCAAATCTCAACCCTCACATGCGAAGCAGTAAATCTGGAACTGAAACAAATACCCAAATGCAGTATTACCTCTGAGCACAATCTTAACCGCGATAGCTCCTTTCGGAGCCCTGCATGGCCTGTGAGCAAATGTCAACCCTCACAGGCGGAGCAGTAAATCTGGAACTGAAACAAATACCCAAATGCAGTATTACCTCTGAGCACTATCTTAACCGCGATTAGCTCCTTTCGGAGCCCTGCAAGGCCTGTGAGCAAATCTCAACCCTCATATGCGAAGCAGTAAATCTGGAACTGAAACAAATACCCAAATGCAATATTACCTCTGAGCACAATCTTAACCGCGATTAGCTCCTTTCGGAGCCCTGCAAGGCCTGTGAGCATACTCAACCCTCACATGCGAAGCAGTAAATCTGGAACTGAAACAAATACCCAAATGCAGTATTACCTCTGAGCACAATCTTAACCGCGATTAGCTCCTTTCGGAGCCCTGCAAGACCTGTGAGCAAATCTCAACCCTCACATGCGAAGCAGTAAATCTGGAACTGAAACAAATACCCAAATGCAATATTACCTCTGAGCACAATCCTAACCGCGATTAGCTCCTTTCGGAGCCCTGCAAGGCCTGTGAGCAAATCTCAACCCTCCCATGCGAAGCAGTAAATCTGGAACTGAAACAAATACCCAAATGCAGTATTACCTCTGAGCACAATCTTAACCGCGATTAGCTCCTTTCGGAGCCCTGCAAGATCTGTGAGCAAATCTCAACCCTCACATGCGAAGCAGTAAATCTGGAACTGAAACAAATACCCAAATGCAATATCACCTCTGAGCACAATCTTAACCGCGATTAGCTCCTTTCGGAGCCCTGCAAGGCCTGTGAGCAAATCTCAACCCTCACATGCGAAGCAGTAAATCTGGAACTGAAACAAATACCCAAATGCAGTATTACCTCTGAGCACAATCTTAACCGCGATTAGCTTCTTTCGGAGCCCTGCAAGGCCTGTGAGCAAATCTCAACCCTCACATGCGAAGCAGTAAATCTAGAACTGAAACAAATACCCAAATGCAATATTACCTCTGAGCACAATCTTAACCGCGATTAGCTCCTTTCGGAGCCCTGCAAGGCCTGTGAGCATACTCAATCCTCACATGCGAAGCAGTAAATCTGGAACTGAAACAAATACCCAAATGCAGTATTACCTCTGAGCACAATCTTAACCGCGATTAGCTCCTTTCGGAGCCCTGCAAGGCCTGTGAGCAAATCTCAACCCTCACATGCGAAGCAGTAAATCTGGAACTGAAACAAATACCCAAATGCAATATCACCTCTGAGCACAATCTTAACCGCGAATAGCTCCTTTCGGAGCCCTGCAAGGCCTGTGAGCATACTCAACCCTCACATGCGAAGCAGTAAATCTGGAACTGAAACAAATACCCAAATGCAGTATTACCTCTGAGCACAATCTTAACCGCGATTAGCTCCTTTCGGAGCCATTCAAGGCCTGTGAGCAAATCTCAACCCTCACATGCGAAGCAGTAAATCTGGAACTGAAACGAATACCCAAATGCAATATCACCTCTGAGCACAATCTTAACCGCGATTAGCTCCTTTCGGAGCCCTGCAAGGCCTGTGAGCATACTCAACCCTCACATGCGAAGCAGTAAATCTGGAACTGAAACAAATACCCAAAGCAGTATTACCTCTGAGCACAGTCTTAACCGTGATTAGCTCCTTTCGGAGCCCTGCAAGGCCTGTGAGGAAATCTCAACCCTCACATGCGAAGCAGTAAATCTGGAACTGAAACAAAGACCCAAATGCAATATCACCTCTGAGCACAATCTTAACCGCGATTAGCTCCTTTCGGAGCCCTGCAAGGCCTGTGAGCAAATCTCAACCCTCACATGCGAAGCAGTAAATCTGGAACTGAAACAAATACCCAAATGCAGTATTACCTCTGAGCACAATCTTAACCGCGATTAGCTCCTTTCGGAGCCCTGCAAGACCTGTGAGCAAATCTCAACCCTCACATGCGAAGCAGTAAATCTGGAACTGAAACAAATACCCAAATGCAATATTACCTCTGAGCACAATCCTAACCGCGATTAGCTCCTTTCGGAGCCCTGCAAGGCCTGTGAGCAAATCTCAACCCTCCCATGCGAAGCAGTAAATCTGGAACTGAAACAAATACCCAAATGCAGTATTACCTCTGAGCACAATCTTAACCGCGATTAGCTCCTTTCGGAGCCCTGCAAGATCTGTGAGCAAATCTCAACCCTCACATGCGAAGCAGTAAATCTGGAACTGAAACAAATACCCAAATGCAATATCACCTCTGAGCACAATCTTAACCGCGATTAGCTCCTTTCGGAGCCCTGCAAGGCCTGTGAGCAAATCTCAACCCTCACATGCGAAGCAGTAAATCTGGAACTGAAACAAATACCCAAATGCAGTATTACCTCTGAGCACAATCTTAACCGCGATTAGCTCCTTTCGGAGCCCTGCAAGGCCTGTGAGCAAATCTCAACCCTCACATGCGAAGCAGTAAATCTAGAACTGAAACAAATACCCAAATGCAATATTACCTCTGAGCACAATCTTAACCGCGATTAGCTCCTTTCGGAGCCCTGCAAGGCCTGTGAGCATACTCAATCCTCACATGCGAAGCTGTAAATCTGGAACTGAAACAAATACCCAAATGCAGTATTACCTCTGAGCACAATCTTAACCGCGATTAGCTCCTTTCGGAGCCCTGCTAGGCCTGTGAGCAAATCTCAACCCTCACATGCGAAGCAGTAAATCTGGAACTGAAACAAATACCCAAATGCAATATCACCTTTGAGCACAATCTTAACCGCGATTAGCTCCTTTCGGAGCCCTGCAAGGCCTGTGAGCATACTCAACCCTCACATGCGAAGCAGTAAATCTGGAACTGAAACAAATACCCAAATGCAGTATTACCTCTGAGCACAATCTTAACCGCGATTAGCTCCTTTCGGAGCCCTGCAAGGCCGGTGAGCAAATCTCAACCCTCACATGCGAAGCAGTAAATCTGGAACTGAAACGAATACCCAAATGCAATATCACCTCTGAGCACAATCTTAACCGCGATTAGCTCCTTTCGGAGCCCTGCAAGGCCTGTGAGCATACTCAACCCTCACATGCGAAGCAGTAAATCTGGAACTGAAACAAATACCCAAAGCAGTATTACCTCTGAGCACAGTCTTAACCGTGATTAGCTCCTTTCGGAGCCCTGCAAGGCCTGTGAGCAAATCTCAACCCTCACATGCGAAGCAGTAAATCTGGAACTGAAACAAATACCCAAATGCAATATTACCTCTGAGCACAGTCTTAACCGCGATTAGCTCCTTTCGGAGCCCTGCAAGGCCTGTGAGCATACTCAACCCTCACATGCGAAGCAGTAAATCTGGAACTGAAACAAATACCCAAATGCAGTATTACCTCTGAGCACAATCTTAACCGCGATTAGCTCCTTTCGGAGCCCTGCAAGGCCTGTGAGCAAATCTCAACCCTCACATGCGAAGCAGTAAATCTGGAACTGAAACAAAGACCCAAATGCAATATCACCTCTGAGCACAATCTTAACCGCGATTAGCTCCTTTCGGAGCCCTGCAAGGCCTGTGAGCAAATCTCAACCCTCACATGCGAAGCAGTAAATCTGGAACTGAAACAAATACCCAAATGCAATATTACCTCTGAGCACAGTCTTAACCGCGATTAGCTCCTTTCGGAGCCCTGCAAGGCCTGTGAGCATACTCAACCCTCACATGCGAAGCAGTAAATCTGGAACTGAAACAAATACCCAAAGCAGTATTACCTCTGAGCACAATCTTAACCGCGATTAGCTCCTTTCGGAGCCCTGCAAGGCCTGTGAGCAAATCTCAACCCTCACATGCGAAGCAGTAAATCTGGAACTGAAACAAAGACCCAAATGCAATATCACCTCTGAGCACAATCTTAACCGCGATTAGCTCCTTTCGGAGCCCTGCAAGGCCTGTGAGCAAATCTCAACCCTCACATGCGAAGCAGTAAATCTGGAACTGAAACAAATACCCAAATGCAGTATTACCTCTGAGCACAATCTTAACCGTGATTAGCTCCTTTCGGAGCCCTGCAAGGCCTGTGAGCAAATCTCAACCCTCACATGCGAAGCAGTAAATCTGGAACTGAAACAAATACCCAAATGCAATATTACCTCTGAGCACAGTCTTAACCGCGATTAGCTCCTTTCGGAGCCCTGCAAGGCCTGTGAGCATACTCAACCCTCACATGCGAAGCAGTAAATCTGGAACTGAAACAAATACCCAAATGCAGTATTACCTCTGAGCACAATCTTAACCGCGATTAGCTCCTTTCGGAGCCCTGCAAGGCCTGTGAGCAAATCTCAACCCTCACATGCGAAGCAGTAAATCTGGAACTGAAACAAAGACCCAAATGCAATATCACCTCTGAGCACAATCTTAACCGCGATTAGCTCCTTTCGGAGCCCTGCAAGGCCTGTGAGCAAATCTCAAACCTCACATGCGAAGCAGTAAATCTGGAACTGAAACAAATACCCAAATGCACTATTACCTCTGAGCACAATCTTACCCGCGATTAGCTCCTTTCGGAGCCCTGCAAGGCCTGTGAGCAAATCTCAACCCTCACATTCGAAGCAGTAAATCTGGAACTGAAACATATACCCAAATGCAGTATTACCTCTGAGCACAATATTAACCGCGATTAGCTCCTTTCGGAGCCCTGCAAGGCCTGTGAGCAAATCTCAACCCTCACATGCGAAGCAGTAAATCTGGAACTGAAACAAATACCCAAATGCAATATTACCTCTGAGCACAATCTCAACCGCGATTAGCTCTTTTCGGAGCCCTGCAAGGCCTGTGAGCACATCCCAACCCTCACATGCGAAGCAGTAAATCTGGAACTGAAACAAATACCCAAATGCAATATTACTTCTGAGCACAATCTTAACCGCGATTAGCTCCTTTCGGAGCCCTGCAAGGCCTGTGGGCAAATCTCAACCCTCACATGCGAAGCAGTAAATCTGGAACTGAAACAAATACCCAAATGCAATGTTACCTCTGAGCACAATCTTAACCGCGATTAGTCCTTTCGGAGCCCTGCAAGGGCTGTTGGCAAATCTCAACCCTCACATGCGAAGCAGTAAATCTGGAACTGAAACAAATACCCAAATGCAATATTACCTCTGAGCACAATCTTAACCGCATTAGCTCCTTTCGGAGCCCTGCAAATCCTGTGGGCAAATCTCAACCCTCACATGCGAAGCAGTAAATCTGGAACTGAAACAAATACCCAAATGCAGTATTACCTCTGAGCACAATCTTAACCGCGATTAGCTCCTTTCGGAGCCCTGCAAGGCCTGTGAGCAAATCTCAACCCTCACATGCGAAGCAGTAAATCTGGAACTGAAACAAATACCCAAATGCAGTATTACCTCTGAGCACAATCTTAACCGCGATTAGCTCCTTTCGTAGCCCTGCAAGGCCTGTGAGCAAATCTCAACCCTCACATGCGAAGCAGTAAATTTGGAACTGAAACAAATCTCCTTTCGGAGCCCTACAAGGCCTGTGAGAAAATCTCAACCCTCACATGCGAAGCAGTAAATCTGGAACTGAAACAAATACCCAAATGCAGTATTACCTCTGAGCACAATCTTAACAGCGATTAGCTCCTTTCGGAGGCCTGCAAGGCCTGTGAGCAAATCTCAACCCTCACATGCGAAGCAGTAAATCTGGAACTGAAACAAATACCCAAATGCAATATTACCTCTGAGCACAATCTTAACCGCGATTAGCTCCTTTCGGAGCCCTGCAAGGCCTGTGAACATAGTCAACCCTCACATGCGAAGCAGTAAATCTGGAACTGAAACAAAAACCCAAATGCAGTATTACCTCTGAGCACAATCTTAACCGCGATTAGCTCCTTTCGGAGCCCTGCAAGGCCTGTGAGCAAATCTCAACCCTCACATGCGAAGCAGTAAATGTGGAACTGAAACAAATACCCAAATGCAATATCACCTCTGAGCACAATCTTAACCGCGATTAGCTCCTTTTGGAGCCCTGCAAGGCCTGTGAGCAAATCTGAACCTTCACATGCGAAGCAGTAGATCTGGAACTGAAACAAATACCCAAATGCAGTATTACCTCTGAGCACAATCTTAACCGCGATTAGCTCCTTTCGGAGCCCTGCAAGGCCTGTGAGCAAATCTCAACCCTCACATGCGAAGATAAAAATCTGGAACTGAAACAAATACCCAAATGCAGTATTACCTCTGAGCACAATCTTTACCGCGATTAGCTTCTTTCGGAGCCCTGCAAGGCCTGTGAGCGAATATCAACCCTCACATGCGAAGCAGTGAATCTGGAACTGAAACAAATACCCAAATGCAATATTACCTCTGAGCACAATCTTAACCGCGATTAGCTCCTTTCGGAGCCCTGCAAGGCCGGTGGGCAAATCTCAACTCTCACATGCGAAGCAGTAAATCTGGAACTGAAACAAATACCCAAATGCAATATTACCTCTCAGCACAATCTTAACCGCGATTAGCTCCTTTCGGAGCCCTGCAAGGCCTGTGAGCATAGTCAACCCTCACATGCGAAGCAGTAAATCTGGAACTGAAACAAATACCCAAATGCAGTATTACCTCTGAGCACAATCTTAACCGCGATTAGCTCCTTTCGGAGCCCTTCAAGGCCTGTGAGCAAATCTCAACCCTCACATGCGAAGCAGTAAATCTGAAACTGAAACAAATACCCAAATGCAGTATTACCTCTGAGCACAATCTTAACCGCGATTAGCTCCTTTCGTAGCCCTGCAAGGCCTGTGAGCAAATCTCAACCCTCACATGTGAAGCAGTAAATTTGGAACTGAAACAAATACCCAAATGCAATATTACCTCTGAGCACAATCTTAACCGCGATTAGCTCCTTTCGGAGCCCTGCAAGGCCTGTGAGCAAATCTCAACCCTCACATGCGAAGCAGTAAATCTGGAACTGAAACAAATACCCAAATGCAGTATTACCTCTGAGCACAATCTTAACCGTGATTAGCTCCTTTCGGAGCCCTGCAAGGCCTGTGAGCAAATCTCAACCCTCACATGCGAAGCAGTAAATCTGGAACTGAAACAAATACCCAAATGCAATATTACCTCTGAGCACAATCTTAACCGCGATTAGCTCCTTTCGGAGCCCTGCAAGGCCTGTGAGCATACTCAACCCTCACATGCGAAGCAGTAAATCTGGAACTGAAACAAATACCCAAATGCAGTATTACCTCTGAGCACAATCTTAACCGCGATTAGCTCCTTTCGGAGCCCTGCAAGGCCTGTGAGCAAATCTCAACCCTCACATGCGAAGGAGTAAATCTGGAACTGAAACAAAGTCCCAAATGCAATATCACCTCTCAGCACAATCTTAACCGCGATTAGCTCCTTTTGGAGCCCTGCAAGGCCTGTGAGCAAATCTCAACCCTCACATGCGAAGCAGTAAATCTGGAACTGAAACAAATACACAAATGCAATATTACCTCTGAGCACAATCTTAACCGCGATTAGTCCTTTCGGAGCCCTGCAAGGGCTGTTGGCAAATCTCAACCCTCACTTGCGAAGCAGTAAATCTGGAACTGAAACAAATACCCAAATGCAATATTACCTCTGAGCACAATCTTAACCGCATTAGCTCCTTTCGGAGCCCTGGAAATCCTGTGGGCAAATCTCAACCTTCACATGCGAAGCAGTAAATCTGGAACTGAAACAAATACCCAAATGCAGTATTACCTCTGAGCACAATCTTAACCGCGATTAGCTCCTTTCAGAGCCCTGCAAGGCCTGTGGGAAATCACAACCCTCACATGCGAAGCAGTAAATCTGGAACTGAAACAACTACCCAAATGCAATATTACCTCTGAGCACAATCTTAACCGCGATTAGCTCCTTTCGGAGCCCTGCAAGGCCTGTGAGCAAATCTCAACCCTCCCATGAGAAGCAGTAAATCTGGAACTGAAACAAACATCCAAATGCAGTATTACCTCTGAGCACAATCTTAACCGCGATTAGCTCCTTTCGGAGCCCTGCAAGGCCTGTGAGCAAATCTCAACCCTCACATGCGAAGCAGTAAATGTGGAACTGAAACAAATACCCAAATGCAGTATTACCTCTGAGCACAATCTTAACCGCGATTAGCTCCTTTCGTAGCCCTGCAAGGCCTGTGAGCAAATCTCAACACTCACATGCGAAGCAGTAAATTTGGAACTGAAACAAATCTCCTTTCGGAGCCCTGCAAGGCCTGTGAGAAAATCTCAACCCTCACATGCGAAGCAGTAAATCTGGAACTGAAACAAATACCCAAATGCAGTATTACCTCTGAGCACAATCTTAACCGCGATTAGCTCCTTTCGGAGGCCTGTAAGGCCTGTGAGCAAATCTCAACCCTACATGCGAAGCAGTAAATCTGGAACTGAAACAAATACCCAAATGCAGTATTACCTCTGAGCACAATCTTAACCGCGATTAGCTCCTTTCGGAGCCCTGCAAGGCCTGTGAGCAAATATCAACCCTCACATGCGAAGCAGTAAATCTGGAACTGAAACAAATACCCAAATGCAATATTACCTCTGAGCACAATCTTAACCGCGATTAGGTCCTTTCGTAGCCCTGCAAGGCCTGTGAGCAAATCTCAACCCTCACATGCGAAGCAGTAAATTTGGAACTGAAACAAATACCCAAATGCAATATTACCTCTGAGCACAATCTTAACCGCGATTAGCTCCTTTCGGAGCCCTGCAAGGCCTGTGAGCAAATCTCAACCCTCACATGCGAAGCAGTAAATCTGGAACTGAAACAAATACCCAAATGCAGTATTACCTCTGAGCACAATCTTAACTGTGATTAGCTCCTTTCGGAGCCCTGCAAGGCCTGTGAGCAAATCTCAACCCTCACATGCGAAGCAGTAAATCTGGAACTGAAACAAATACCCAAATGCCGTATTACCTCTGAGCACAATCTTAACCGCGATTAGCTCCTTTCGGAGCCCTGCAAGGCCTGTGAGCAAATCTCAACTCTCACATGCGAAGATAAAAATCTGGAACTGAAACAAATACCCAAATTCAGTATTACCTCTGAGCACAATCTTTACCGCGATTAGCTCCTTTCGGAGCCCTGCAAGGCCTGTGGGCAAATCTCAACCCTCCCATGCGAAGCAGTAAATCAGGAACTGAAACAAATACCCAAATGCAGTATTACCTCTGAGCACAATCTTAACCGCGATTAGCTCCTTTCGGAGCCCTGCAAGGCCTGTGCGCAAATCTCAACCCTCACATGCGAAGCAGTAAATCTGGAACTGAAACAAATACCCAAATGCAATATCACCTCTGAGCACAATCTTAACCGCGATTAGCTCCTTTCGGAGCCCTGCAAGGCCTGTGAGCAAATCTCAACCCACACATGCGAAGCAGTAAATCTGGAACTGAAACAAATACCCAAATGCAGTATTACCTCTGAGCGCAATCTTAACCGCGATTAGCTCCTTTCGGAGCCCTGCAAGGCCTGTGAGAAAATCTCAACCCTCACATGCGAAGCAGTAAATCTGGAACTGAAACAAATACCCAAATGCAGTATTACCTCTGAGCACAATCTTAACCGCGATTAGCTCCTTTCGGAGGCCTGTAAGGCCTGTGAGCAAATCTCAACCCTACATGCGAAGCAGTAAATCTGGAACTGAAACAAATACCCAAATGCAGTATTACCTCTGAGCACAATCTTAACCGCGATTAGCTCCTTTCGGAGCCCTGCAAGGCCTGTGAGCAAATATCAACCCTCACATGCGAAGCAGTAAATCTGGAACTGAAACAAATACCCAAATGCAATATTACCTCTGAGCACAATCTTAACCGCGATTAGGTCCTTTCGTAGCCCTGCAAGGCCTGTGAGCAAATCTCAACCCTCACATGCGAAGCAGTAAATTTGGAACTGAAACAAATACCCAAATGCAATATTACCTCTGAGCACAATCTTAACCGCGATTAGCTCCTTTCGGAGCCCTGCAAGGCCTGTGAGCAAATCTCAACCCTCACATGCGAAGCAGTAAATCTGGAACTGAAACAAATACCCAAATGCAGTATTACCTCTGAGCACAATCTTAACTGTGATTAGCTCCTTTCGGAGCCCTGCAAGGCCTGTGAGCAAATCTCAACCCTCACATGCGAAGCAGTAAATCTGGAACTGAAACAAATACCCAAATGCCGTATTACCTCTGAGCACAATCTTAACCGCGATTAGCTCCTTTCGGAGCCCTGCAAGGCCTGTGGGCAAATCTCAACCCTCCCATGCGAAGCAGTAAATCAGGAACTGAAACAAATACCCAAATGCAGTATTACCTCTGAGCACAATCTTAACCGCGATTAGCTCCTTTCGGAGCCCTGCAAGGCCTGTGCGCAAATCTCAACCCTCACATGCGAAGCAGTAAATCTGGAACTGAAACAAATACCCAAATGCAATATCACCTCTGAGCACAATCTTAACCGCGATTAGCTCCTTTCGGAGCCCTGCAAGGCCTGTGAGCAAATCTCAACCCTCACATGCGAAGCAGTAAATCTGGAACTGAAACAAATACCCAAATGCAGTATTACCTCTGAGCACAATCTTAACCGCGATTAGCTCCTTTCGTAGCCCTGCAAGGCCTGTGAGCAAATCTCAACCCTCACATGCGAAGCAGTAAATTTGGAACTGAAACAAATCTCCTTTCGGAGCCCTACAAGGCCTGTGAGAAAATCTCAACCCTCACATGCGAAGCAGTAAATCTGGAACTGAAACAAATACCCAAATGCAGTATTACCTCTGAGCACAATCTTAACAGCGATTAGCTCCTTTCGGAGGCCTGCAAGGCCTGTGAGCAAATCTCAACCCTCACATGCGAAGCAGTAAATCTGGAACTGAAACAAATACCCAAATGCAATATTACCTCTGAGCACAATCTTAACCGCGATTAGCTCCTTTCGGAGCCCTGCAAGGCCTGTGAGCATAGTCAACCCTCACATGCGAAGCAGTAAATCTGGAACTGAAACAAAAACCCAAATGCAGTATTACCTCTGAGCACAATCTTAACCGCGATTAGCTCCTTTCGGAGCCCTGCAAGGCCTGTGAGCAAATCTCAACCCTCACATGCGAAGCAGTAAATGTGGAACTGAAACAAATACCCAAATGCAATATCACCTCTGAGCACAATCTTAACCGCGATTAGCTCCTTTTGGAGCCCTGCAAGGCCTGTGAGCAAATCTGAACCTTCACATGCGAAGCAGTAGATCTGGAACTGAAACAAATACCCAAATGCAGTATTACCTCTGAGCACAATCTTAACCGCGATTAGCTCCTTTCGGAGCCCTGCAAGGCCTGTGAGCAAATCTCAACCCTCACATGCGAAGATAAAAATCTGGAACTGAAACAAATACCCAAATGCAGTATTACCTCTGAGCACAATCTTTACCGCGATTAGCTTCTTTCGGAGCCCTGCAAGGCCTGTGAGCGAATATCAACCCTCACATGCGAAGCAGTGAATCTGGAACTGAAACAAATACCCAAATGCAATATTACCTCTGAGCACAATCTTAACCGCGATTAGCTCCTTTCGGAGCCCTGCAAGGCCGGTGGGCAAATCTCAACTCTCACATGCGAAGCAGTAAATCTGGAACTGAAACAAATACCCAAATGCAATATTACCTCTCAGCACAATCTTAACCGCGATTAGCTCCTTTCGGAGCCCTGCAAGGCCTGTGAGCATAGTCAACCCTCACATGCGAAGCAGTAAATCTGGAACTGAAACAAATACCCAAATGCAGTATTACCTCTGAGCACAATCTTAACCGCGATTAGCTCCTTTCGGAGCCCTTCAAGGCCTGTGAGCAAATCTCAACCCTCACATGCGAAGCAGTAAATCTGAAACTGAAACAAATACCCAAATGCAGTATTACCTCTGAGCACAATCTTAACCGCGATTAGCTCCTTTCGTAGCCCTGCAAGGCCTGTGAGCAAATCTCAACCCTCACATGTGAAGCAGTAAATTTGGAACTGAAACAAATACCCAAATGCAATATTACCTCTGAGCACAATCTTAACCGCGATTAGCTCCTTTCGGAGCCCTGCAAGGCCTGTGAGCAAATCTCAACCCTCACATGCGAAGCAGTAAATCTGGAACTGAAACAAATACCCAAATGCAGTATTACCTCTGAGCACAATCTTAACCGTGATTAGCTCCTTTCGGAGCCCTGCAAGGCCTGTGAGCAAATCTCAACCCTCACATGCGAAGCAGTAAATCTGGAACTGAAACAAATACCCAAATGCAATATTACCTCTGAGCACAATCTTAACCGCGATTAGCTCCTTTCGGAGCCCTGCAAGGCCTGTGAGCATACTCAACCCTCACATGCGAAGCAGTAAATCTGGAACTGAAACAAATACCCAAATGCAGTATTACCTCTGAGCACAATCTTAACCGCGATTAGCTCCTTTCGGAGCCCTGCAAGGCCTGTGAGCAAATCTCAACCCTCACATGCGAAGGAGTAAATCTGGAACTGAAACAAAGTCCCAAATGCAATATCACCTCTCAGCACAATCTTAACCGCGATTAGCTCCTTTTGGAGCCCTGCAAGGCCTGTGAGCAAATCTCAACCCTCACATGCGAAGCAGTAAATCTGGAACTGAAACAAATACACAAATGCAATATTACCTCTGAGCACAATCTTAACCGCGATTAGTCCTTTCGGAGCCCTGCAAGGGCTGTTGGCAAATCTCAACCCTCACTTGCGAAGCAGTAAATCTGGAACTGAAACAAATACCCAAATGCAATATTACCTCTGAGCACAATCTTAACCGCATTAGCTCCTTTCGGAGCCCTGGAAATCCTGTGGGCAAATCTCAACCTTCACATGCGAAGCAGTAAATCTGGAACTGAAACAAATACCCAAATGCAGTATTACCTCTGAGCACAATCTTAACCGCGATTAGCTCCTTTCAGAGCCCTGCAAGGCCTGTGGGAAATCACAACCCTCACATGCGAAGCAGTAAATCTGGAACTGAAACAACTACCCAAATGCAATATTACCTCTGAGCACAATCTTAACCGCGATTAGCTCCTTTCGGAGCCCTGCAAGGCCTGTGAGCAAATCTCAACCCTCCCATGAGAAGCAGTAAATCTGGAACTGAAACAAACATCCAAATGCAGTATTACCTCTGAGCACAATCTTAACCGCGATTAGCTCCTTTCGGAGCCCTGCAAGGCCTGTGAGCAAATCTCAACCCTCACATGCGAAGCAGTAAATGTGGAACTGAAACAAATACCCAAATGCAGTATTACCTCTGAGCACAATCTTAACCGCGATTAGCTCCTTTCGTAGCCCTGCAAGGCCTGTGAGCAAATCTCAACACTCACATGCGAAGCAGTAAATTTGGAACTGAAACAAATCTCCTTTCGGAGCCCTGCAAGGCCTGTGAGAAAATCTCAACCCTCACATGCGAAGCAGTAAATCTGGAACTGAAACAAATACCCAAATGCAGTATTACCTCTGAGCACAATCTTAACCGCGATTAGCTCCTTTCGGAGGCCTGTAAGGCCTGTGAGCAAATCTCAACCCTACATGCGAAGCAGTAAATCTGGAACTGAAACAAATACCCAAATGCAGTATTACCTCTGAGCACAATCTTAACCGCGATTAGCTCCTTTCGGAGCCCTGCAAGGCCTGTGAGCAAATATCAACCCTCACATGCGAAGCAGTAAATCTGGAACTGAAACAAATACCCAAATGCAATATTACCTCTGAGCACAATCTTAACCGCGATTAGGTCCTTTCGTAGCCCTGCAAGGCCTGTGAGCAAATCTCAACCCTCACATGCGAAGCAGTAAATTTGGAACTGAAACAAATACCCAAATGCAATATTACCTCTGAGCACAATCTTAACCGCGATTAGCTCCTTTCGGAGCCCTGCAAGGCCTGTGAGCAAATGTCAACCCTCACATGCGAAGCAGTAAATCTGGAACTGAAACAAATACCCAAATGCAGTATTACCTCTGAGCACAATCTTAACTGTGATTAGCTCCTTTCGGAGCCCTGCAAGGCCTGTGAGCAAATCTCAACCCTCACATGCGAAGCAGTAAATCTGGAACTGAAACAAATACCCAAATGCCGTATTACCTCTGAGCACAATCTTAACCGCGATTAGCTCCTTTCGGAGCCCTGCAAGGCCTGTGAGCAAATCTCAACTCTCACATGCGAAGATAAAAATCTGGAACTGAAACAAATACCCAAATTCAGTATTACCTCTGAGCACAATCTTTACCGCGATTAGCTCCTTTCGGAGCCCTGCAAGGCCTGTGGGCAAATCTCAACCCTCCCATGCGAAGCAGTAAATCAGGAACTGAAACAAATACCCAAATGCAGTATTACCTCTGAGCACAATCTTAACCGCGATTAGCTCCTTTCGGAGCCCTGCAAGGCCTGTGCGCAAATCTCAACCCTCACATGCGAAGCAGTAAATCTGGAACTGAAACAAATACCCAAATGCAATATCACCTCTGAGCACAATCTTAACCGCGATTAGCTCCTTTCGGAGCCCTGCAAGGCCTGTGAGCAAATCTCAACCCACACATGCGAAGCAGTAAATCTGGAACTGAAACAAATACCCAAATGCAGTATTACCTCTGAGCGCAATCTTAACCGCGATTAGCTCCTTTCGGAGCCCTGCAAGGCCTGTGAGAAAATCTCAACCCTCACATGCGAAGCAGTAAATCTGGAACTGAAACAAATACCCAAATGCAGTATTACCTCTGAGCACAATCTTAACCGCGATTAGCTCCTTTCGGAGGCCTGTAAGGCCTGTGAGCAAATCTCAACCCTACATGCGAAGCAGTAAATCTGGAAGTGAAACAAATACCCAAATGCAGTATTACCTCTGAGCACAATCTTAACCGCGATTAGCTCCTTTCGGAGCCCTGCAAGGCCTGTGAGCAAATATCAACCCTCACATGCGAAGCAGTAAATCTGGAACTGAAACAAATACCCAAATGCAATATTACCTCTGAGCACAATCTTAACCGCGATTAGGTCCTTTCGTAGCCCTGCAAGGCCTGTGAGCAAATCTCAACCCTCACATGCGAAGCAGTAAATTTGGAACTGAAACAAATACCCAAATGCAATATTACCTCTGAGCACAATCTTAACCGCGATTAGC